>NC_045542.1:30384585-30719585 GCF_009769535.1 Thamnophis elegans
TGAAAACACAATTCCAGCAGCTGTTAACATGTGTAAAATTAAATATGTATTGTATTCCCTTTGAAATGCCCAACCAAATATTATTGGTTTTAAATCCATATCTTGCTTTACCATTGCTTCTAACCATGACACCACTGACTCTTGAATAGCTACTTGGTCTGTCCTAAGTATTGAACCTAATTCATATGTTTCTGTTTTTTGAACTGAGGAATAAATTTCAGAAAAAGAAATCTGTATTGCTCTGTGAATCTACCTATTACATTCATTCTTGATCTAACTTCTTAGATGGAAAACTATATAGTTCCTGTTTGTTGGGGGACATCCTTCCTGAAAAGACTGTACACTGTTGGGTGAAAACAGGGGTCCCTTCTGTTACCTGTAGTGTAGTCTTCAGCTTACAACCACAATCAAGTCCAATATGGTTTTATTTCTTCTGCAGTTAGTATTATTTAACAGAATGAAGAGGCAACAGAGTATGACCTCTAGGACAGTCATCTTTCCTATGCAAGTAGCTGTTTTATTGCTTTGTGTGCTTGTTTCATCCTTAATATGGTAGTGCAAGCAATTGAAGTCTTCCTTTCTGTATCTCTTTGTGCAGGCCATTCATTGGAGCAAGGTGATCAGTGGGTGACTTCAACCAGAGGTGGGTTCCTACCAGTTCGCACCTATTCGCTAGAACCGGTTCGTCAAATCTACCAAACCGGTTAGAAGAGGTTCCACCAGTGGACCCAGAAAGCAGGCCACACCTACAGAAGAGGTTCCAAAATTTTTTGAAACCCACCACTGACTTCAACACACAAAAGAACAGTAATCTTTCTTTTCTATTATTTTGTGTGCTGGTTTCATCCTAATGCAGTGCATGCAATGAAAAAGTTCATTTCTGTGTCTCTTCTTTGTGCAGGCCATTCATTGGAGTTAGTGATATTGAAAACTGGCAAGGACAGTCATCTTCCTTCTGTAAGTAGCTCTTTTATTGTTTTGTGTACTTATTTTAATCTTATTTAAGTAGTAAGTACACAAAATAATAAATTTCCTTTTTATATCTTTTGTAGAACATCCATTGGGGCAAAGAATTCAGTGACATTGTCTTGGCCACTCCCATCTGGTCACATGACTGACAAGCCACTCCCACTCGGTCACATGGCTGGCAAGTCACTCCCACCCGGTCACATGGCCGGCAAGCCACTCCTACCTGGTTACATGGCCGGAAAGCCACTCCCACAAAGCAGGCCACACCTACAAAAGAGGTTCCAAAATTTTTGAAACCCACCACTGATCCAGACGCTTTATGATTTGGGCTCTTTCCGATTGAGGAAGCATACCTCAAGAGCCGTGTCTCCTCCTGGTTCCAAAAGCCATCCTGAAACAGATCAGTCCCATAGATAGGTGGAATCCCAGAGACATTGATCTGGGACCCATCTACCAAGAGACCTTGGGTGCCCTGAACTGATGTCGCTTCTTTTGGGGCCACCTCTTCCCAGCTGATCAAATCAAGGGAAGCTTCCCAGTAAGTTGTTATGTGCTGCTAGGGGCTGATTTGGCCAATTGTAGGAGGAGCAGTTAGCCTACCGTCTGAGGGAACGCCAGCTGAGGCTTTTGTAGAAGTAGGTATATAGCTAATAGATGTTGCAATATCCAGAATAGCATTTGAAGTTGGCTCATTAATATATGCCACTGACGATTTTTTGTGGGCAATAAATCTCCTGCCACTCACAAGTTGTCGATTACTCAAAAAGTGGCTTAATCGATATATTTGAAGACTCTTCTTGGCAAAATGCCAAAGGATCTTAACCAGGATCCTCTTCTGAACAGTAGTTTTGGAATGTTAGAATTAGTGAAACTAAATAGCATTCTGGTGCAGTATTCAGGGGAGGGTAAAAGTTCAACCTTCTTCAAATCATCAGCTTTTAGCCCCAATAACTTTAATAGATGACCCCTGCCAGCTGAATTGAACTCCAGTAAGGTAAATTGCTGCTAATGGGATTAATGATGAGGGCCACCTGTTTTGGCTGAAAGACCAGGCAGCTATTCACGTCATAGGATGCGGAATTCATTCTGTTGGTAGAATTTCGTTGACCAAGATTTCGTTGGCCAGAGTTTTTATTAAAGGTTTTCCTGGGATTTGGCAGGGAACATCCTGTCACTGCCACTGACTGCCTAGTGATCATCCCAGAACACCCACTGGTAGTCCAGGAGTCTAAGTAGTTTAGAGTACTTACTATTCTATCAAGCTGGAGCTGAATGCTCACTGTAGTTTCTGCAACCAGAAAACATTGCTGGGGCAAAAGTTCTACAAGAGTAGGCTCATGCAAGGGGTGGTTAGGGGCCGCAGTTTCAGGTAAGTCTTCATTCTCACCTCAGGGGGCGACATCCTCAGAAGCTCCCCGACCAGAAGACCGAGCCAAAACAAAGTCCTCAATCTTAGATTGCTTCAAGAAAGGTTGAAAAACCAAGTCAACGGGAGATCTGCTCCTTTTCCTTGTCTGCTGCCCAGCTTCTTTTCCAACCCTTTTCAGGGCCTCCATTGGGGCAGGCTCCCCCCCTCCTGTACAATATTTAGTCAACTGTGCATGCGCCAGCAACACGGAACTGGTGTGTACATGAGCGAAGACAGCAGTGCACGCACAAAGTGTGTGTGCAGTGAACCAGTACTGACCGGTATAGGAACCCACCCCTGTACTGAACTATATCTTTCAAAGATGCTGGAGCAGCAGGGAACTACAGATCTATTAGCCTGACCTCAATACCAGGGAAGATTCTGGAAAAGGTAATCAAGCAAAGAATCAGCGAACTCCTAGAAGCAAAGTAATAACCAAAAACCAACTTGGGTTTGTCCAAAACAGATAATGCCAGACTAATTTAATTGCTTTCTTTGACAAAATGACAAAAATAGTGGATCAGAGGAATGCTGTCGATATAATTTACTTGGACTTCAGTAAGGCATTTGATAAAGTAGACCATAAACTACTACTAGATAAAATAGAAAAACATGGGTTAGACATTAACACCACCAGATAGATTCGTAACTGGCTGACCAACCACATTCAACATGTAGTCTTCAGTGAAACTGCATCTACATGGAGGAAATGCAGTGGGTACTCCAAGGCTCTGTTTAGCTGTAATCTTCAGCATCTTTATCATGATTTGGATGAGGGGATAGATGGGGAATCATCAAGTTTGCAGATGACACCAAGCTAGCAAGAATAGCAATATTCCAGAAGATAGGCTAAGGTACAGAAGGATCTTGACAAACTTGAACATTGGGCACTATCTAACAAAATGGAATTCAATGGTGAAAAAAGTCAGGTCCTACATTTTGACAAGAAAAACAAAATGCACAGGTAGAGTATATGTGGTACCTTGCTCAATAGTAGTGAGAGGGATCGTGGAATCCTAGTGGAGATCATTTAAATATGAGGCAGCAGTGGCTGCAGCTGCAAAAAAGCCAACACAGTTCTAGGCTGCATAAACAGAGGGATAGAATCAAGATTACATGAAGTGTCAATACCACTTTATAATAATTTGGTAAGGCCACACTTGGAATACTGCATCCAATTTTGGTCACCACACTGTAAAAAAGATGTTGAGAATCTAGAAAGAGTGCAGAGAAGAGGAACAAAGATGATTAGGGGACTGAAGGCTAAAACACATAACGAACAGTTGCTGGAATTGGGTATGTCTAGTCTGATGAAAAGAAGGACTAGGGGAGACATAATAGTAGTGTTACAATATCTCAGAGGCACAAAGAAGAGGGAGTCAACTATTCTCCAAAGCACCTGAGGGTAGGACAAGAAGCAATGTGTGAAAATTAATCAAGGAGAGAAGCAACTTAGAACTAAGTTCTCCTTAGAACTAAGGAGAAATTTCCTGACAGTTAGAACAATTAATCAATGAAACAACTTACCTCCAGAAGTTGCAAATGCTCCAACACTGGAAGTTTTAAAGAAAAGATTGGATAATCATTTGTCTGAAGTGGTGTAGAGTTTCCTGCCTATGCAGGGGGTTGGACTAGAAGATCTCCAAGGCCCCTTCCAACTCTGTTATGGACCTTTGCCCTGGAAGAGCAAGAGAAGCAGGAAAGGGGGGGGGTCCTGCAGTTTTCTGTCCCATTAAACCATTCCCCCCCTATTTACTTGCACTTAGCTAGCTCGAGAAAAGCGGGCTAAATATCAATATTACTTAGACTTATACACCACTTCACAGTGCTTTACAGCTCTCTCTGAGCAGTTTGCAGAGTCAGCATATTGCCCCCAACAATTTGGGGCCTCATTTTACTGACTTCGGAAGGATGGAAGGCTGAGTAAACCTTGAGCCTGTTGGGATTTGAACTGCCAAATTGCAGGCAGCCAGCAGTCAGCAGAAGTAGCTTGCAGTACTGCACTCTAACCCCTGTGCCACCATGAGAGAAATAAGGTTATTTGTGTAAAAGAGTAGAACCTGACCAACTCCATTTTTAACAAACTTTAGGGGCTTTCCAGAATGGGAAGGTTAATCGAAGAGAAACTGGACAAGTCAACCCAGAAAATGCTTGCATCAGTCTCAAAAGTCTCAAGAGGCTGATGTAAGTAGTTTGATTATCCTGTAATGATTCTATGTATCAGGGACTGAAATAATGGGGACTTTCCATTCAGGGGTGTTTACAGGAAACTGGTTGAATAGTAGTCTAATGCCATTATATAACACGTATTGTGTAACACGCCTTTATGTAACCAGTGACCTGTACCCAAAAATACTGTATTTAAACTATGTATCTGGACCTAGCAGACATTCTCTTTCTATTTTTCACGATTGAGAATCCTTTTGCAAAAGCTTATCTTAAATAAATGCTTTTTACTGTTCATGGTCTCCTTGTTATTCTGTTCCTTTAAGAGATAGAGATTTCTAGACTCCTGTCACCGAGGTAAAGGGGTGACATTCCATCCCTGCTCTTGCAGTCTTGGCTTTCACTGCTTTTTCCCCAGTTCTGTTACAATTTTGCTTTTTTTTCTGGAAACCTTTGAGGTTTAAATGCTTAGTTAAACATATATAAAGGAAATGATTTTGAAAAGGAGAAGGAGTTGAGGAATTTCTAGGATTGACTGGATATTGTAGGCTGTGAATAGATAATTATGCTATTTTGATTAAAGACTGGTATGCAAAAATATTAGAAGAAGATCTTAGTGTTGCACAGATAAGGGAATGGCTTTGAGGGCTTTATCCCAGAAGTGGGGAGGAAAGAGGCATCCAGTGGCATTTTTGTCTAAACTGTTAGACTCTGTCAAGGGTTACCAGACAGTGTTCAAGCGGTGATGACTATGGCATTGTTAATGAGAGAAAGCAGAACCTTGACTTCTGAAGGAACCCTTGTGCCCCACTTCATGTGAAGGCCATCTTGAACAACAACTACAACAACAACAAAAACAACAACAACAACAAATGCCAGTTGATGGCTGACAGATTCAAGGATTTTGAAGTATGAGAGTGTGCCTATGGAACAAAATGATTTAGCATTAACCACTGATGTTAGGTTGCGTCCCTCTCAGTTTTAAGAGGAGATTTAGAAGGACGATTGGATGTTGGTGCTGAGAAGAGGTTAATTTGTTTATAGATGGGAAGAGAACATGGTGGAAGGGAAGCCAAGGAATCTTGGAAGAAGCTAGAAAATTATGCCTTAACTCAAGTTGAATATTCCTTTGAAGTCCGAGGCAATAATTTTGCTGACTTGGAAGCAGGGATGGCAGTGGCAGAATGAACTGTTTAATGTTCTGAGAAGAAGGAGTTAGAGAAAGTGGGAGCAGTAGAAAGTGGAGGAGGTAAATGGGTAGCACCTGATGGAGGGGAAATGTTGATTTTTGGGAAGACTATATTGGGGTGGTCATTGGGGGACTAAGGTATGATGTGATTGGTTTTTAGAAGCTTATGGATGCTGTGGATTGTATATAGCACCTAAACAAATATGTGACAAATGTATGTAAAAGAGTTAATAAACAAGTTCTACAACAGAAAGAAAAGGGAGAGTGACATTTAGTGTGAGACCATTTCAATGCATTCAAGTTGATTTTAGTGAACTACTTCAGGTGAGGAGACTTAAATATTTATTGGTGAGAGCAGCTCACTTGACTGGATGAGTTGAAGCTTATCCAGCCATGAGGGCCACTGCATTAGTAGTCACCAGAAGTATATTGCAACAGATAATACCTAAGTATGGAATAATAGCAGCTATATACAGCAACCAAGTGACTTGTTTTACTGCAAAAGGGCTTCAATTGATCATGGAGGCAGTGGCAATTAACATATTTTTCAAACTATAAGACGCATCGGAGTATAAGATGCACCAAAATTTTGAAGAGGTAAATTAAAAAAAGGTTTTGCCCTCCCTGACCCTCAGGATCACTTTGCAGGCCTCCCAAACCCTCTGCGCATCCATTTCTGTGAAAAATGGCTTGCGTGTGGGTGGTTTCAGGAGGCCAAAAATGCTGTATTCAGTGTATAAGACAAACCCAGATTTTCACCCTCTTTTTTGGGGGGGGGGGAAGGTGCTTCTTATATTCTGAAAAATATGGTAAGTGGGAATTAGGTGGGAATATCATGTATCATGGAATGCAATGTACCAGAGAATGCAAATTTCTCTATGCCAGTGATGGCTAATTTTTTTTGTATTGTGTGCCAAAAGCATGGGGAGTGCTGGGGGGCATGCGTGGGTGTGCCCACACCCATAATGCTATGTTCTGCACCCATGCACATATGTGTATTCCCCTCCCACCTCTATGCACATGTGACTCCCAGCCCTCCCCCCCGGTTTTGGCCCATGATGGACCTGTTTTTTGCCCTCCCTAGGCTCCAGAGGCTTTCTAGGGGAGTGAGGGCCAAAACAGCCTCCACTGGCCACCTGGAGGGCCTCTCAAGACTCTTTGCTGTCTCCCGGACAGCAGCAATGGACCCAGCACCTTCCACTCACACCCACAGCAGCCAAGCCTGCTGCTCCCTGCCGCCTTTGGAGGCAACAGGGGCAACTGCTCCTCTTGGTGGGGTGGCCATGCTGGCCAGCTCTGGGCCCCAAGCCACGCAACTACTCTTCCCATTGCACAGACCTCATGGCTATTGTGGCCTGCGAAGGCCCACGCTTTGGCCAGCTGACACCCTCAGAAAGTTGTTTCCCGGCCCAATGTTCCCGATATGAGATATGGGGCAACCCCTGGGCATTATCCTCCACCCCCTAAAATGCTGTTGCTGTCTTTGCTGGGCATGCATCCATGCCACCGCTGCCTCAGGTCCTGGTAGTCCCTCCACCTATTTTAGGCAGTTATGGGACCAGCTTGGTGGCTACTGGTGGCGGATAATGCCTGAGTCTCCAGGAGCAGCACCTGGTCCAACTGCAGCAGATGCACCAGAAGCAGCCTTTGTTGCTAGGATGGCCACCTCCGCCCGGCCTGCCTCTCCCACAACAGCTTCTCCTTCTTCTAGTTGCTCCAGCATCCTAGCCAGAGGTGGCATTGTGAAAGCCGCCGGGGGCAAGTGGGCAGCGGTGGCAAGGACGGGTCAGGGCTTCCCTCTGAGGAGAAGTTGTGTAGCCCTAGTTGCGCTGCCACTTCCAGCCAAGATGCTGGAGGAAGAGCTGCTGGCGGGGAGGCGAGCAACTTGCACGAAGACGCAGCTGAGGGTCTGGCAGAATATATCCCAGCTGGAAGTGCAAGCATAGGCACAAGCAATTGGAAATGCCTTAAGGTTGTTCTATCATAATTAAATTTTCTATACATTCAAGAGGTCCGGACCTGCCCCCACTCTCATGGCCTTCAGGAAAGCCGTTAAAACCTGGCTGTTCTGGCAGGCCTGGGGCTGTTGACCTTAGTGTTAAGGTCCAGCCCCGATTAGAACGTATGTGTGTTGTGAATTTTAAACTATTTTTTACTTATTTTGCTTTTCTTTTTTCTTCTTTCGTTGTAAGCCCCCCGGAATCTTCTGGGATTGGGCGGCCTATAAATTTAATAAATGAAATGAAATGAAATGAAAAAAATCAGTAGCAGTCCCTTCCCTTATTTGCTATTATAAACAGACAGAAAGCTTCATTGGTGGGTGCAGCAAAGATGGATTCTAAATTTATGTTTATTTTAATCAGAGTTTAGCCAAGTGAAGACAAGTTCCTAAATGTAATTCACAATTTGTTCTGCAAAAGTAAACAGAACGGAGTGTACTAGGAATTTAAACATGAGATAGTTTAATATTGGTTCTGTTATAGCCTTATTTTTTATCTTGTTTTTAATATATTACTTATTTCTTAAAGTTTAGTGATTACACTGGATTATAAATTGACTAAATAAATGACCTAAATAAATGCTGATATGATGGTCTCCTTTTCCCTACCTGTTTCATCTCTTTGATCCAGCACATAGTTAAATCAAAGTGGGGAAAGTCAATCACGTCCCAGTATAGACTGGGACTGGGGCACTCGACTTCTCCTAGTTTGGCAGTTTCTTCTCTGATTGGAAAAGGATTGAGCTTCCAATGATTGCGTAGCCCACAGCTGGGTTGCTCGATCCTCGGAAGCTTCCCCCCCGTCCCACACATGCACGCGCACGCCTCTCACTGGCCAGCTGATTTTTGGGTCTCTGCCGCACATGCGGAAGAATGTGCGTGCATGCATGGGACGGGGGTCGTGTGTGCATGTGGGGAGGGCATGGGAGCGTGGGAGGATACAGCTCCACCCTGCAGCCCATTTTTGGTTCCAGGAGGTTGCAGGGAGGCCTGCTAGGCCCAAAATGGGGCAAGGGGGGGGGTGTTGCACATGCATGCACAGGGGAGCGGGGGTCACGGAGGGGTGCATTGCATTATGGATGTGGGCATGCATGAGTGCTATTGTGAGTGCACACTTTTGGCATGCGAGGACAAAAAGCTTAGCCATCGCTGGACTAGAACCTGGTATTTGAGTTCAGATCTCAGATGACTCAATCGCCCCGGAACCCTGGTTGCCTCTCTCATTCTAGCCACCCAGATTGCAGAATTGTCAAGTAGGATGCTTTAGTGAAGGCAAAAACCAGGCACCCCAAAAGACAAAGCTCTGGAAATAAATGGCATAAAGCTTAGGCTGCAAATACTCCTTGCAACAGTTCATTTAGTGACTGTTCGAATTCACAACGGCACAGAAAAAAGTGACATGGCCATTTTTCACACTTATAGCTGTTGCACCATCTCCATGGACATGTGATCAAAATTCAGATGTTTTGGCAACGTATGACGGTTGCCGTATCCCAGGGTTATGTGATCACCTTTTGCGACCTTCTGAGTAAACAAAAGTCAATGGGCAAGCCAGGTTCACTTAACAACCGTGTTACTAACTTAAGAACTGCAACAATTCACTTGACAACTACGGCAAGAAAGGTCATAAAATGGGGCAAGATTCACTTAACAAATGTTCCCTTAGCAACATACATTTTGGGCTCAGTTGTGGTCGTAAGTCGAGGACTACCTGCCCATTTGGTACCCATTTGGAATGCCGGATTCCCTTGATTGCCTTGTCTAAGAAAATGCTCAGCTCCTGCCCTGAGAAGAGCCCGTGAATGACGGGCTTTCAAAAGAACCCCAGTCTGATGCCCACTTTTAATGGAAGCCGTGAGTGTTCTGTCATTGTGAAATGTGACGCTGACAGGCTTGACCCAAATGAAACGTTTATATTGAGCTTAAAGTGCACTGGGAGTTTTTTCTCTCCATCCATAGTCAAAAGTTCACGAGCTCCGGGATCATCATCATTTCTGGAAACCATCTGTCATAAATTGACAGCCCACAAAGTGCCCTTGAATGAGCTAATTCGAAGAGATGAGCGCTCAGCAACATCCGGCAGACTCTCGGACTGACCTTGGGAGCTGGGAGTTGAGCCTGGTTAATCCAGAGGGAGAACCAGCAGAGAGATCCAGAGCTGGGACGTTTTCTTTTTAAAAAAAGACTCCATGGAAATTGTAAGCCACCATGAGTTGAGCTCAAGCAGTGGTGGCTAAGAGGGAGCTTCCTCTTAAGTGCCAGTTGCACAGTAACTTCCCTCGCCGGCTCCCAACAAACACACCTGGAACCTGGAGGAAGCCATATTCACTTAACAACGGCATGATTCACTTAGCAACTTCAATGATTCACTCAACTGTGGAAAAAAGATAATAAAACTCATTTAACAACTGGAAATTTTAAGTTCAAATGTGGTCATAAAACAATGATTTCCAGAAATCTCTCAATAACCTCATTATATTATCAGGCCTGAGGCTCCCAAGGAACTGGAGATACGTTTTGATGGTTCCATTGCAGAGACGCCATTCTTATCTCACCTTCGCCTAAGGCTTACGTGTTTGTTTGTTTATCTTTGAATGTGAGTTTTTTTTAACATCTTTATTTCTGTTATTTTTATGTTTGTTTATTTCATTTGTTGGTTGCCCAGAATTGATTTTTGTAAAATGGGCAGCTAGACTATTTGAGAAATAAGTAAAGTTTGAGGTGACTTTTCTAATTTTTATTGCCTGGTGGGAGAGGAGGGGTGGAAACCTTTCATTCAATCGAAGTCTAACCAATAAAAGAGAATATTTGTAGCTCAGGGTTGAAATGAGGGGTCCTTGGTGCTCTCTGAGCTTGCTTGTTTTCTTCAGATCCCTCTGTTTATGCAGCCTAGAACTGTGTTGCCTTTTTTGACAGCTGCTGCACACTGCTGGCTCATATTTAAACGGTTGTCCACTAGGACTCCAAGATCCCTCTCACAGTTACTACTATTGAGCGAGGTACCACATATACTATACCTGTGCATTTTGTTTTTCTTGCCTAAATGTAGAATCACACATACTGTCAGGCACAAGTGACCAGATCCACAGGTGTAGAGTTCAAGTTCCTTTGCTGTGTTCTGCCTATAATAAGGAATCTCCACAGACTGCTTGCCTTCCCTTGGGAACATAGGGAGAAGATTCCTTGGAGCTTGGGGAAGGGGTGTCTGTGTGTCAGTCCTGGATCTCTTACATCTGTGCGACAACTCAAAGCTAATTTCCTGCTTCATCCCTCCTTCCTTTTGGCTGGATGTTTCCCAACAGATACCAGTTTAGTTCATCATAGTTTATCAAAAGCTTCTTAGGTACAAGCAAAGAAAATATTGAAGTGAGGTGGGAAATATTCAGTGATGGATGTCCACTAATCCTTGTCCAAATATAAAAATCTTAGTGGTTTAGTGTCCTTGGAAGTGTTGCCGCCTTTCATACAGCCGATTCTGGGACTTTCCCCACTATTGCAAACAGGTATTTCCCACCCTTTCTTAAATCCATAGAAAAGAAATACTGGCTGTGCTCATGGCCAATCCCTATCCTGTTGTGATTTGTTGCTGAATTATATCGTCCTGATTAGGCACATGGAGTATGGGATTGTTTCATTCTATTGTTTCAGTATTTCAGCCTGTGCCAAACCACTCAGAGTTAAAGCATTTACAGCCCTGATGGCTGAGCAGTAGAGCACCATCAAGCAACACTGGTGCAATAGCTGTGTGGTCAGAAGTGGTATTCAGCAGGTTCTGACCAGATGTGGTTTGCTCTTGGTTCAGACCAGTTCAGGAAAACCGGTAGTGGTAATTGGGCATGGGTCGCCAAACCATAGTGATGACTGGCTGGCCATGCCCCTGAACCAGCTCACTTCGAAAGCAGAAGTTCACACTCTTCAGACCCTCCAGCTCTCCTGTGTTCAGCTCGGCGCAGCTCAAGTTGCTGCTTTCTTTGGCCTTTTAAAAAAACGTTTTACAGCATATTTTATTTCCCATCTCCAATCTGAAATATAAATTTGTCAAGCCACAGCCACAAAATAAGACACACCCACAGAACCAGTAGTAAAAAAATTTGAAACCCACCCCTGATTCTGACCAGTTCTGGAGAACCGGTAGTGGAAATTTTGAGTAGTTTGGAGAACCAGTAAATACCACCTCTGACTGGCCTTGCCCCCATCTAATCTCCAGAAGCGTTTAAACAAAACCTTGTTGTACCAAATCCTGCACCACAGATCTCACCTCTGGATCCAACAATGCAGTAGATATTAGAGGGGGTGAGCATGCATTACAAGAGAAATGCCTCTCTTTTTTTCCCCCCGACACAGTTATATTTATTTTACAGTAGGTATTATTTTGGGAAAACTCAAAATACTATAGAAACGTTTTCCAATTTCCCACCATTTCTTTAGAGATTTTTATAAGGCATTCCCTGTTTCAGTTCAAATTCATCTTCTTGATTATAAGCAATAAACTAGCTGTATAAAAACAAACCAACACACCATTTGCAGGACATTTGCAGTTCCAATCTATAATACTTTCTAAACTTGCGCATTGATTACAGAGTTGCCCAAAAGAATCCAGAAAAAAAAACTACTTCCAGATTTACTTGAATCTCTTAGTTCTTTAGCATCTTTTCTTTTTAAATATCACCCCAGTGCCATTACATTTCCATATCTCAACTATGATTTTAAAAATGGGCCAGAAATTGGCTGCCAGCTATTGAACAGCTGGGCTTTGCTTATTAAGCCTAAATTGGGAGGTTGATGAGGATTTCCAATTTAGAAATGCCTCTCTTTTGTTGAACAAAATGAAACAGCATCCTGGGCGAAAATTGTTCATCTTCTTGTTCTCTAATTTCAAATGTCAATTTACTCATTTCAACTTTTCTCTTTTTCAACCACACTTAATCGATTATCAATATCTCTGATTTTCTTGTCTCTTTGTTCATTTTTTCTTCAATTTTCTGGAATCTATCTTCAAATTTCATCATCATTTGGTGGATGTTCTCAACTTTTTTTCTGTTTGCTTTTCAATATTTTTGGTTCTTAATTCTATCTTTTGGAAAAATCATTTTTAGTGTCCCTTCTTTGTCTTTTTCCTGCTGCAACATCGTCTGGATTGAACTTTGCCCTCCAGATGGTGAAGAAGAGGAAGTTGGTATTGAAGAGCCAGTGGTTGTTATCATTTTACTCATTTCCACCAAATTAATGACCTTTATTGGCTGGGAAGTACAAAATCTTTGGGTTCTTCTATTCCATTTATGTGGAGGCTATTTGTAATCCAAAATGATCCTAAAATAAAAACCAAACCAAAAAAATGGAGAGAAAAACAGAAATAGGAGAAAAAGGGGGAAAAAACCTTCAGGCTCTTATGAGTCCGAATCAAATTGGTTCCAGATGTTTGCAAAAAGAAAAAATGAAAAAGGGGGGAAAGGGGAAAAGATTTTAGCAGATCAGTCACAATAAAAATAGGAAGAGTAAGAGGGGAAAAAAGGGCAATATGATCTTCAGCTTCTTCTTTAACTTAATCCAATTCAGTATCGTATGAAAACAGAATCAAAAATCCAAAAGGAAAAAGGGAGAAAAGAGAGAAAAGAAAAGGAGAGGAAAAAAAGTTATATCTATCAAAAAGGAAAAAAGGAAAGGAGAAGAAACACGGTTGCTTTAAGAAAAATAAAAGGATTGAACTAAGAGAGAGAAAAGAAAAAAAAAGCAAAAAGCAAAAAGCAAAAAGACACTAGGCTTCTGCTGCCAAAAGCCTCTAATCGGCTAAAAATAACTAAGTCTGAGGGGGAACCAATGAAGTGGGAAAAAGAAAAAATAAAGAGAAAGAGAAAGAGAAATCACAGCCACTACTGAGGTTCTCATGCTAAGTTCCAGACAGAGTTGTCAGTTCTCTTTTTTCAAGGTCACAGCAAACTTATAGCTTTAAACTGCCAAGCTCCCTTTCAGTCCAGCCTCCATTCACTGATAATATCCCAGGAAAGCACCCAAATAAACAATTTTCACTGCTTTCCCCATTATCAGCTGGCTCAAGGACTTTTTCTCAAAACACACATGCAGAGAAAAGAAAACAATGCTTCAAAGCCTCTAGGTGGCAGTGTTACTTATTTTTTTAGCACTAGACGCTTCCTCCCCTCCCAATTGAAAGGAAGACTAAAAAAAATCCATAAAGAAAAGGAAAACAATAAAACATTAGAAAGAGAAAAGTAGAGAGAAAGAGGTCTTAGTCAATAAGAAAATGTTTATTTAAAAGAAAAAAAGAAGAGGGAGATCTCGCCACATTCACTTTTTGTCACTTTATTTTTAGTCTTTTAGGGTGTTTTCTCACATGTTAATGAAAAAAAATCTCACCAAAACACCACGTTTCTCTTCTGTTTCTCTTCTGTTCGGGAGCTGTCCTGATTTCAGCAGCTATATGGCTGCCTTGCTGTTGCTGGCAAGAAACAGCTACTCCTGGATCAAACAGGGACTTTGCAATATCCATGAGATCAACAGGATATGACCCTCTCTATCACCATCTCTTTGGGATGGTTTAGGTTCAAAAGAACTGTCCAGCAGCAGATATATCAACAGCAATCTTGGAGCTACAAGATTGCATGTTGTCTCATCCGGATGTCAGCCCCGTCCTCCAGGACTCCCGCACTTCTTTATTATGACCATCCTTCACTTTTCTGAGGCCTGAAATGAAGCTTAACAGCGATCTTACCATGATTAAAAGCTATGTTTTCATTCTGATCCATTTTGATTTCTACAGTAATCATATCAATATAATGCTTGTTGACGGTTACATAATGTGGTTGGTCATAGTTTGTCATGATTATTTCATTGTCCACACCAGGGGTGGGTTTCTCGCCCATTTCCAACCAGTTCGGTTGGAACGGGGCCGGCGGCGTCCTCGTGCACGCACGCAGCGCACGCATGCGTACTAGCGTCTGTGCGATGCTCCAGCTGCTCCTGGAGGATCGCGCAGGCGCTGTATGCGTCCTGCGCATGCGTGGAAGCGTAGAACTTGTCAAAACCGGGTAAGGAACGCGGGCGGGCGGGTGCGCCCTTTGCCGTTCCCGGAAGTTACTTACTTCCGGGTTCGCCGACCAACCGGTTCGCGGGGACCGCCGCGAACTGGTTGAAATCCACCCCTGGTCCACACCCTGTATGGGTAAACAACGGCGTAACAGTACATAGAAGTCTCCCACTATCTGTGGACACACGATATCTGTATAAATATACAGTGTGTTGAAACCACCTGTAATGTCCACAACAGTCGCTTTTTTTGGTATTCACATTTGGTTGTACTCTTAATATCCTGCCAAGTCCTTCGGTGACTAGTATGCTGTAGGGACCCGTGCCTTTAATTCTGATTTTCTGTCTGATTGCATCATACTTCATGATCACTTGTAGTGGTTCTTCAGACTCAGCCATAATCTTGAGCCAAGGTGGCGCAGTGGTTAAATGCAGCACTGCAGGCTACTGCTAGATCAGCAGGTCAGCGGTTCAAATCTCACCGGCTCAGGGTTGACTCAGCCTTCCATCCTTCCGAGGTGGGTAAAATGAGGACCCAGATTGTTGGGGGCAATATGCTGACTCTCTGTAAACCGCTTAGAGAGGCCTGAAAGGCCTATGAAGCGGTATATAAGTCTACTACTGCTATTGTTCATGTTTTTATCACTTGCTGGCTGGTTGCATATGGACCAGCTTTTAAAGAAAAATGCCATTTTTTCTCTCATGTGCAATTTCAAAATATTCCTTTGCATTTATTTTATTCCAAGTGTGTGGATATTGTAACTCTACCAGCCCTATTTCCAACGATCCTGGAAGCTCCAGCACTTTTCGTAATCAAATAGTTGAAACTTTTGTTGTTGGGAAATGCCACCGTCAATGCATTGCTGGGCAGTGTAATATAGAAACCTGCCATGTCAAAGATGGCACACTTCATGCTCCTTAATCCAACTGTTGAACTTATCTGGCCAGCCAGACCATTTGACTAGGAATTCTGTTTGTTTTCCCCTCCCTCTTTTCTGGACTATTTTTTCAATTCTATAGACACACTCTTGATTGTTAGGTATATTTTGAATCTCTTCCGGGTAAAAAGTACCCTGGACGGGATCCTCTGCATAATCCATTAATCTATATACTACGTAATTCATTAATCTTTCTCCTGTCAATACCTATTTATTTGACAATAAATATTTCATCTGTAAAGGTTTGGTGATAACCCTTTTCAAATTTGCCCTTTAGTCTTGATATCCTAACGTGACCCCCTCCTTAAAGTTTTTCGACTTTCTGATCACTTTTAAACTTTTTCCATACAGTCATAGCCAAACATCTTTTTCATTACATTGGTTTACCGTATTGGGAGCTGTCTGGATGCTATGATGGTAAGAGCTAATGTTACCCTGCATGAGAGCTGGTAAAACATCTACATATCTGTGAGTATTTTTAGCTGTAAAATACCTCCAGAGTTTATTTTTCAGAGTTTGATTAAATCTCTCTATAATCGCTGCTTTAGTTTCACTATGTGTCACAAAATGATGTATGCCATAATGTGCCAAAAGCATCTTCAGAGGTTTGTTTAAGAATTCTTTTCCGGCATCTGACTGTAACTTTCTGGGAGCCCTTCCTGTCTGGAAGATGCTCTGGAAGGCAGCGGCAACCCCACATCCAGACTTATCAAAGAAACAGAAAGCCCAGACATATTTGGATAGTACATCGATCACTGTTAAAATAAATTTCATGCCATTGTTTTCAAAGACAAATCCTGATAAATCCACGAGGTCTACTTGGCATTGGCAGTCTATGCAAGACTGTCTATTGCATTTCTAGGAAAATTAATTCTTGTGGGCTTATGAAGGGCATAAGCATCTTTCCAGAGAGCCAAGTCTTGACATGCTTCAATGTTAAGTTTTTAATGCGCTTCCAAGTTAGGTGCAAAGGGGCTATGAAGTGTTACAAGTACAGTTTAGAAAACCCTGCATTCTCGAAATCTTTCCAGGTTTCTTTTAACAAGGAGCATCCATCTTGGACAGATCTAAGCACTCCATGGGCCGGATCCAGCCCCCGGGCTTTGAGTTTGACATCCTTGATTTAGGTTTAGTGCGGTCTGAACTTATAAGAGCCTTTCTCCACTCCAAATTCTATAGAATAGAGGAAATGCTTTACTTATTGTAGCGTATGCATTGTTTGATTGATTTGATTTGATTTTACTTTATTTGTATGCCGCCCTTTTCCCTGGGAGGACTCAGGGCGGCTCACAATTCAAGGGAAGGGGAGAACAGACAAGTTACAAACATGAAGACCATACACCATTAAAAAAAGCACAACAGTCATACCATTCGAGTGGGGTTGAAGTCTTTAGCCCCAGGCCTGTTGGAACAGCCAGGCTTTAAGGGCGATGCGGAAGGTCTGGAGGGTGGTGAGGGTACGAATCTCCACGGGGAGTTCGTTCCAGAGGGTCGGAGCAGCCACCGAGAAGGCTCTCCTCCGGGTAGTTGTCAGTCGACATTGGCCGGCTGATGGAATTCGGAGGAGGCCTAATCTATGGGATCTTATTGGTCTAGTGGAGGTAATTGGCAGTAGGCGGTCTCTCAAGTACCCAGATCCAATACCATGAAGGGCTTTGTAGGTGACAACTAGCACCTTGAAGCGCACCCGGAGATCAACAGGCAGCCAGTGCAGCTCGCGGAGGATAGGTGTTATGTGGGTGAATCGAGGTGTACCCACGATCGCTCGCGCGGCTGCATTCTGGACAAGCTGAAGTCGCCGAATACTCTTCAAGGGCAGCCCCATGTAGAGCACGTTGCAGTACTCCAGCCTAGAGGTCACAAGGGCATGAGTGACGGTTGTGAGAGCCTCCCGGTTCAGGTAGGGGCGCAACTGGTGCACCAGGCGAACCTGGGCAAATGCCCCCCTGGTCACAGCTGACAAATGATGTTCAAGAGTCAGCTGTGGGTCCAGGAGGACTCCCAAGTTGCGGACCCTATCTGAGGGGCGTACTATTTGACCCCCCAGCCTGAGAGATGGAACACTTGGCCAATTAGTGGGAGGGAAGCACAGCAGCCACTCGGTCTTATCTGGATTGAGTACAAGCTTGTTAACCCCCATCCAGTCTCTAACAGCCTCAAGGCCCTGGCTCATCACGTCCATCACTTCATTGAGTTGGCACGGGGCGGACAGATACAGCTGTGTATCGTCCGCATACTGGTGGTATTTTATCCCGTGCCGTCGAATGATCTCGCCCAGCGGTTTCATGTAGATATTAAAGAGAAGGGGGGACAGGACCGAACCCTGCGGCACTCCATACGTTAGGGGCCTAGGGGTCGATCTCTGCCCTCCGACTAACACCGACTGCGACCTGTCCGAGAGGTAAGAGGAGAACCACCGTAAGACAGTGCCTCCCACCCCCACCTCCCGCAGTCGTCGCAGAAGGATACCATGGTTGATGGTATCGAAAGCCGCAGAGAGGTCAAGGAGTACTAGGATGGAGGCATGACCTCCATCCCTGGCTCTCCAGAGATCATCGGTCAATGCGACCAAAGCGGTTTCCATGCTGTAGCCAGGCCTGAAGCCTGACTGGAATGGATCAAGATAACTGGTTTCCTCCAAGGACCGCTGGAGCTGAAAGGCCACCACCTTCTCAACAACCTTCCCCACAAAGGGGAGGTTGGAGACTGGACAATAGTTGTTTAGAACGGCTGGATCCAAAGATGGTTTCTTCAGGAGGGGTCTCACCATCGCCGCCTTTAATGTGGGGGGAAAGACCCCCTCCCGAAGGGAGGCGGCAACAACCGCCTGGATCCAGCCCCGTGTCACCTCCCTGCTGTTAACAACCAGCCAGGAGGGGCACGGGTCCAGTACACATGTGGAGGCACCTACAGCTCTCATGGCCTTGTCCACGTCCTCAGGGGTAACAGCTTGAAAATCAATCCAGCGATGACCTACCAGATTATCCCTTAGTGCCTCAGCTGGTTCTGCAGGATTGGAGTCCAGGTCCGCCTGAAACCGAGCAACTTTATCCGCGAGGAATTGGACATATTCCTCAGCTCTGCCCTGCAAAGGATCACCCGTATCTCTCCTATTTAGGAGGGAACGGGTTATCCTGAACAGGGCGGCTGGGCGCGACTCAGCGGAAGCAATCAGAGAGGCAATGTGTGTTCTTTTTGACGTCCTAATTGCCCGGATGTAAGCTCTGATGCAGGATGTTAAAAGTGCTCGGTTCGATTCGGATTTACTGGATCTCCATCGGTGCTCTAGGCGTCTCTTTTGGTGCCTTAATTCCTTAAAGTCAAAAATCTGTTTTTAAGAGAAAGATGCTTTCTCTTAAATTACTTCACAGCACATCAATAAATATGTGACAAACTACAGTTACGTGCAATGGGGCTATAAAGTGTTGCAAGTACAGTTTAGAAAACCCCGCGTTCTCCAAATCTTTCCAGGTCTCTTTTAACAAGGAGCATCCGTCTGTCAAATATCTCCAAGTAGGGGTACAGACTTGTTGCAAGAAGGAGGCCCACTTCAATCTGGTAGCTGCTACATGTTCAATGAAATAGAATGCAACACCCTGGAAAAAGGAAAATAATACAATATACTGAATATAAAGCAGAACCTCATGAAATTACACACCGTATTCCCACTGTAATCAAGATTGTTGTTACAAAACTTCCTGGGGGCATGAAGCAATAATTAAGTATAGAGACACAGTGAAGCAATTGAAAATATGAATATAGCACAAAAACAGGATAGAATTACCTACAGACAGCTTCTTATCTTGGAAAGGGGGGGGTACTACAATTAAAATCCTTAGAGGTATTAAAAGAGGAGAAGGTAGTTCAAACATGGTTCCAGTATGGGCAATTACAGGCTAGGTGGAAAATAGATCAAAAAATTGGTTTTATTCAAGTTGAGGATAATCTGTTTAAACAAATAGATCAAAGCTTAATGCATATAAAGAGGATATATAATGTATTAATACAGATGGATTCGGAAACAGAATTAGTTAAAGATTGTACGATAAAGTGGGCTCAAAACATTGAAGAACCAATAATGCTGGATACATGGGAAAGAATCTGGGTAAGAAATGTGAAATTTACACAAGCTCAAAACCTGAGAGAAAATTTTTATAAGATGTTCTATAGATGGCATTTAGATCCTAAAAAGTTGGCTTCTATGTATCCGAATTTACAGCCTAAATGTTGGAGATGTGGCTCTCTCGATGCTACATATTTTCATATATAGTGGACCTGCCAAAAGGTTAAGGCATTTTGGATAAAAATATGGTGGATTATGCAAAATATCTTTAAAAGAAGGATAAAGTTTACTCCTCAGTTATTTTTACTAGGTATAAGTATTGACTTTACAGTGGTAGAGACTAACTTGATTCTGCACCTAATAATGGCAGCAAGACTGTTGGTGGCGCAATACTGGAAGAAGGAAAACTTGCCTACAATTCAAGAATGGACATTGAAAGTTACAAACTTAGCCGAGATGGCTAAAATATCGGCATATGTTAAAGATCACTCAAATGAGAGATATAAACGAGACTGGAAAAAATGGATTGACTATATACAAAATAAATACGGGACCAAGAAATTCCAGTTAGCCTATGCTTAAGATCAGAAATGATTTAAATTGTTTAAAGTTAGCTCAGCAAGAAGAAGCTAAGATCAATGTAGAGATGTCATTAATTTCTTTATTTCTTTTTTCTCAATAGATTTTAGACTGTGTTTGTTAAAAATCCATACCGTGTACGGGTTCTGGGAAGTCGGGGGGGGGGGAGGAGGAGGGGGGTTGGGGGGGAGGGGGGAGGGAGGGAGGGGTATACATTAGGCTAGACAAGAATTTGGTGGTAAACTAGAACTATTTTGACACACAAAAAAATTGTACTCCAATGTCTCACTGATTGAGGAATGATGAAATGTTTGTTTTAAAAGAAAATAAAACTTTTGAAACATGAAAAAAGATTGTTGTTACAAAACCTCCTGGGGGCATGAAGCAATAATTAAGTATAGAGACACAGTGAAGCTGGAATGCAATTTAGCCATGAATGATTTACAGGAGATTGCAGAATTGGCCTTTTTTATTTAAAGAAGATGACTAAGTAGCCGTATCAGTTCACTACATTTCCGTATATTGGGTTACCTTTATCTCGGTTTAGAATTTATATTAAAATTCAAAAGGGTTCACAAAATTTTAAGCATCACTGTGTATTTATTAGATTTTCATGCCACCCATCTCCCTTACGAGGTGATTTTGGGTGACTTACAAGTTATAAAACAAGTAAAAAGTAATTAAAATAGTAAAATTACACAGATTACATTATTATTATAAACTGTATTAAATTTTATTAAAACTGAAACTAAGAGAGCTAAGAGATGGACAGGATGGGGATGAAGTCTTATCCCATCAGCCACCTCCAGCAGCAAGCTGGTGCATGGTACTATTTTTCCTTTTTCTTTTTTAAACAATATAGGGGAGATTTTGGTGCCAAGTTAATATACACACACACACACACACATATATATATATATATATGTATGTATGTATGTATGTATGTATGTATGTATGTATATATGTGTATGTGTATGTGTATGTGTATATGTATATGTATATGTATATGTATATGTATATGTATATGTATATGTATATGTATATTAAGGTGACCAGATTTTCAGATTGGAAAAGAGGGACACCTTTGACCGGGCCGGGGGAGGGGGGGGGGGGCTTGATTAAAAAATTTATACGGAGCAACAAAAATTTTCATACAACGCAAAAATAGTATTGTAATATTTATTTATTTCAACATTACAATTTACAAATATAAATTGTAACTTGGCAAACATCAAAATTTTGATCACGTGACCATGAGGATGCTGCAACGGTCGCTAAGTGTGAAAATGGTCGCTAAGTGTGAAAATGGTAATCAGACACTTTTTTCAATGCCATTGTAACTTTGGTCACTAAATGAACTGTTTGAAAGTTAAGGCTAGCTTGCATTATAATGCCTTATGCTGGCTTACATTTTCAAGAGAGAGAAGCTAAACTCCTTGTTAGAATTTAAATAGAAACGAATAGAGTAGAGTAAAATAGAATAGAATAGTTTATTAGCCAAGTGTGATTGGACACACAAGGAATTTGTCTTTGGTGAATATGCTCTCAGTGTACATAAAGAAAAATAAAATAGTAAGATAGTGGGATCCTTGCTCACCAAACTCAGAAAACAGCGATCCCACGATCTGCCTGACACCTCCTCTTTCCCTAAGAGGTGGTGGGATGGGGGATCCTTGACAGCCAAGCTCAGAAAACAGCGATCCCACGATCTGTCCCACACCTCCTCTTTCCCTAAGAGGTGGTGGGGTGGGGAATCCTTGCCCATCAAGCTCAGAAAACAGCGATCCCACGATCTGTCCCACACCTCCTCTTTCCCTAAGAGGTGGTGGGGTGGTGGATCTTTGCCAACCAAGCTCAGAAAACAGCGATCCCACGATCTGTCCCACACCCCCTCTTTCCCTAAGAGGTGGTGGGGTGGGGGATCTTTGCCAATCAAGCTCAGAAAACAGCGATCCCACGATCTGTCCCACACCTCCTCTTTCCCTAAGAGGTGGTGGGGTGGGGAATCCTTGCCCATCAAGCTCAGAAACCAGCGATCCCACGATCTGTCCCACACCTCCTCTTTTTCCCTCTCTCTCTATATATAATAAAAATAAGCTTAGCAAGATAATCCAAACAAGAAGCACACCCAGAAGTTCTAGCTCTAGATTTATTGTAAAATTAAATTCACAAAACCTTGCCTGTCTGAAAGCACGTATGTCCAGTATAAGAAACTAGTGAAGTTTGCCATGTCCCCATTGCTTCTGGGGACTCATCTGCCTTTTGTCTAAACATTGTCTAATTTTTTTTAACAGATTACCAGAGTTTGAAGAGACCTTATAGGTCACATAGTCCAACACTCCGCCCCTCCCCGTTCAAGCAGAAGCCCCTACATCATTTCTGACAATTGGCAGTCCAATCTCTTCTTGAAAGTCTCAAGTGATGAAGCCCCTACAACTTCTGAAGGCAACTTCCGTTCCGTTGGTTGATTGTTCTCACTGTCAGAAAATTCCTCCTTATTTTTATGTTGAATCTCTCCTTGGTGAGTTTCCATCCATTATTCCTTGTCTGCCCTTCAGGTGCTTTGGAAAATAGCTTGACCCCCTCCTCTGTGTGGAACATTGGAATATTGGAACATTGCTATCATGTCTCCCGTGGTCCTTCTGTTCACTAGACTAGCCATGCCCAGTTCCTGTAACCGTTCTTCATATGTTTTAGTCTCCAGTACCTTAATGCATAGGTCTTGCTTAAATGGATGGAAGAGAACAGGAAAGTCTGGAGGAACATTGTCCATGGAGTCGCAATGGGTCAAACATGATTTTGCAACTAACAACAGCATTATTGTTAAATAAAGTTTTAAACAAAGCTTAAAGTCACCTAGAGTCATCTTGAATTTTGATATGGGTGGCTTATAAATTTTCTAAATTTGTGTAATAAAGTTTTCAATAAATATTAAACCTACCCAGTCACTTTAAATGTTAAGATAGGCAGCATTAAATTCTATAAATAAATTGCTGTATTTTTAACTAAAATTTTAAATAAAGCTTGAAGCTTATTTATATGTCCTGAATCACCTTGAACCATGAGATGGATAGCATATAAATTTAATAAAGTGTAAGAAAAAACACATTTGGAGTTAAGGTATTTAGGTATTTTAGGTATTTATTGGGATTTATATGCCGCCCTTTTCCCTGAGGGGACTCAGGGCGGCTTACAACCACAGGGGAGGGGAAGTGCAAGGTCAAAACAAAACAATATGTGAACAACAGAAAAATAATAAAACCCAACTTTCATTCAGCAATCAAACAAACACTCGGGCGGGTAATTAGGAGCCTATCCCCAGGCCTGCTGGGAGAGCCAGATCTTGAGGGCTGCGCGGAAGGTCTGGATAGTGGTGAGGGTGCGGATCTCCATGGGGAGCTCGTTCCATAGGGTCGGGGCAGCAACAGAAAAGGCTCTCCTCCGTGTGGTCGCCAGTCGGCATTGACTGGCAGATGGAATTCGGAGGAGGCCCAGTCTGTGCGATCTAATTGGTCGATTTAGGGAGGTAATCGGCAGAAGGCGGTCTCTCAAGTACCCAGATCCACTACCATGGAGTGCTTTAAAGATGGTCATCAGTATCCTGAAGCGCACCCGGAGACCAACAGGTAGCCAGTGCAGCTCGCGGAGGACAGGTGTAACGTGGGCGAACCGCGGTGCGCCCACTATCACTCGCGCGGCTGCATTTTGGACTAGCTGTAGTCGCCGGATGCACTTCAGGGGCAACCCCATGTAGAGCCCATTGCAGTATTCCAGTCTAGAGATCACAAGGGCTCGAGCGACTGTTGTGAGAGCCCCCCGATCTAAATAGGGCCGCAACTGACGGACCAGGCGAACCTGGGCAAATGCCCCCCTGGTCACAGCCGACAGCTGGTGATCAAGAGTCAGCTGTGGATCCAGGAGGACTCCTAAGTTGCGGACCCTATCTGAGGGGTATAGAATTTGACCCCCCAGCCTAAGTGTTGGTATATTAGCCAAATTATTGGGGGGGAAACACAACAGCCACTCGGTCTTATCCGGGTTGAGTACCAGTTTGTTAACACTCATCCAGTTCTTAACGGCCTCCAGCCCCTGGTTCATCACGTCCACCGCTTCATTGAGTTGGCACGGGGCGGACAGATACAATTGTGTATCGTCCGCATATTGATGGTATTTTATACCGTGCCTCCGAATGATCTCGCCCAGCGGTTTCATGTATATGTTGAATAGTAGGGGTGATAGGACCGAACCCTGAGGTACCCCACATGTTAGGGGCCTCAGGGACGATCTCTGCCCCCCGACTAACACCGACTGCGACCTGTCCGAGAGGTAGGAGGAGAACCACCGCAGAACAGTGCCTCCCACTCCCACCTCCCGCAGTCGTCGCAGAAGGATACCATGGTCGATGGTATCGAAAGCCGCTGAGAGGTCAAGGAGAACCAGGATGGACGCATAGCCTCCATCTCTGGCCCTCCAGAGATCATCGGTCAATGCGACCAAAGCGGTTTCTGTGCTGTAACCAGGTCTGAAGCCGGACTGGAAGGGGTCAAGATAGCTAGCTTCCTCCAAGGTCCGTTGAAGCTGAAAGGCCACCACCTTCTCAACAACCTTCCCAATAAAGGGAAGGTTGGAGACAGGACGAAAGTTGTTTAAAATGGCTGGATCTAACGATGGTTTCTTCAGGAGGGGTCTCACCACCGCCGTTTTGAGTACGGCGGGGAAGTGCCCCTCCCGAAGGGAGGCGGTGACAACCGCCTGGATCCAGCCATGTGTCACCTCCCTGCTGTTAGCCACCAGCCAGGAGGGACACGGGTCCAAAATACAAGTGGAGGCGCTTACAGCTCGGATGGCCTTGTCCACATCCCCAGAGGCAACTTCCTGGAACTCAACCCAGAGCTGATGTGGCAAATAGTCCTCCTGTGTCTCAGCTGGATCTACTGCGGTGGAGTCCAGGTCCGATCGAAACCGAGCTACTTTGTCCGCCAAGAATTGAGCATAGTCCTCAGCCCTACCCTGCAAGGGGTTTCCCGCCTCCCTCCTATTAAGGAGGGAGCGGGTTATCCTAAACAGGGCGGCTGGGCGCGACTCGGCGGACGCAACCAGGGAAGAAATATATGATCTTTTTGCAGTTCTTAATGCTCGGACATAGTCCCTGGTGCAGGTAGTTAAGAGTGCTCGGTTTGCTTCGGACCTGTCGGACCTCCACTGGTGCTCTAGGCATCTCCTCCGGCGTTTCTTCTCCCGGAGTTCCTCGGTAAACCAGGGAACTCTCCGGGATCCACTGACCCGGAGGGGCCGTAGTGGCGCAATCCGGTCGAGAGACTCCGACGCCGCCGAGTGCCAAGCGGCGGCCAGAGTCTCCGCCGAACTGTGGGCGAGGGTATCAGGAATAACCCCAAGCTCCGTCTGGAACCTCAGAGGGTCCATAAGTCGCCTGGGGCGGAACCACCTGGTCGGTTCCTCCTCCCTACGGTGGGGGTTTGGCCTCCGGAAGTCAAGCCTCAGTAGGCAATGGTCTGACCACGACAGGGGTATGATCTCGTTACCCCTCAGACCAAGATCACACATCCACTGCTCCGAGAGGAATACGAGGTCGAGCATGTGGCCCGCTGCGTGGGTTGGGCCCCGAATTACTTGGGTCAAGCCCATGGCTGTCATGGAAGCCATGAACTCCTGCGCCCCATCAGAGCGTTCACCGAGCGATGGCAAATTGAAGTCCCCCAGAACTATAAGCCTGGGGAACTCAACTGCCAGCTCGGCTACTGACTCGAGGAGCGAGGGGAGGGATGCTGCAACGCAGTTGGGAGGCAGGTACGTTAGCAGCAAACCCACTTGACCCTTGAGGTCCAACTTTATCAGCAGGGACTCACACCCGACAAGCTCCGGAGCAGGGACCCTACGAGGTAACAGAGATTCCCGGATTACAATAGCCACACCGCCACCCCTTCCCTGGGCTCTCGGCTGATGAAGCACCTGAAATCCCTCTGGGCACATCTCTACAAGGGGGACTCCTCCTTCTGTGCCCAGCCAGGTTTCAGTAATACATGCCAGGTCTGCCCTCTCGTCAACAATTAAGTCCCGGACGAGGGGAGCTTTGTGAACAACAGACCTGGCATTTAGCGACAACAGCCTGAGACCAGGGTCCTGACTACTCGCGCCATCTGGTCTTGGAGTGGGACTCCTAGGGCCGGAAGGAGGGATCCCTGTAATGTAGCGAACCCTCCTTCCCCGATAATGGCCAGCCCTAAGGTCCCCGCCGTATCTGCCTCTCCCTGTCACGACCGCTATGCTCCGACCCACTCCCATGTCCATAGATGCAAGAAAAGAAATATCCAAAACTATGGAGTAGCTCACCCTTTGCATTCTGCTCACTTGTGCATTGAATTTGTTCCCCAAAAGTGACAATTGGAAGTATAAATAAGAAGTGTTGGGAACATGATTTTGACAATGCATTGGGATTTTTATCCATTTTGCAGCAAGAAAAAGTGTAGAGCAATGGTGGGTTTCAAAATTTTTTGGAGCCTACTCTGTGGGTGTGGCTTCCTTTGTGGGAGTGGCCTGCCACCCATGTGACTGGGTGGGAGTGGCTTGCCGGCCATGTGACCAAGTGGGAGACCTTGCAAAGACTGCAGATGAAACCAGTTTTTTTCCCTAACCTTAAGAACAGGAAAGACAAAGCCACTGGAATAAAAACCATCAAGGCATTGTGGGGAATTATAAAGGACAGTGTCAGGAAGCTCACAGAACCAGTAACCACCTCACAATTACCTAAACAACGAACCAGGTATCACACAAAAACACACAAAATCTGGCAAAGCTGCCTTGCACCAACTTGGCCTGCCCATAGAAAAGCAGCCACCTTGAGACACATAAACCATGCACCAACCTGTACACTTAAAAGCAACATATTGCATCACAAATAAAACATTTGCAAAAAAGGAATAACATTTCTTATTATAAACAATAAATAAATAAAAATTCCCTAAAAATAATTAAAAACCACCACGTTGAGAGAACACCAAAGGACCCCACAGTCCTCTCCCTCCTTATCTTTTTCCTTTTTGTCCTAACTTTCTCCTTCTTCCCCCCCCCAGCCCACTTCCTTCTAGCACTGATGATGTTACCTAGTTTGGTAATGAAATGTCTGTAAGAAAACCACCAAGCTCAGAAAACAGCAAGGATCCCACTATCCCCCACCTCCCTTTTCTCCCTCTCTCCTTTTTGTCTTTTCTCCTCCTTTCCCCCAAACCCCACTCCCTTCTAGCACTGATGATGTTACCAAACTAGGAGTGCTGGAGGGGAGCTCTCACAGGGCGAAGAGCTTCCTGCTACAAGCACAATCTATCTGCAGCCATAAATGACTGCAAGCAGCAGCTTGAGGCACCTGATTGCAGCTAACAGTTCCTTTTGGGAGCGGAGGTAGCGGCAGCGGAAGCGAGCACAGCATGGGATGTCCCAGAGCCTAAGCACTTTTGGAACCTTCGCAGGGCCAGGAACAACTGGAAAAAAAATGCGAGTGCCACATCTTCGCTCCGCAAGCGGCAGACGTGCCTGTTGCGAGGCTGTCCCATGCTCGAGCCTGGCCAGGGAAGACAGGAGCCCTTCATGCCCACCAATCCTCCCCACGATGTGCCACCTTGGTCGTGCCAGAGCAACCTTCCGCCCACCCACCAGCCTGCCCACTGAGTGGTGGCTGGGTGGGCGTTGGTTGAGCCCTGCTGCCCCGGCCACGTGGTGCCCACTGCTCACCTTGAAGGCAACATCTTGGAACTCACCACTGCTGCTGAGAGAGGACTGGCTGGGCAGTGCCCCCCGTTAACTGCCCTCTCCTGGGCCATGCCCGCACCCCTACCCAGCCTGCCTGCTGAGTAGAAGGAGGCGGCGGGGATGCGTTGCTGGGCGGCCAGCAGGGTGGAAGTGGGTGCGGTGCTGCCGCACTTGCCCTTGGGGCTTTTCTTATGGACATGTTGGCTGGTGCTGCTTCAGGGAGCCCCGGGCGCCTGCTTCTCTGAGCGCAGCCCATTCCCCCTCCCAAGAAGACCGTTTTCTTTTTAAAAACACCTCTGCAGATGATTTTGAAAACCTGCAAGGTTGCTTTGGGAGGGGGCAGATAGGCAGCATTCCCCCCACCCCACCCCATCACTGGTTGCCTGCAGCCTCGGAACCTGCAGCAACTTGTACAGTAAAGGCAATTAAGGACTTCTCTCACTCATGAAAAGATTTTCTTTATTGTGCAAAGGCTTGCTTTAAGGCTGCAGGCTCCGAGGCTGCAGGCACCCAGGGAGGGGGGCAGGGGGAAATGCTGCCCATCTGTCCCCTTCCAAAGCAACCTCGCAGATTTTCAAGATCACCCGGAAAGGCGTTTTTTAAAAAGAAAATCCTGAAAAGCCACAAGATCTGGAGAGACGGGCAGCTGGTCTTTTTTTGGAGGCGGGGGGAATCCCCAGAACCAGGTTGCCCAGCCAGCACCATGAAGAGGTTCGGGTGGGCTCCAGCGGTTGCAAAGTACGTCAGGAGGGGCATAAGTCCCCAAACCCAGCAGGAAGCCTAAGCAAAGAAGGGGGCGGTAAGCTGGGTGGAGAAAGGGGGAAACTACTACTACTGCTGGATGGGCTTCAGACCAGCAGAGCCTCGTTCTTTTTAACCAGGCTGCTGTCAAGAGAGAAGAGTTCAGCACACGCAATGTGGGCTTGGGCAGCAGCTGAAGAATAGGAGGCGAGGATTCGGCTGTTGCACAAGCCCACGGGCATGCGCTGCCCTCTTCTCTCTGACAGCCTCATGGTTTGCTGAATCTGGCACAGCGGCGGGATTCTTGCCTTCGTTAAGAGCTTCGCTGGCCATCGCCGCGCCAAAAAGAAGCTGGTCTTTGGAAAGAACCTCTCCTTCCAGAGAGCCCATGCCTGGAGACAAAAGGGGGCAGGCTAGTTTGAATGCAGACGAGCGGGTGGCACGGGGAGACAGAAGGGACAAAATACAGTCCATTTCCCTGTGTTCAGAAAAGCAACTCCAGGAAGGTTCTTTGGTGGCGGCAGGCGTCCTAGAACCTGCCTGCTAGCAAAGGACCTTTCGGAGTTGCTTTTCTGAGCATACATGGGGAGACAGAAGGGACAAAATACCGTCCGGGTATACAGGGCTGGGGCAGGCATTCCGGAACTTATTTCCGCATCCGGTGACCAACCGGTTCGCGACAACCGAGGAGGACCAGCAGCAACCCACCACTGGTGTAGAGGTTATACAAAGGTTATGTACAGACATGCACAGCAAACTACTCGTGATCTCAGTGACCGGTTACCTCAACATCTATGACCTCACCTAATTAGTAGAGTCAATCAGTACCAGGAACTGTTGTGTTATGTGAAATTCTACCCTGGCTGGGATGGTCTTAGAAATTGACAAGGAGAATGTACCAATAAGATGCTGTTGCTATCCCTGCTTTTGCTATGCTTGTTAAAACTGTATAAAAGCCAAATAAACTCTGCGCAAGGCAGACAGACATTTTGGATACAGCCTGCTGTGATGGGTTTCTGAGACCAACAAAAAAGTACTAAATGATGTCGGTTTCAAATCTGAATCTGCTAAATATAACTATTAGATGGGCAAGGAAGACTCATTCACTTCACGCTCTGTGGAAATAAAAAGTACTATCCCTGATCTGTCCCATGACGTAGTGTAAAAAGACATTAATTCCTCTAACCCATGCTGCTGGTGCAAAGCTGCTTCTGATAGTGCTGATGGCGATTCAGTGAGTGCGCAGTAATAAAACAATTTCCTGGGCAAAATACCCCACTGCCCAATCAGGGAGCACAGATGTGGTCACATGCTATGGGACTACGTTTCCCATAAGGTAGTTACATTTCCCATGAGATAGTTGCTTAAAGAGGCAGCTTCTAATTCTTAAATTGGCTATATACTGTTGGGACAGCATAAGTTCCATCCTGGTGTTTGGATCATGATAAAAAGCTGAGGTGGGGCAAAACTTAGCCAAGCCTGGGACAGGTTCTATCAAGTCCTGCTGACCACTGAAAGAGCAGTTCAAACTAAAGACAAAGGGGGGCACTACACATGTGTAAAAGGACCAGTGGAAGAACTTCAAGAATAGAATGTGATTCCTGGAGAAGCCTGACTGAGAATAAAAATTACCCCAAACTGATGTGGTCATTGTGGTATGAATGGGTTTTGTTTGTGATTTTTCTCATTGCGGGAGTAGCAATTTTTGGTCTTTTGGGCCTGAGTGGTGGCCCACGTTACTCCATCTGAAGATCCCAAAACAAGCTGTAGAACTTCTCACCCTACAAGATGTGTTGGTTCTGTGATAATAACTGAATACAGTAGTCCTAGGACAGTAATGGCGAAACTTTTGTGGCCCCCGTGCCAAAAGACGGGGGAGCACAGGGGAGTGGTACGCGGGTGTGCCAAACTCATAATGCTATGTGCATGACCCCAGCACACATGCATGCCCAACCAGTGCTCCTTCCCATTTTTGGAGTTCTTTTTTCACCCTCCCCAACACTTTATGGGAGCTTTCCTGAAGACTTCGGAGGGCGAAAAACTGGTCCTTTGGGCAAACCGGAACTTTGGGAATGGACTTCCGGTTTGCTCAGAGGGCCTGTTTTAGACCTCCGGAGCCTTCAGGGGCCTTCAGGAGGCTTCCCTGAAGGCTCTGGAGGGCTAAAACCATTTAGCCTCGCATGCCCAGACAAATGGTTCCGCGTACCACTTGTGGTAAGCGTGCCATATGTTCGCCATCACGGTCCTAGGAGATAGTGATATCATGATCCCTGAAGATATAAAATGGATTGATTTAATTCAATGGTTAAATATTTGGGAATATTTTTTTCATGGGTAGGAATAATAGGATGAGAATATAATACAGTGATAAGTGTGAAAAATCATATATTACAAGCAAGGATGTTTTCTTCACTTAATGTAACCTTTCAGGTAGATATTTGTTCCATAATACCATGCTCAGATACTGAGAAGCAATATTCTATTGATCACAAGTATATTAGTGTGCTGCAACAATGGAAATGAGCTTGTGAAGGAGGGGAGCAGTGTCCTGGGTGGATTCAGGGTAGACCCAGTAATTGGGCACTGAAAAAACATCTATAGTAGGGCATATACTGTATTTTTAGGACTATAAGACACACCAGTATATAAGATGTACCAGGTTTTTGAAGAAGTGAGTAAGAAAAGCTTTTGTCCTCCCTGGACCTCAGGAGCACTCTGTAGGCTTTAGCAAAGCTGGGGGAAGGCAAAAACACCCCCATTTCTGTGGAAAATGGGTGGTAAACAGACTGTTTTTCACAAAAAACGGAGGTGTTTTTGCCTTCTCCCAGCCCTGCTGAACCCTGCAGAGTGCTGCTGGGGGATGGGGAAGGCAAAAATGGCCCAGGCACAGGGACCATAGGCCAGTCCTTCTCTGTTTCTAGGGTGGCCCAGCGGGTCATATCTAAGCACTCTGGGGACCGGGTCTGGCCCCCAGTCCTTGTGTTTGATACCCCTGATTTAGGTTTAGTGTGGCCTGAACTTTTTGGAGCCTTCCTCCACTCTGAATTGTAAAGAATAGAGAAAACACTTTTCTTATTGCAGTGTATGCATTTTTATGATTAATTCTTTAAAGTTAGAAATCTGATTTTCAGAGAAATATGCTTTCCCTTAAATTACTTCACAGCATATCCATTAATATGAGGACGAATTAGATAGGGGAAAATCGGGCATATGGTGTGTTGCAAGTTCAGTTTAGAAAACCCCGCATTCTCCAAATCTTTCCAGGTCTCTCTTAACAAGGTGCACCCATCTCCTATATATCTCCAAGTAGGGTCACAGACTTGTTGCCAGAAGTAGGTCCAGGTTGATCTGCCAGCTGCTACATGTTCCATGAAATAGAATGCACCACCCTGGAAAAAGTAAAATAATACAAAAAAGAATAATATAAAACAGAATGCTTTGAAATTACATAAAAATTCACACTGTAATCAAGACTGTTATATAACTTCCTGGGGACATAAACTCTTAGGGGTAGCCTAAGCACATCAACAAACCACATCCCTGGGTGGTGAATTGACCACCCCCTACCCAGTATGGATTTTGTGCTCTAATGGTGGGTTTGAGGGAATCAAATACCTAAATAGTTCTTTACTTTTTTTTTGGTGTTAAGTGTATTTTCTTTACACCACAATCAATGTTCCCTCTAATTTTTTTTCAGTGTGAGCGGAAAAGTATAGTGTTTGAGCGGTACATTTTCATGCCTGAGCACCTGAATTTTTTTCACATATGTCACCTAAGACAACAACAAAATCAGTATTATTTGAAACTCAAAGTTATGTTTATTCAAGGTACCCGCTTAATTAAAAGTGTTATATAATATCAGTATCACTTAACAACTGTCCTGCTTAGCAACCAAAATGTTGGCTCAGAAAGTCTAGCTTTTGAAGCACGCAAATCTTAAAGCTATTGTTACAACACCCTCGCACCCCTAACCCTTTAGAAAAAAAACCTCTGGGGTTTTCAAACCTGACAGCTTTAAGACTTGTGGACTTCAACTCCTAGAATTCCTCCTCCACCCACTTAAGTTAAGCCTCAAAATCAGCAGCATAAAGAGCAGCAGAGAGATGCTATTTTTGTGGGAGCTAAAGCCCTTGCTCCCAGGCACACCTGTCTAGTGTGCATGCACACCTACATAGTGCCCATTATTTTTAAAGGATGCACACCTGCCTTGTGCCCATTATTCAGTGGTCTGGACAGACCAGAGTTAATTTTCCCTCTTTGCCCTTACCGGTCTGAGCACTCGCTGGATCTCCTTCAAGGCAGCCTGGATGCTCTTCACAGAGCAAAACACGAGCGTGCAAACCACCACGTCCACAGAGTTGTCCGACACTGAAGTCATGTTCTCGGCGGAGGCGACCACAAAATTCTCGAACTGGAGGTGCGTGTTCTGAGCCATGCTCTCCAGGATGAAATTTTGAAAGTTGGGGTTGTAGTCCAAGCAGGTCACGTGAGAGTTGGGGGGATAAAACTTAAAGTTGGAGCCAGAGCCCACGCCAATCTCTAGCAGGTGGAGATTTCCCGAGGCATCGGAAAAGTCCCGCATGTTCTGGAACAGCTTTTCCTTTTCCTTGTGGAGTTTTTTATTATAGAATTTGCTGTACTGGTTCATAAGAAATGGGAAAGTTCTTTTGCAAATAGGATCCCATAAGCCAAAATAGGCAAGCACATAGATGGGCAGGGTGAAGATTTTGAGGCATTGTTGGGAGATGAGAACCAACATTGTCACCAACTAGGGAAAAAAAACCTTTCCTACTTGATTTCCTCAATGCTTTGCTTTAAATACTCTCTTAAACACTTCCTAGTACTCCCTGTTCCTTTAATGTTCTTTCTTAAGCAAAGCAATTACATCAGGTCCTCAGTTCGGATCTGTTCCAGTTCTTTCTTAAACCGACAGTGATACTTTCTGTTACTTAAAAAAAATCTTTTAGCTATGCAATTTGGGATGAACACCCTTTGAATGGTGTGGGAGTAGGAATGGATTTCCAGAGGAAGATTGAAGACTACAGGAACCAGCAGCAATACTCAAGTGTCCCTGAGGAGACAGATAAACCTCCAAGTGCTTCAATGACCCTCGGATGCAAATGACCAGCTGTCTGCAAGTACTATAAATCCTTCCATTCCCCACTATCTGTCAGAGCTGAAGAAGCTTCTTGGATGAGAAGCGAAATGTCTTCAAAGAAAAAACAAGAAAAGTCCAATTGCCTCCTGAAAAAGCACCTTTGGGACAACCATGACCTGGATGACTGAGAATCTCCATGGACTTTCAGATCAAAGTAGTAGGTAAGGCATCAGACTAGAAATTGGGAAACCCTGAGTTCTAGTCTTGCCTTAGTTATAAAGCCAGTTGGGTGATCTTGAGCCAATTCCTCTCTCCCAACACAAGGAAGGAGGCAAGGGGAAATCACTTCCAAAAAAACCTTGCCATGAAAACTGCAGGGACAAATTCAGGCGATCAGGAGTCAAGACTGACATGAAGATACCAAAACGCCAAAAATAAAACACATCATATTTAATGGTCAGGACTAATAATGATCGCCATAATCAACCAAGGCCTGACACTTTGGGGAAAACACTTGCAACATTGAAACAATGTGCTAATTGTTGCTCCTACGGTGGCTTGTGGTGATTTTGTCATACAGACAAATCTGACTATATAGGGTTATAATGGCTTCCTGCTGAGCTTATGAATAATGCAGCGAATAAAAGGAAGCAGTTACCAAGCAATTAGCTGAGACAATGATACTGAAGTTTTAATGGATTGTTCAAGTTAAAATAACCTTAACCTTAACCCTGTCTAGAAATCAGAATATTTTCACAATCCTAATATGCATGTGTATTCCACTTTTCTTTTGGTAGATAACTCATAAGGTTATTCACCTCATTTTATTGTGCACCGTTTCTGCATTGATTCTTCTTTCGTTTATTTTACACCATTACTAATTAGGAAATCCCCCACGTAATTTGTTAAACCTTCTCAACATCATTTAAAGCTGCATCTCAAATGGTATTGTTACCACAAATGTCTTAGCTCCTTGATAGCCCAAGGAAGCCATCTCTTTTATTGAATGTTTAGTGTCTAATTGTTTCTTAAGAGACTAAAGTATCATTGTCCAGGTAATCCTTGTTTAAAGACCACTTGTTCAGCTACCATTTGAAATTACAACAGCGCTGAATGGGTGGTACTTACAACAGGTGTTCTCACTCCCTCGGGTCAGCAGCGAATGGATGAAGCCGTCAGATAGAATAAAGGAAGTGATAGATCTTGAGAAATGCTTAAGGATGTTAGAAAGCGAATCGGAAGCCATTGGCGTTTTAACTTTCACTCTATGCCTATGATTTTCTTGGTAACTTGGTGACTTTTGAGAATTGCTTAGATTTGTTTTTGAAGCAGAAACTTAAATAAAATATGTTGAATTAATTATCTGCATTGCTGTCTAGTTGCAAACTACCTGGTAAAAGTTTTTTTAGTCATTTTTTTTTTTAGTCATTTTATTATGATTTATAGGCCGCCCTTTTCCCTGAGCGGACTCAGGGCGGCTTACAATCACAGGGAAGGGGGTGCAATATCAAAAGACAAACAAAGTGTGAACAAAAGAAAAATAATAAAAGACAACTTTCATTCAACAGTCAACACTCGGGCGGGTAAATTGGGAACCTATCCCCAGGCCTGATGGGAGAGCCAGGTCTTGAGGGCTGCGCGGAAGGTCTGGATGGTGGTGAGGGTGCGGATCTCGACGGGGAGGTCGTTCCACAGGGTCGGAGCTGCAACAGAAAAGGCTCTCCTCCGTGTAGTCGCCAGTCGACATTGACTGGCGGATGGGATTCGGAGGAGGCCCAGTCTGTGCGATCTGATCGGTCGGAGGGAGGTAATCGGCAGAAGGCGGTCTCTCAAGTGCCCAGATCCACTACCATGGAGTGCTTTAAAGGTGGTCATCAGTACCCTGAAGCGCACCCGGAGACCGACAGGTAGCCAGTGCAGCTCGCGGAGGACAGGTGTAACGTGGGCGAACCGCGGTGCGCCCACTATCACTCGCGCGGCTGCATTCTGGACTAACTGCAGTCGCCGGATGCACTTCAAGGGCAACCCCATGTAGAGCCTATTGCAGTATTCCAGCCTAGAGATCACAAGGGCTCGAGTGACTGTTGCAAGAGCCTCCCGGTTTAGGTAGGGCCGCAACTGACGGACCAGGCGAACCTGGGCAAATGCCCCCCTGGTCACAGCTGACAACTGGTGGTCAAAAGTCAGCTGTGGATCCAGGAGGACTCCTAAGTTGCGGACCCTATCTGAGGGGTATAAAATTTGACCCCCCAGCCTAAGTGTTGGAACATTGGCCAAATTGTTGGAAGGGAAACACAACAGCCACTCGGTCTTGTCCGGGTTGAGTACCAGTTTGTTAGCGCTCATCCAGTTCTTAACGGCCTCAAGACCCTGGCTCATCACGTCCACCGCTTCATTGAGTTGGCACGGGGCGGACAGATACAGTTGCGTATCGTCCGCATATTGGTGGTATTTTATCCCGTGCCTCCGAATGATCTCGCCCAGCGGTTTCATGTATATGTTAAATAGTAGGGGGATAAGACCGAACCCTGCGGCACCCCGCATGTTAGGGGCCTCAGGGACGATCTCTGCCCCCCGACCAACACCGACTGCGACCTGTCCGAGAGGTAGGAGGAGAACCACTGCAAAACAGTGCCTCCCACCCCCACCTCCCGCAGTCGTCGCAGAAGGATACCATGGTCGATGGTATCGAAAGCCGCTGAGAGGTCAAGGAGAACCAGGATGGACCTATAGCCTCCATCTCTGGCCCTCCAGAGATCATCGGTCAATGCGACCAAAGCGGTTTCTGTGCTGTAACCAGGTCTGAAGCCGGACTGGAAGGGGTCAAGATAACTAGCTTCCTCCAAGGCCCGTTGAAGCTGGAAGGCCACCACCTTCTCCACAACCTTCCCAATAAAGGGGAGGTTGGAGACAGGACGAAAGTTGTTTAAAATGGCTGGATCCAAGGATGGTTTCTTCAGGAGGGGTCTCACCACCGCCGTTTTGAGTACGGCGGGGAAGTGCCCCTCCCGAAGGGAGGCGGTCACAACCACCTGGATCCAGCCATGTGTCACCTCCCTGCTGTTGGCAACCAGCCAGGAGGGACACGGGTCCAGAATACAGGTGGAGGCACTTACAGCTCGAATGGCCTTGTCCACATCCCCAGAGGCAACATCCTGGAACTCAACCCAGAGATGATTTGCCAAGTAATCCTCCTGTGTCTCGGCTGGATCTACTGCGGTGGAGTCCAAGTCCGACCGAAACCGAGCTACTTTGTCCGCCAAGAACTGAGCATAGTCCTCAGCCCTACCCTGCAAGGGGCCTCCCGCATCCCTCCTATTAAGGAGAGAGCGGGTTATCCTAAACAGGGCGGCTGGGCGTGACTCGGCGGACGCTACCAAGGCGGAGATGTGTGATCTTTTGGCAGCTCTTAATGCCCGGACGTAGTCCTTGGTGCAGGTAGTCAGAAGTGCTCGGTTCGCCTCGGACTTATCGGACCTCCACAGGTGCTCTAGGCGTCTCCTCCGGCGTTTCTTCTCTCGGAGCTCCTCGGTGAACCAAGGAAGTCTCCGGGATCCACTGACCCGGAGGGGCCGTAGTGGCGCAATCCGATCAAGAGACTCCGACGCCGCCGAATACCAGGCGGCAACCAGAGTCTCCGCCGAACTGTGGGCGAGAGTATCAGGAATAACCCCAAGCTCCGTCTGGAACCTCAACGGGTCCATAAGTCGCCTGGGGCGGAACCACCTGGTCGGTTCCTCCTCCCTACAGTGGGGGTTTGGCCTCCGGAAGTCAAGCCTCAGTAGGCAGTGGTCTGACCACGACAGGGGTATGATCTCATTACCCCTCAGACCAAGATCACACATCCACTGCTCCGAGAGGAATACGAGGTTGAGCATGTGACCCGCTGCATGGGTTGGGCCCCGAATTACCTGGGTCAAGCCCATGGCTGTCATGGAAGCCATGAACTCCTGCGCCCCATCAGAGTGTTCACCGAGCGATGGCAAATTAAAGTCCCCCAGAACTATAAGCCTGGGGAACTCAACTGCCAGCTCGGCTACTGACTCGAGGAGCGAGGGGAGGGATGCTGCAACGCAGTTGGGAGGCAGGTACGTTAGCAGCAAACCCACTTGACCCTTGAGGTCCAACTTTATCAGCAGGGACTCACACCCGACAAGCTCCGGAGCAGGGACCCTACGAGGTAACAGAGACTCCCGGATAACAATAGCCACACCGCCACCCCTTCCCTGGGCTCTCGGCTGATGAAGCACCTGAAATCCCTCTGGGCACATCTCTACAAGGGGGACTCCTCCTTCTGTGCCCAGCCAGGTTTCAGTAATACATGCCAGGTCTGCCCTCTCGTCAACAATTAAGTCCCGGACAAGAGGAGCTTTGTGTACAACAGACCTGGCATTTAGCGACAACAGCCTGAGACCAGGGTCCTGACTACTCGCGCCATCTGGTCTTGGAGTGGGACTCATAGGGCCGGAAGGAGGGATCTCTGTGATGTAGCGAACCCTCCTTCCCCGGTAATGGCTAGCCCTAAAGTCCCCGCCATGTCTGCCCCTCCCTGTAATGACCGTAATGCTCCGACCCACTCCCGTAGCAGTAGTCCCCCCGACCACCCCACTGACCCCCGCCTTCCCCGGCAGGCCCTCCGAGTCAAACATTCTCATTTATCCACCCTAGCAATTCCCACGTAATATTTAAAAACATATAAAAATACAATAGTAACAAAATAATAAAAGTGGGCCATTCATTCAATTCCAGCCAACTCCCATACACTCATCATACTATTTTAAAATTGCGCAATTATAATGTGTAGTAATGTGGAAAGGGTGGAGGGAGCGGTGATCCGCTCCTCTCCCTTCTTATGTCCTGGGGAGACGTCCTTGGCCACCAAGTCAAAAGTACGTGATATATAAGGTGGCCGTATACAAGCAGGATTAGATATAAAGATCCAAAATTCATGGGCGGCAACCATGCAGTCTTACCCTGCCAATGAAGGTTAGTGGGCTGTATATTTAAAAGTCTCTTTCCTGAAGATGGATAAGGGCCCCAATCTAGGGGGCCAAAGTTCGAGGCTGACTTGTGCCACTCTAGCAGATGGAGGAGGAAGTACTGGTGTTTTCGGAGCTCAGTCCTCGCCACTGCAGCCGCCATCCTCTATTGCTCCCACGCCAGCTCAGCCACAATCCTACTCCTCCTAATGGTTAAGCAAGGCCCAGGAGCAAAGTCCGGAGGAGGCTACAATGACGCAGGGCCCAGTTCAAGGATCGTCCTCTTCCCTGCCCGAGTAAGCACATCAGTCAGCCTAGGACGGCCAGATCTTTCCTAGGGGCTGCAGGAGCAGGCAGCAGATAGTAGATAGTGGGATAGGTAACAGATAGCGAGGTGAGCAGAGATAGATCCGAGGGGGGGGTGTCTGGGGCGGCAGCACACACAACCATTCAGTCCGTCGCTCCACAGTCTCAATGCAGCCTCCGACAACCCCCTTTCTTTAAGATGAAAAATTAGGTTGAAAATTAACCCCTCTAAGCTCACTAGTCACCAGGGCTCACAGTCACAGTCACTCGGCTCCAGCAAGTTCGAACAGGCTGGCCAGGGAGGAAACATCCGAGGTGTAAATGCTGTGAATCAGCTGTTTGGCGCCGCCATCTTTCCCTCCACGCTTTCCTTCTAGTTCCAGCAGCTGCCGTTCCGCTATTCAGGGGACAACTGGTAGGACCAGGGGCCAGCAGATAAATGGCCAGGGGGCTCACCAGGCAGCACCAGGGGCTCCCAGGGATCCAAAGGTGGTAAAGGGAGACGCCGAACGTCCGCGCGCCGCCGTCGCCGCCGTCCCCACGCAGCTGGGCGACCCGGGCCACTGCTGTGAGGGAACGCTAAGCCTCCGGGTTTCTTCAGGTCCTTTGGGTTCCGCAGGTCCTAGGCTCTCCCAGGGACTCTTTCCAAAAATTTTGCGGTCCGTTTGGAAGGCTTCCCGGTGCTTTTTCGCCAAGTTTGCACAGAGTGAAAAAGCCCGGTCGCCATTCCAAACCCGCACATGCGCAGATCAGTTGCCTAAGAAGAGTTGACCTTGAAAATATTGTAGATAATAACGAACTGATAAAAGTCCTCTATAAGAAAGAAATAAGACCAGCTGTGTAAACATTGTGTTGCCTTCCCTTGCTACATTATAATGGGCTGTTGAGACTGCCATACTGTTAGTGTGTGCCTCCCCCTTCTACCTAAGGGGCGGGGGAGAAATTTGGACAACCCAGACAACTCATATCAAAGGTTTACTTTTTTTCTCTCTCTTTGTTTATTTGACTACTTTGGGCCATGGAGCCAGAATCACTGTTAGACGCTGATCTGATCTGAGTGTTTGGAAGCTGGCTGTTAGAAGTGCCGTATAGTGATCAGTATGAGCTATTGTAAATTTTGCAACTGCTAGCAAACTGGTGTGTACCAGATTGTTTGTATGATTATGGACTATGTTATTTGGATTATCCCTTAACTGAAAGACGTTGATGACTGACTGTCTTAACCTTGTATGACTTGCACTGTTTGGTGGACTCTGATACCTCTATTTTCCATGAAAGTAAAAGCCTATTTAAATTGCAGTGTCTCTGTATGCTGGTTTGTGTGTTCTCCAACACTACTCTCACAACGCTTCTCTGAATGCACTCGCTCTCCCAACGGGGAGATTACCTAACAATATGTATACTAGGAGACTTTAATGCAATCATAAATAATGAAATAGACTATAAATCTACAAAGATGAACAAGAAGCCAAGAAAAATTCTACCCAAAACCTTTTTTCACGATGGTGGAAGAATTAAACTTGTAAGATATTTGGAGAATAAGACACCTGAAAGAAAGACAATATACCTACCTATTAAGAACTATGCTAGAAGAAGAAGTGGTGAAAGATATAATGTTAACTTGGGCAAAGAATTTTGGCTATATGAATGAACTAGAAAGGTGGCAAAAACTATGGGAAAGGAATTATAAACCAGCCATATCAACAGCTTACAAAGAAAACTTTTCCAAATATTTTACAGATGGCACATGTCCCCGAGAAAACTAGCTAAGATGTTTAAAGATAAGTCAGCAAAATGTTGGAAATGTCAACAAGCACTAGGTTCATACTACCAGTGATGGACATGTGCAGAAACAAGGAAATATTGGACTAAAATAAGAGTATGGTTAAAGAAAATGCTACAACAAGAAATAGAATTTAGACCAGAGATATTTGTACTAGGGATTATCCCAGAGAAATTCAAGAAAGAGGATACTTATTTGATTATACATGTAACTACAGCAGCGAGAATTGTATTTGCCCCAAATTGGAAATTAAACTACCAACAGATTAAGAGATAATAAAAAAGATATTAGATTGTGCATTATAGGCAGAGGTGGGTTCCTACCAGTTCGCACCTATTCGGTAGAACCGGTTCGTCAAATCTACCGGAACAGTTAGAAGAGGTTCCACCAGTGGACCCTACAGAAGAGATTCCAAAATTTTTTGAAACCCACCACTGCTAAAGGGTTAGGGGTGCAAGGATCTTGTAACTTGAAGGCTTTAAGACTTGCATGCTTCAATGCCAGAGTTTCTGAATAGCTACTTGGACCAACCTAAGTACTAATTCATAATTTCATATCCAGTCACATGGGTGGCAAGACACTCCCACAAAGGAGGCCACACCCACAGAGTAGGTTCGAAATTTTTTTGAAACCCACCACTGATTATAGGTATTCATGGAACCGTTTGACGCAAGCTACCACAGCCAGAACCTCACAGTCCAGTTGGCTATAGTTTTTCTCGGTCACTGACAGAATCCTTGAGTAGTATGCAATGGGTGCCTTAGTTACATTGGGCATGCAGTGGGTGAGGACTGCCCCAACGCCGAAAGGTGAGGCATCACAAATCAGCACAAGTGGCAGGGTGTGGTTGTACTGGACCAGGAACATGTCCACTGATGGTTGTTTTTTCCCCACAGAAAAAGGGGCAGCCTCGGCTCTGCCACAAGTCCATGTTGCCTTCTTGCCGAGAAGCCGATGCAAAGGTTCAACAACTGTAGCCTTCTGTTTAAGAAAGACGCTGTAGAAGTTAAGGAATCCGAGGAACGCCTGGAGCTCGGTCTGGTTGCGAAGTGTGTGGGCATCCTGGATGGCTTTAATTTTTTTGTTTGTGGGGTGAATCCTTGAGCTGTCGATGAGGTACTCTAGGAATTCGACCTTTGGCACATTGATTTGGTATTTCTCTGTTTTAAGGTGGAGAATTAAAACAAAATAGGGGGTGACTCCAGGGACGCCATCGTTCCAACAGTCGTTCCATGATGGTTTGGAACAGTCCAGGGGCAATACTATCACCGAATTTAAAGGCACCCCAATGCATCACAAGGGTTTGGGCCTCCACCGTAGCGCCATCTACAGGAAACTGCTGGTATGCCTGCATAATGTCCAATTAAGTGAAAACTTTTCTGGGGCCTAATGAATGTAGTAAGCGCTGTACAATGGGTACAGGGTAAGCGCTTTGTTGGAAGGCTTTCTTTATTGTACACTTATAGTCCACACAGATGCGGACTGACCCATCTGGCTTGACTGAGGTCACTATAGGGGTCTCCTAGCAGGCATGATATATCGGCTCTAGGATTTCCTAACCAATTAGCTTGTCCAATTCCAGATCAATTTTTGGTTGGAGAGCGAAAGTTATTCTCCTTGGTTTCAGCCTAATTGGGGCTATGTTGGGGTCCAAGTTAAAAGATATGGGAGTCCCCACATACTTACTTAAGGAGTTATTTGGTGCTGTTGTCACAGATGGCATTGATTCTGGTCACCTCAAGGCCCAGGGGTTTGAACCAGTCCAGCCCTAAGAGGTTTTGCAGGGCGCTGCTTACTACCATCACAGGAAGCAGTCTGTTGAAATACCTGTGTAGCAATCGGAAAGTGCCTTGTTCGAGAACCAGGACTCAGTTCCATTGGTAGTCCTTAGGCATATGTCTGGGATCCGCAGCTTGTGTCTCTTCAAGTTGGGGACAATCTTCTTAATTGTAGTCCAGGACATGATAGTCAGTGATGACCCCACGTCTATCTCCATGGAACATGGAGATCCCTCAAGGTGGACTGTGACTTTCAGCTTTTCACCTTGCGTTATGCAGGTTTGGCTGATGGTTGTCTGGAACTTGTGGTTCCCTCCAGCTTTTTGGTTGTGGTTGCCATGTTCCTCATCTCGGTGGTTTCAGGTATGCCGGTTGGTTTCTTGGCTGTCTGGTCGCTATGGAAAACTCGCTTCTGCAGACTCTAGCGATGTATCCCTTTCACTCATAACGCTGGCAGATGGCGTCCCGGAAATGGCAAGCCAATCTCTGGTGGTTTCCTTCACAGCCGGCGCAGGGCAGAGAATGCAATTTCCCCGCCAATTCCTTGCGGTCAGTGTGCATGTAGTAGATGTTAGCCCTGGCTTTGTCTAGGGCAATCTGGAGAGTAAGATTGGTTTTGGGCAGCAGCCTCCTTTGTAAGTTAGTGTCCCAAACACCATATATAATGTGGTCTAGGAGGCGCTCGTCCAGGTCTCTTAACTCACAGTGTGGCATATGTAGTCATCTTGTCTTGGTTGAAGTCAATTCAAATTTGCCACTTGAGATGGCTGCACGCTGCCCTGCATCGCTCTGGACTGGATTACCTAGTTCACAAAGTATAGTGGACTCGTTCGCACCACTACATTCTACTTCAGGGCAGATATACCCCGGGTATGGGAATACAAAGTGTGATTAGTGCTCCCTGGGACAGGGGATGTGATGGCAGCTCCCTATATCCCCCAAAATAACTGCTGTCATTGAGTTGAATTAAAGCACAGCAGTGAAAGTGCAGAACTGGTTTCATGTCAATCCAAGTTGGAAACATTTTCAAAGTGGAGCAGGAAAACCCAGTTCCAGGCTACTATCTCCACCTCCTCCGGATAGGAGCCAACTTCAAGTTAGGCAATTAACTCATCAGCAACCCTTCCCTTCTCTTCTGGGCAAGAAGAAGGAATTGCTTAGGAAGGCTCAGATGGAGTTGTTGATGAAGTTAGCAAAGAAAAACGCTACTTCCAAATGCCGAAGAGCAATTATTGGTCTTGGGAACGATCCTGATTTGGCAGATATGATTAAAGCATGTCATGATATAGGAACAGCCTCTTGTCAAACTAATTCATCGGCGGCTGCTTTATCTCAAGGCAGCAAGTGTCGACTGGCAACTACACAGAGGAGAGCCTTTTCAGTAGTAGCTCCGACCCTTTGGAACGAACTCCCCGTGGAGATTCGTACCCTCACCACCCTCCAGACCTTCCGCACAGCCCTCAAGACCTGGCTATCCCGTCAGGCCTGGGGATAAAGATCGTAATCCGTCCCCACCCGAATGATGAATGTTGTGTGCTATTTTTACTTATGTATTGTTTTATATCTTACTGTCTTGTACTCCCCTCCCTATATATTGTAAGCCGCCCTGAGTCCCCTCAGGGAAAAGGGCGGCCTATAAATAAATAAAAAAAAAGCCTAAAGGAAAGTTTTACAACTGTGGTAAACCTGGTCATTTTAAAAGGGAATGTTGAAATCTGGGGGGGGGGGGATATGTTTGCAGCCTCCCGCAGCCCTTTCCATCAAGGGTCGAAACCAAAAGCAAAATGTCCAAAGTTATTTCATTGGTTGATTTACACATTTACTTAGTCCTTCGTGTCAGATTTATGTTGCAGAATTGAATCCTTTTCATAAGTGTTATACATCGGCTTTGGTAAATCATTATATGACTGATATTTTAATTGGAGTCCCAAAGATATTACCCAATTGGCTTTCAAAAATGCAAAATTATTTAAGTATCTCTGGATTGCACATTGATCCAGAAAAAAGTACACCTGTATGAAATGTTGCAATCTTTTTTTGCTCCAGTTTTTCTTTGTTTAATTAGTTTAATTTAATTTATTAGATTTATAGGCCACCTAAATGTACATCAAAGTATTTTGCTAATTAATTTATGGCAGTTTTGGGGACCCTTATTGGGGTCGTCCATATTCTGCTTTGCCTGTATGTATGTATGTATGTATGTGTATGTATGTGTGTGTGTGTGTGTGTGTGTGTGTGTGTGTGTGTGTGTGTATATATATATATATATATATATATATATATATATATATATATATATATATACACACATATATATATACACATATATATATATATATAAGGAATATATTTCTTTGTGCCTGCCATTTTCTCTATCCCCGTCATCCCCTCTGATCAGGAAGAGTTTGTTTTTTCTGTGCCTGTTGTTGTGCACAGTACAAACTTTTCCTGATTAGGGGAGCAGAGAGTGATAGAGGAAGAACAATCTTTTAAGCCAATTACTTCATAATCTTGTGGAAAAGTTTGGGAAAATAATTTGGTACATTTGTTTAGTGCCACCCCACGCTTAACTTTCTGCCTACTAATTTTAGATTTCAAGTACTATATATATATATATATATATATATATATATATATATATATATATATATATATATATATATATATATATATATATATATATATTATTTGATTTATTGACCAAAGGAAAATACTCTTAAGATCTGATTCCTTCTGTAGCGCTGCCTACAATTAAAAAAATAATGATGTTTTGAGCATTCAGTTTGTAGTTTGTATTTCTTTTAGAGACTGTTAGCTAACTCCTTTGATGTTTTCTAAGCTGCCTATGGCTGAATTAATGATTTTAGGAGGCATCTGAGCTTGTTGCAGAAATTGGACTGATTTGATTAATATTGTTCATCCTATTCCGAAATCTGATTTTCAATTTTATTTTCAGAATAATTTATCTCTTCAGTGTGCTTTAAGTGAGCTGTATTGCATATCATTTGCCTAAAGATCCTCGGATTGCATGTTTAAGGACTTCTTTTCCTGCTCGTCCATTGCTTTTATTTTCTCCTCTTTCGCAAGCTGTCACTGTGTTTTCAGATGGAGGCAAACAAGAGGAGCGATTGCTTACAAGGACTCTCATTATGAAAGTTTCCTAGCCTGTAATACAGTTGTCTCTGCAACACTTAGAATTGTTTATTGCTATTTTAGCTTTCAATTTTTTTTTCGGCAGCCCTTTAATTAATTTCTGAGTTTCATCACGGGTGTCAATTTATTTTTAATCTTCCAGGTGCTTACATCACATCCAGGATTGATTCTAATCTTATGGCTTTGTTCTTAACTTTACAGCAATTATTACAAGACCAAAAGCATTTATATTTTGTTTCTCATATCCATAGTCTTTCATCTTTTCCTGGACATCTCTTTGAAGGTACCATTCAAACAGATGCAAATGTTCATGTATTACTTACTCTTTTTTTCAGATCCATTCTTTAAGCACTCTTTTTTCCACCAGAATGCCGGGGGGGGGGGGGGGCTGGCACAAGCTTGCCATATTCCACTCGACCAGGTCAAGCAGAGTTAATCCCCTTGGTTTGGCCTCTAATCAACTATGCCAAATGGATGTCACCTACGTTCCCTCTCTGGCTCCCTGGAAATATATTCATGTTTCTATTGTAACCTATTCAAGAGTCTTTTGGGCCACACCTCAACGAGGAGTAACAGTTAATTATGTTATTTCTCATCTTTTTTTCAGCCATTACTGCCTTGGGCAAACCCTTCTCTTTAAAAACTGACAATGCTTCATTCTTTTAATGTTTTGTGCTACTTTCTCTTGAGAAATCAGATTTATTTGGTGTTTAATTAACTCTCCTTTTTCCCTGTATTTAATATTGTCTGGCTCTTTCTGAATCAGCAGTTCTATCTCTCTTAATTAGCAAGCAATGTTAGACTTATATACAGCTTCATAGGGCTTTCAGTCCTCTCTAAGCAGTTTACAGAGTCAGCATATTGCCCCCAACAACAATCTGGGTCCTCATTTTACCCACCTCGGAAGGATGGAAGGCTGAGTCAACCCTGAGCCGGTGAGATTTGAACCGCTGAACTGCAGCTAACAGTCAGCTGAAGTATTGCACTCTAACCACTGCGCCACCTCGGCTCCTTGACAACAAAATTCTTTGTTCAATGTATTAAGTTTTTCCCTATGCATTCTATTTCTTCTTGCTATATAGGCTATTGATGTTCCCCTCACGACTGCCTTCATCGTATCCCAGACGTTTTGTATTGATGTCTGCTCTTTACCGTTTTCTTTGAAAAAGTATCCCAATTCCTTTTCTATTGATTGTACAAATTGTTTCTCTTGTAATATGTTCTGGTTTAGTGTCCACCTAGGTTTTATCCTTGTCTTTCCTTTCCATTGCCATAAGACTGGATGATGGTCGGCCCACTTGTTTGTTGTTATTTCAATATTTACAGTATCCATAAGTAGTGCCGGGTTTGACCAGACCATATCAATACGGGACCAAGAATTATGTGGTTGAGAGTAGAATGTATACTGTTGTATCTTGTCATTCATTGTTCGCCAGACATCATAGAGGTCTAGTTCCTTCACCATATTTGCATAGGCAGTCGGTAGTTTCCTTCTAGTACTTTTCTTATGTATACCCTTGTAATCCATTTTACCGTCTACTACTGCGTTGAAGTCCCCTAGAATACATATATTTTGCCACTTTATTTCATTTATCCTCTTGTGTAAATTTATATAGAATCTTTCTTGTTTTTGGTTTGGGGCATAAATTCCAACATCACAATTCCTCTTTTTCTAGTTTGTGCTGATGAACAAAATGCTTTACCTAATTTTGGGCATTTCAACAGGTTATTATATTTCTCTTTAATGTGGGTTTCCTGAAGACAGATTACATCTAACTTTTCTTTCAATAAATCCAACAGTACACGTTTTCTCTTTGATGTTATGTTAAGACCATTTATATTTGCTGATAGTATATTCGTTTCCCATTCCTCAACTCCTTTACATGTTGTTTGCTTTGAGGGCACCTTTAGATCTTGTCTCAATTGGTGACCTTGCTCTTGATTCTTCTCTGCCATATCTCTCTCACTCTCTGACCTCTCTCGTCTCTCGCCCCTCCAGTTGGGATTCAGTTATAGTATCTTCCTGTCTTCTACTTGATGTTCCTTCTTTATTAAACCTCTCTTCGTCTGCAAATAAAAGTTCCTGGAATTCTTGAGCTTTCTCCAAGATCTCTATCCGGTACTTCTTTTCCCTCCATGTTACTAGCATTCCTTCTGGAAGGAGCCATCGAAACGGGATTCTATGTCTATTTAATTGTGAAGAGAGGAAGTTATATTTCCTTCTCTTCTCTCTAACTCTCCGGGGGATCTGCTTTAAGATAAGAATTTCTTTACCTTTATATGTTAGTGAGTCCCCTCTTATTGTGCTTAAAATATCCTCTCTCAATTGTCTTCTTAGAACCCTCACATGGATCTCCCTTGGAAGTCGATGACGTCTCGCAAAGCTTGTGTTAATTCTGTAAACTTCATCCAATTAGTTGATGACCTAATTTTTGGGCCTGTCGAGAACTAGTCCCAGAATTTCTGCAATCAGCTCCCGAAGATTTTCATCTCTCGCTTCTTCTACATTTTGTAGTCTCAAATAAAACGCTGATCTCTCTAATTCTAGGTGGAGGATGGCCTCCTCCAGATTTGTGTTTATGGATTCCAGTCTATCCTCTGTCTTATCTATTCTTTTTTCTGCTATTTCTGTTCTCTCCCTAACTTCTTTTATTTCCTGTTCATTCCTTGACAAAGCTGCCTGGATAGCCCCTACACGCTCTTCAATCCTCCCCATATTATTTTTCATTTCACTCATTTCGTTCTTTACTCCCTCCAGGCCTTTGGTGATGTTTTTGTTATAGCCCAGCAACAGCCTGTGCTGCGTTCTAATTGGTTGGGCGAAGCACAGCCTGTGATTGGTGGTTGTAATGACAGTTAAATGACAGTTGGTACCTGAGAGTATAAATACTGTGACAGTTGTAACACATTCTGAATCGCTTGTCACCTACTAATAAACATCTTACTCTCTGATTCCATGGCTCCTGCGTCTTTCCCTCAACATGTATACAACACTGGTGACGAAGGTGAGATTGAATGCGATTCCGCAGAGCCTGGAAACAACAACGAACACTAAGCCACTCGCAACGCAACCAAGCAAACGCGAACGGAAAATACTTTGAAGACCTGTCAGAGCTGCAGCAGCAGTTGCCACCGCCTCCAGTTTCGCATCCGATCACGCCAACCTGAGTAGATCCACAGGCGCGGACTCCATCAGTCACAGGGATGGCAACCTACGCTTAACCTTGGCTGCAGCCGCCGCCTCTGCTCAGGGACGAGCTACGAATCGCGTTGGCTCAACCGTGGCTGAAGCTGCCTATCTGCCTGCCTCTCTGGTGTGAAGATCTACCAGACACAACTCTAGAGTCTATCCAGTCTACTGTTTGCTACTGTTACAAACATTAGTGTTGCAATACATGGATACTGTTGCCTAAGAAGCCTCTGACTCTTCATACAGCTTTCCAAAGAAGCAGCTTCCGACAAGCCTGCTCTTCCTCCAAAGCCAGCAGCCTACTACCAGCCTGTCCGAAGCCTGCTACATGCATTACAAAGCTGCCTGCATCCCAAGGAGCAACTCTGACCACTCAAAAGCCTGCCTGCTGCCTTCCTAACAAGCCAGGAACAACTCAGCCGCCTCCAGGGCCGGTCTCCGCTCTCTAACAGAAGCCTCCACAGCCGTTTCAGAAGCCTACCATTCTCTGCAGCAAAAGTCAGCAGAAATCCTGTCAGCTGAACCTTCCAGCAACAGCGGAACCCTGCCTGCATGCCGATCGAACAAAGCCCAACAGAAAAGTTACCAACAGGACTTCTTTGAGTTTCCCTCCATGTAAGCTCTCCAGCCTCCATGATTTGTGAGCATGCACAGAGCTTGAATATGCAAATTTGAATATGCAAATATGAATATGCAAATGTAAATATGCAAATGTGAATATACAAATGTGAATATGCAAATGTGCCAAATAACTGGGGGGAAGGAGAGTTTGTAAAAGAGTTTGTAAATGCTGAACATAAAACAAAAACAAAAAAATGCAAATACTTGTAAATGTTGAACATGAACACAAAAATGCAAATAAATAAACAGATAACACAAAAATGCAAACAAATAACACGCAAATTGACAATACGGAAAATGCAGATAAAATACACGTATGCAAATAACTGGGGGGAAGGAGTGTTATAGCCCAGCAACAGCCTGTGCTGCGTTCTAATTGGTTGGGCGAAGCACAGCCTGTGATTGGTGGTTGTAATGACAGTTAAATGACAGTTGGTACCTGAGAGTATAAATACTGTGACAGTTGTAACACATTCTGAATCGCTTGTCACCTACTAATAAACATCTTACTCTCTGATTCCATGGCTCCTGCGTCTTTCCCTCACAACACACAAACATATACAACAGTTTTCATTCATCTTCAATATTACTTCCTGTAGAGAGTCCATTTTTACCTCCTGGCCTTGTGAAGTTGAGGCTGTCTTATCTCCCGTCTGCCTGCCCTCAGGTGACTTTTCCCTCACCGGAGTGGATAGAGAAGTTTGTTTTTTGCTTCCTTTAGTTAAGGTTACTATTCTTGTTGCCATTTAACTTAATTCAGCTCTCCCCCTTTGATCTGTAATTCCAGTACCTTCTAGCTTCTGTTAGAGTATTTATACAATTCTATTACATTAATCTATAAACTTTTTGAATAATTTATACTTAATTAATTAATTGATTAACCAATGAGTTAGGTATCTAGACAGTAATGTTAACACTATATCAGTTACCCAAGTCTCAGTGTGTTGTTCAACAACAATCAATCCACTATAATGAACACCCCAAAAAAAGAAAGATAGTTAAATCAGGCAGTACTATACAGTATACAGTAGAACAGTTCTATAGTATCTAAGAGGCGTCCACTAGATAGGGAGAAAACGTTTCAGCGTGGAGAGTCAAGAGACGGGAGAGGTCAGAGCTCACGATAGTCGTTTCAAAGCTCACCGATCAATCATTTCTTGTTGTCAGTGAGGTAAAGAAAGAGGCAGGGGGAGATGGTTTGTTCCCCCCCCCCGGCGCTCAGTTTTCGCTTTCAAGGTGTCGCCCTTCTGTTGTCTCTATCAGTATGCCTCGGCACCGCCTCACCAGAGTTTTAAAGCTGATTCAAACCCTCGTGACTCGCAGATCTTTTTCCCCTTTTTCCCACGAGGAGGACAGATCCAACCGACTGTCTTTCTCTTCACCGTCTCGCCCACTGTTAATCCTCCAAATTTAAATATTCAAAAACTCAGTCCTTTTCTATCCGATCTGCCGCTCGGCTCTCTTAAATCTTTCCCTGTCTGTCTTTACTCGCCGCTTCAGCTCAATGCACCCACTTACGTATCCGTGCTCAGAACAATTAGATTATTAATTTCTTCAAATTTAGGTTCTTAAATCAAGGTCTTTCGTTTACCGTCTTCCAATCCGATATGTTCCCTGCAGCTGTCTTTCCCTTCCTTGTTAAAGGCTGGCAGTCACGTCTTCTGGTCAGCCATTAATCAGCCGACCTCCTTTGCACTCGATCTGAGGGAGCCTCTCGCTTCGTGGGGGAGATCACCTTTCTCCCTCCACTGCTCCGATGCTTCCCCTCTCCACTGGTCCTCGCACCTTGAAAAGACCTTGCCTGCTACAGCCACGCTCGTGCAAAAGGCCGGGCGAACCGAGCAGAGGATCTGTCGGCAGCTCGCACCGGCGTGATGCCAAACCGGAAGACCTGGGAGAAATTGTACAAATGGCTTGATGAGACAGTGAGGATTCAGATATAAAAGGAGATAGCTGACTAACTTAAAATGATCTAAGCAACAACTCAAATAAACAATACACAAAGACAGAGGGACAAACAAGAGTAGAAATGTATTAGAGGTGAGAATTCACCGTCGAGTAATACCATTAGACCACAACGTTGGAAAAACTTGAAAAGCTGATAGGTAATCCGTTATAACTACCTGCATGGAATTAGCAACCTAGTCTCATACTAGGTAAGGCGAGATGAGCTATGGGAGATGAAAATATGTAAAGAGCTTTATCTATTTTTGTATCTTGCATTTTGTAAATCTTGCCTTTTTTTATATAACTTTCAAATAAGGGAAAAAAAAACAGAGAACCAGGTCATCCCCTGAAGAGGAGAATATGTAAACACAACAACGGATAGAGTGGATGGAGGGAGGAGTAGAAGGAAAGATAGGAAGGAGAGGAGAAAGGAGAGGAATAGGAGAAAGGGAAAGGCAGAGGAAGAATGGGAGGGAATGTAAGAGTAGGAAAGAGGGGAGGAATGGGAAGAAGAGGGGAAGAGTAAAGGGGAGGAAGGGGAAGGAGAGAAGGGAAAGGAGAGGAGGAAGGAAGGAAGGAGAGAAGAAAGAGAAGAAAGGGGGTAGGAAGGAGGGAGGGAAGGAGGAAGGGAAGCAAGGAGGGAAAGAAGGAGGGAAGGAAGGAGAGAAGGAGAGAAGAAAGGAGGGAAGGAAGGAGGGAAGGAAGGAGAGAAGGAGAGAAGAAAGGAGGGAAGGAAGGAGGGAATGTAAGAGAGAAGGAAGGGGGGAAGGAAGGAGGAAAGGAAGGGGGAAAGGAAGGAGAGAAGGAGAAAAGAAAGGAGGGAAGGAAGGAAGGAAGGAGGGAAGGAAGGAGGGAAGGAGAGAAGGAGGGAAGGGGAAGGAGGGAGGGAAGGAAGGAAGGAAGGGGAGTAGGAGAGAAGAAACGAGGGAAAGAAAGAGGGAGGGAGGGAAGAAGAAGTAGGACCGTTGTAAGATAAGATGGATCTATGGGATGTTAAGAAAGCAATCTTCAAGTATATTGTCAACTGTAGGGAAAAATGGTTATAAATACATATTATTAATAACAGTTATGAGATCATATAATTGTGAATGTATATATGAAATTGATAAAATAATAATAATAAAAAAATAGCAAAAAAATAAATAAAATAAAATAAAAACTGATAATGGCTCGGCCTATTTTTCATTGGCCTTTTTGCAATTTTGTACAACTTGGAATATTGTTTTAATTCATGGACTATCCTACAATTCCACAGGTCAAGCCATTGTGGAACATGCTAATCGGTCCTTTAAGGACTGTTTTCCCAAAAAAATAAAAAGGAGGGCTCTTGGGTACCCAATTTGGCGTACCCCAATTTGGCGTGGGTAACACAACAGGTTAAAAAAGTTTTTTTGTCTCTCCCTCTAGGGGGACGAGGATATGCTGTGCTTGCTTCTACAGGTCTTTGTGAATTCTAGCACGTAGTGTTCATCCAGCTAAGGATATTGTGGTACCAGTCCCCAAATCCAGTTCTAGATATAACCAAAGTGACTTTACAGACAGCACGGTGGCCGAAATGATCTTGTCGGACCAGCCGTCCAGTGATATGAAAAAGCTGACCACCAAAGCACAAGCAGTGCTGCAACAACGACACGTGGAACAACCCCCCGAGAACTTATGCACTGCCATCTTTGCGGTTTTAACTGCGAATTCCTTAGTCATGATTTGTTTATGTTTAATTGTTAATTGCTTCCCTTTAGCGATAGCTGCTGTCATCTCACTGAAAAACTCATTTGAACAGAGACTAAAGCCAAACCTATGGGTGAAGCTAGCTAATATCACACATACTGATGTCTTTTGCCTATCTGAATCATATGACATGGAAAATTTGCTTTCTACATGTTTGGTTCCTGTTTGTATCCCGCCTGCAGTAATTCAAAACTTTATTGGTTTAGTAGATTGCTATTGAATGAAAATTGTATCTATAAGACTATATCCAGTTAGGGGTTGGTTGCCTATGATCCACCTCCTGATGCAATTTCTTTATATACCCCGATAGTAGCAGTTCCTGAGAATATAATGTGTGCAAAAATAGTTAATTGTACATCTTCAAGTAAAAAACCTCATTGTCTTTATATTAGTTCATATTAAAGCCCTACATAGTATCGGACCTGGGTACTTGAGAGACCGCCTCCTGCCAGTCACCTCCCAAAGACCTATCAGATCCCACAGATTAGGCCTCCTCCAAATTCCATCTGCCGGCCAATGTTGGCTGGCAACTCCTCAGGGGAGGGCCTTCTCTGTGGCTGCTCCGGCCCTCTGGAACAATCTCCCCATGGAGATCCAGACCCTCACTACCCTCCCAGCCTTCCGCAAAGCAGTTAAGACCTGGCTGTTACGGCAGGCCTGGGGCTATTGAACTATCCAGCCCCATTCGAGGTTATGGCTGTTGTAGAATTTTAAATTGTTGTTTTTTATTTTATTTTTTTGTATCCCCTCCCTTTTTATTGTTAGCTGCCCTGAGTCTCTGGGGAATAGGGCGGCATACAAACTTAATAAATTGAATTGAATTGAATTGAGTTCACCTGCTTTAAATGTACAGCTTTTGAGGAGATTTCCTTTCACTTTGCTTATGTTTGGCTCCTGCAAGGATGTTTTTTTACATATGGTTAAGAAACTTTTAATTATATTCTTGCTAATATTAGTGAAGCATAGTGTTGCTTCAGCCAGTTAATTCCTGTTTTGCTTTCTAAACAGCAACTTCACTTAAGCCGTTCTTGACATGGAGTCACACTGGACAATGTAACCCGACAAAATAGCGATCGACAAAATAGCGCCGACAAAATAGCGCTGATTTCAACGTGATGTCATAATCGCGCCGACAACTTCGCATCGATATAATCGCGACAACAAAAGCACAATGAAGACAACCACACACCATTTAAAAGCAGTAGAAATTTATTATGTCAATAAATAATTTAAAAACTCAGCAGTAGAAATTTATTATGTTAATAAATAATTTAAAAAATCAGTAGTAAAAGTTTATTATGTCACTAAATAAGTTAAAAATTCAGCAGTAGAAATTTATTATTAAAATTATTATGTCAATAAATAATTTGAATTAATTATTTAATTAAATTAATTTAGATGTCAATATTATGACATATGGCACGTAGATAGTCCGTACAATCACGCCCTGCATATGTAGGAAGAATTGCAGCAAGACGTCTTGATAGTTGCACGTATTTAGATTTGCTTGCTGCCAGACTGTTGGTAATTCCGCTCTGTAAACAACTGCTGGTTTGTTCTGTCTTGTTTACCACGAAAATGATGAACCAATGTGTAAATGGTTGGATGGTGGCATGCTACAGACGACTGGAACGCGTTATGCCAACCCGAGACTGAGTTATTTGTTCGTGGCAAGCCATTAGCAACACGTCCTCGCATGTTCCACATGGTGATAGAAAACAACGGCTTAGCTCATCGCTTGCGTCTCAAATGGCCAACGTAATTGTCTTCCCAGTAATCATAAACATGCTGAAGATTGTCTGGTTTACTATCGTTCAGTTCATCAAAGGCGGACCCAACATCTTCCAGAGGAACGAAACACAGTGCAATTAGCATTTTTTCTTCTTAAAAATGTTTTTATTTTCCATTTTTTCATTTTCATACACTCACAATTATACTGTGCATAGCCGGGGCCATACAACATTAACAATAATCACAGCAATTCCTCTTGTCAATAATACCCCCCAAAATAGAAACCCAATATACCTCTTCCACTTTCCATACACCTCTTTCTTCCACCCCCCTCCAACTTTCTATCTTCCCCCCATCATTCCCCTCTACCCTACTTCCCTCCCCCTCTACCACTCCTCTCTCCTGATTTGAGTATTTGAGTATTTGAGTATTTGAAAATTTATTTATAGGCCGCCCTTTTCCCTGGGGGGACTCAGGGCGGCTTACAACTCAAAGGGAGGGGGATACAGACAATAACACATAAGGACAATACATAATTAAAAATAGAACACAACATTCATACCATTCGGGTGGGGGTGAGTTACATTCTTTAACCCCAGGCCTGACGGGATAGCCAGATTTTAAGGGCTGTGCGGAAGGTCTGGAGGGTGGTGAGGGTGCGAATCTCCACGGGGAGATCGTTCCAAAGGGTCGGAGCTACTACCGAAAAGGCTCTCCTCCGCGTAGTTGCCAGTCGACACTGACTGGCAGATGGAACTCAGAGGAGGCCTAATCTATGTGATCTAATGGGTCGCGAGGAGGTGATTGGCAGGAGGCGGTCTCTCAAGTATCCAGATCCACTACCATGAAGGGCTTTATGGGTGGTAAGTAGCACCTTGAAGCGCACCCGGAGATCGACAGGTAGCCAGCGCAGCTCGCGGAGGATAGGTGTTATGTGGGTGTACCGAGGTGCACCCACGATCGCTCGCGCGGCCGCATTCTGGACTAGCTGAAGTCGCCGGATGCTCTTCAAGGGCAGCCCCATGTAGAGCACATTGCAGTATTCCAGTCTAGAGGTCACAAGGGCACGAGTGACCGTTGTGAGAGCCTCCCGGTTCAGGTAGGGTCGCAACTGGTGCACCAGGCGAACCTGTGCAAATGCCCCCCTGGTCACAGCTGATAAATGATGGTCGAAGGTCAGCTGTGGGTCCAGGAGGACTCCCAGGTTGCGAACCCTGTCTGAGGGGTGTAATGTTTGACCCCCCAGCCTGAGAGATGGAACACTAACCAAGTTAGTGGGAGGGAAACACAACAGCCACTCGGTCTTATCCGGGTTGAGCACAAGCTTGTTAGCCCTCATCCAGTCCCTAACAGCTTCAAGGCCCCGGTTCATCACGTCCACCGCTTCGTTGAGTTGGCACGGGGCGGACAGATACAGCTGCGTATCATCCGTATATTGATGGTATCTTATCCCGTGCCACCGAATGATCTCGCCCAGCGGTTTCATGTAGATGTTGAAAAGTAGGGGGGATAAGACCGAACCCTGCGGCACCCCATATGTTAGGGGCCTAGGGGTCGATCTCTGCCCTCCAACTAACACCGACTGCGACCTGTCCGAGAGGTAGGAGGAGAACCAGTGCAAAACAGTGCCTCCCACCCCCACCTCCCGCAGTCGTCGCAAAAGGATACCATGGTCGATGGTATCGAAAGCCGCTGAGAAGTCAAGGAGAACCAGGATGGAGGCATGGCCTCCATCTCTGGCTCTCCAGAGATCATCGGTCAATGCGACCAAAGCGGTTTCTGTACTGTAACCAGGCCTGAAGCCCGACTGGAAGGGGTCAAGATAGCTTGCTTCCTCCAAGGACCGCTGGAGCTGGTAGGCCACCACCTTCTCAACAACCTTCCCCACAAAGGGGAGGTTGGAGACTGGACGGTAATTGTTAAGAACGGCTGGATCCAGAGATGGTTTCTTCAGGAGGGGTCTCACCACCGCCGCTTTAAGTGCGGAGGGGAAGACCCCCTCCTGAAGGGAGGCGGTAACAACCACCTGGATCCAGCCCCGTGTCACCTCCCTGCTGTTAGCAACCAGCCAGGAGGGGCACGGGTCCAGTACACAGGTGGAGGCACTCACAGCTCTCAAAGCCTTGTCCACATCCCCAGGGGCAACATCCTGAAACTCAACCCAGCGATGGTATTCCAGATTATCCCCCTGTGCCTCGGCTGGGTCTGCAAAGTCGGAGTCCAAGTCCGATCGAAACCGAGCAACTTTGTCCGCTAAGAACTGGACGTATTCCTCAGCCCTACCCTGCAAGGGGTCCCCGTCTCCCTCCTATTTAGGAGGGAGCGGGTTATCCTAAACAGGGCGGCTGGGCAGGACTCAGCGGACGCAATCAAGGTGGCAATGTAAAATCTTTTTGCCGTCCTAATTGCCCTAATGTACTCCTTGATGCAAGATGTCAAAAGTGCTCGGTTCGATTCGGACTTGTTGGACCTCCATAGGTGCTCTAGGCATCACTTCCGGCGCTTCCTCTCCCGGAGCTCCTCGGTGAACCAAGGTGGCCTCCAGAATCTGCTGCCTCGGAGCGGCCATAGTGGCGCAATCCGGTCAAGAGACTTCGTCGCTGTTGAGTTCCAGGCAGCAACCAGAGTCTCCACCGGACTGTGGGCGAGGGTATCAGGAATAACCCCAAGCTCCGTCTGGAACCTCAAGGGGTCCATAAGTCGCCTGGGGCGGAACCACCTGGTCGGTTCCTCCTCCCTACAGTGGGGGTTTGGTCTCCGAAAGTCAAGCCTCAGTAGGCAGTGGTCTGACCATGACAGGGGTATGATCTTATTACCCCTCAGACCAAGATCACAAGTCCACTGCTCCGAGAGGAATACGAGGTCGAGCGTGTGACCGGCTGAGTGAGTTGGGCCCCGAATTACTTGGGTCAAGCCCATGGCTGTCATGGAAGCCATGAACTCCTGCGCCCCATCAGAGTGTTCACCGAGCGAAGGCAAATTGAAATCCCCCAGGACCATAATACTGGGGAACTCAATTGCTAGCTCGGCTACCGACTCGAGGAGTGAGGGGAGGGCTGCTGCAATGCTGTTGGGAGGCAGGTACGTTAACAGCAAGCCCACTTGACCCTTGAGGTCCAACTTCACCAGTAGGGACTCACACCCGACAAGCTCCGGAGCAGGGATCCTACGAGGTGCTAGAGACTCTCGGATAACAATAGCCACACCCCCACCCCTTCTCTGAGCTCTCGGCTGATGAAGCACCTGAAATCCTTCTGGGCACATCTCTATGAGGGGGACTCCTCCCTCCGGGCCCAGCCAGGTTTCAGTAATACATGCCAGGTCTGCCCTCTCGTCTAAAATTAAGTCCCGGACGAGGGGAGCCTTGTGAACTACAGACCTGGCATTTAGTGACAACAGCCTGAGCCCAGGGTCCTGATTACCCGCGCCATCTGGCCTTGGAGTGGGATTCATAGGGCTGGAAGGAGGGATCTCTGTGACGTACCGAGCCCTCCTTCCCCGGTAATGGCCAGCCCTAAAGTCCCCACCATATCTGCCCCTCCTCGTTACGACCGCGATGCTCCGGCCCACTCCCGTGTCCGTGGTCCCCCCCGACCACCCCAGTGACCCCCGCATTCCCCGGCAGGTCCTCCAAATCAGACACACTCATCCGTTCACTCAAGCAGTCCCCACGTAGTAATTAAAAATACAAAAAATACAACAATAATAGCAGTAAAAAGAGGGCACATTCACTCAACTACATACATATCTCATACATTTCCCATACTAAGATAGAAAAAAAAAAGACAGAAAGAAAAAGAGAGGAAGAAAAGAAAGATTACGCAGCTTATTAAAAATGCGGTTCAGGTAGCTGTGCACCAACCGTGGGATACGGGGTATATATCCACTCCCTCCCTTTTTTCTCACCCTCCCTCCCATCCTCTCTCCCGTCCTCTCTACCCATCTTCCTTCTATCCCACTCCTCCTCCCCTTGGTGTATTTCCACTATATGTCAATGTACTCAACTTGTCCTATTTTTACAGAGAAATTAAAGAGAAACAGTATACATGTGAAATCGCATTACATTGAAATCTAACACATAGTATATATCCCTTCCTCCCCTCACCCTCCCCCTAACACCCCACCTCCCTCCCCCCAACTTCCCAGAGTCCGTACACGGTATAGATTTTTAACAAACACAGTCTAAAATATATTGAGAAAAAAGAAATAAAAAAGGAGGTTAATAACATCTCTACATTGATCTTAGCTTCTTCCTGCTACACTAACTTTGAACAGTTTAAATCATTCCTGATCTTAAGCATAGGCTATCTGGAATTTCTTAGTCCCGTATTTGTTTTGTATATAGTCAATCCATTTTTTCCAGTCTCGTTTATATCTTTCATTTGAGTGATCTTTAAGATATGCCGATATTTTAGCCATCTCGGCTAAATTTGTAACTTTCAATGTCCATTCTTGAGTTGTAGGCAAGTCTTCATTCTTCCAGTATTGCGCCACCAACAGTCTTGCTGCCGTTATTAGGTGCAGAATCAAGTTAGTCTCTACCACTGTAAAGTCAGTACATATACCTAGTAAAAATAACTGAGGAGTAAACTTTATCCTTCTTTTAAAGATATTTTGCATAATCCACCATATTTTTATCCAAAATGCCTTAACCTTTTGGCAGGTCCACCATATATGAAAATATGTAGCATCGAGAGAACTACACCTCCAACATTTAGGCTGTACATTCGGATACATAGAAGCCAGCTTTTTAGGATCTAAATGCCATCTATAGAACATCTTATAAAAATTCCTGGGCGGGATCTTGCTGATGGTAGCAGCTTAATAGAGCTGCTCCCGAGTTCCTAGTCGCATTATCTGCCTAGACATCTGACAGATACCTCATCCTTCAGGCAAGAAGGGGAGGAGCTGGCAAGTGCCTTTTTTTGATCTTTGCAGCTTTTATGTCTGCAAAGAGAGGGGGGGCAGCCGAGGCTGAATCATCTCCGTGCCGGAATCTACAGCTGCTTTTTTTTTTCAGCTCAAAGTAAGATCCTCCCACTTAGAACAATATTTGAACTATCTGATTTTAATACAAGCAGAACCTGTATCTGAGAACCTCATTTGCTTATTTAAATCCTAGCTTCATTTTTTTACAAGATCTTCCTTCGTTAATTTGCTTATCTAAAAAAAGCTCTTAAAATGGTGATTGTGTATTCTCCGTAACAACGCTCACCTCCCTAATCTTTTTGCAAAGAACAGCTATAAAACTTCAAAGGGAGGGAACAGCCGGCCAGCAGCTTCTTATTAATTAGTTTCATTTCTACAAGATTCTACAAGACTTTCCTCTTATCAACTTTGCTAATATATATTTCTGATACAGAGAAGTCTAAAATGGCGCTGAATATGCTGAGCTGCTTAGTTACAATGCTTTTTTTTCTGAAACCTTCTGAAAAGCCCTACGAAGCTAAAAAGGGGGGTGATTTAATAGCTTTTTTCGTAGCTGCATAGCGGGCCAGTAGAGTTTGAATAATTGCTTGAAGACAAGACTTGTAATGGCCTCAAAACTAAATCCTGGGCTGAAACCTCCTCCTAGAAGTACATCCCCAATACCTGGCACAAAGTTGCAGCCTCCACCCTCTATGCCCCCTACTGGAGATTTACTAACGAAAGAACTTTTTTTGGAAACTTTTAGAGAATTTAGAGAGGAGATAAAGGAGGAGATAAAAGAGCTTTAGGCGGACGTATATGATAAAATTGATACTAGGATTGCTAAAATGAAAGATGATATGCTGGGACTTGTAACTGTACTGACAGAACATGTTTCTGGAATTGAAGATAATCTAGAGGATCTTAACGAAGCTAATACCAATTTGACATCCAAAACTGAGGTGGTGCAACAAAAAGTTGAAAACGCTGAAAAACAAATTATTATGATACAGTACAGGCAGATGGAGCTGGCATTAAGAGTCAGGGGGTTGTGTGAGGATAAACAGGGGAACTTGAAACAGATTCTTTCAGAAGCTTTTGATTGTCTGGTGGGAAGACCGGGGTCCAACTTTGACTGGCAGATCGATAAAGCTTATCGCGTTAATTCTTGGGTGGCAAAAAAGAAGCAACTTCCCTGAGACGTAGTTATATACTTCACCACGAGAGAGCTCAGAAACATGATACTACAAGAGTCCAATAACACTAGGCTTCAAATTGGGGACCAGGATTTGACTGTTTTGAAAGAAATACCACCCCAAATGCTAAGAGCCAGGAGAGACTATGCTTTTTTAGTGGAAGAACTCAGAAACCGTCAGATACAGTACAGATGGGATGCACCATTTGGTATTATATTTACATTTGACAAAGGCAAAGATATTGTCTCAACTCCGTATGGAAAGCTCAAGATTTTTATCACAATATTCTGAAGGCGGGACACTCTGCACCATCTGACATGATGTGCCGGTGCCTGGAGGCTGTCAGGGTCTGGATGGGAGTTAACAAGCTTGTACTCAATCCAGACAAGACCGAGTGGCTGTTGTGTTTCCCTCCCAAGAATTTGGCCAGTATTCCATCACTCAGGCTGGGGGGTGAAAATTTACACCCCTCAGACAGGGCGTGCAACTTGGGAGTCCTCCTGGACCCACAGCTGACCTTAGAACATCACCTGTCGGCTGTGACCAGGGGGGCATTTGCCCAGGTTCGCCTGGTGCACCAGTTGCGCCCCTATCTGAACCGGGAGGCACTCGCGACAGTCACTCATGCCCTCGTGACCTCAAGACTGGACTACTGCAATGCGCTCTACATGGGGCAGCCTTTGAAGAGTATTCGGAGACTACAACTCGTCCAGAATGCAGCCGCGTGAGCGATTGTGGGTGCACCTCGGTACACCCATGTTACACCTATCCTCCGTGAGCTGCACTGGTTACCGATCGGTCTCCGGATACGCTTCAAAGTGCTAGTCATAACTTATAAAGCCCTTCATGGTATTGGACCTGGGTACTTGAGAGACCGCCTGCTGCGAATTACCTCCCACAGACCCGTTAGATCGCACAGGGTCGGCCTCCTCCGGGTTCCGTCTACCAGCCAATGCCATCTGGCTACCACCCGGGGGAGGGCCTTCTCTGTTGCAGCTCTGGCCCTTTGGAATGAACTCCCCGTGGAGATTCGGACCCTCACCCCTCTCCAGGCCTTCCGGAAAACCGTCAAAACCTGGCTGTGCTGGCAGGCCTGGGGTTGATGAGTTCCCCTCCCCTCTCAACTTGTATGGCTGTATGACTCTTGTGTATTTTAATTACGTTTATTGTGTTTGTATCCCCTTTCCCCTTTGGAGTTGTTCACCGCCCTGAGTCCCTCCCGGAGAAGGGCGGCATACAAATAAATTAAATCTTGAATCTTGAATCTTGAATCTGGATCTGGAGAAAGACCACAAGAAGGACAAGACAGCAAACCACACAACTACCAGACAAGATGTACCATCTCCCCTCCCCGGAAGGGCAAGGTGTTATGGAACAAAGACCTAGCCGTATGACTACCAGACGAATGGAAAAACAAGCTAAAAGGCAACAACCTCAACAATTATCGGCCATCGATCAAGGAGTTACAGCAACAAGGTCAGAAGCCGTGGGAGGAGCTAGGCCAAAGGTTAAACAGGCCATACAGGAGGCTCTAAAAAAGCTTCAGGTAACCAAAGATGACAACTAAGATTCTAACATGGAATGTCAATGGACTGAATTCTCCACAGAAGAGAAAGAAAATATTTCACTATCTTAAACAGTTTAAGAATGATATAATTTGTTTGCAAGAAACTCATATCAAATCAACTGATCAAAAATATTTGTTTAACCCAAAACTTGGTCAACATTTTGTAACTTCTGCTATGGAAAAGAAAAATGGTATAGTTGTATACTTAAGAAAAGACATCAAAGTTGAATTAATTGAAGCAGATCCCTTTGAAAGATATATCGCGTTAGATCTAATCTTAGAAGGGAAAAAGACATTACTTTGGGGAATTTATGCTCCTAATCAACAGCAAGACGGATTCTATAGAAATCTTCATGCTAAATTAGTACAGTGGGACTATAGGTCATGTATACTATTGGGTGACTGGAATGGTGTGATAGACACTAAAAGAGATAAGAAGACCTCTTGCCCAAATACTAAAATGCGAGCTAAGCTACCCAAACACTTTTTTGACATGATGGATGACTTTGAATTGAGAGATATTTGGCGGGAAAGAAACACAGAGGAGTATGATTTCACTTTCTTTTCTGATAGACATCAATCCCTTTCAAGGATTGATTTTATACTAATCACTAATGATTTGCTTTCTAGGGTGAAGAAGACAAAGATTGCGGCTAGGGTCCTTTCAGATCATAACCCAGTTTGGATGGAATTGGGAAGGGCAGTACAGGTAAGAAGGTCTTGGAGACTGAATGAAAACTTATTTAGATATGAAAAGTATATTAATGATTGTAAAAAATTGTTATCTGAATACTTTGTTTTGAATATGAATAAGAGTGCAATTAGCATTTTTAAGTGCAGTTTAATGTTCTCATCGTCACAATCCAAATTAGATAAGCCTTCGTTTTGTATACGATGCCATAAGGACTGACCAAGGTGAAACAGACAACCAAGTACGGTAGCATGTGGAAATACAGTTGCCAGTGCATTCATAGTTCCTTGTTCAAAATCAATTAGAATGCTGTCAGGTGCGACAGAAGGTCGCAGTTCGATCACTTTGTGGAAAACCCTCTGATAGTCAGCCTTTGTTTTTGTTCTCATGAGCACATATATTAATGGAATTGAGCGATTGTCAATTAAAGCATGTATCGTAAATACCTGTAGAAATATTTCGGGAGCTACCTTGAATGTTCCGTCCATAAACCAGTGCGGATATTGCTCCAACAATTGCAAATTTGCTGCAGTGCCAAACATGAACATTCTGTTTGTGTCTTGATCACCCGAATCCCACAGAAGAAAATTTTCACAATGGGTTGTCACCTTCATAGTGTCCGGAAGAATAATGTCTTGAACAGAATGTGGCCTAAGATTGGTGACATCAGGCCTCTTCCGTTTCCGCTCGACAGTCCATTGGCTTGCTGAATACGATGGCAAAAGATGGGCTGCTTCCAGCGAGACTCCTGTTGTGCTGTTCACAATAATTTGACAAGGCTTTCCACACCATTTTCAGCTCGTTCACGTATAGTTGCTTTTATTTTTTCACTTTCATTTTTTGTGGTATCTGGAGCATGCATGTGTTCATGTGTTCATGTGTTCAACAGACGTCCTGTCTGTTCTCTTCTTAAGTCTGTTGGCACAATCTTTTTTAGTGCATCTCCACGAAGACGATCCATCTTGGTTTAACTTGTTGCGTCGATATCTATATCCTTCATACAGCAGTTGTTGTTTTCCTTTCTGTGACTTAATAATATCCATGGCTTCAGTATGACAAAAAGTAATATTCAGTTGGTGAGTGCTGACTGCATTATAACGTGCGTTTTAACGTACTTATACGTGTTCTACCAGCACGCGATTTTGATTAAAGGCACAGCACATGATTTTGTCAGAGCCCATCTGTCGGCGTGCTACTGTCGCAAATCGATTAGCGATTATGAAGGCGCGCATTAGTCCATCGTGGTTCTATCGGCGCAGAAAAGACTTTCACGCATTTGTCGGTGAACCGCTGGACAACACTTGTGACTCTAAGATCGTTTTGCTTAATAAAGTAGAATATGTAGCATTGGCTATATCTATAGTGGGTGTGCCAGGCTTTGCTGCTTGTGCTTAATGCTGTTGTATGTAATTTGATAAAAACAATTAATGCTACTTCTTTAGCTATTTTAGTAATTAATGTGTTGTTTTAATCTTTTAGATGAATCAAGAACCATCGAGAACCAATTCAATATTTTACACAATTTGGCCTCTGATTTGAAAATTGATACTTTAGGATCTTGGTGGGAAAGCTTTTGGGCTTGGCTGCCCACAGATTTATTGGGAAATGTCATACGTTATTTAGTCATTATTTGTGCTATTTTGATTGGTGGGTGCTGTGTTGTTCAGTGTGTTCCCTCCCTATATATATATATGTATGTATGTATGTATGTGTGTGTGTGTGTGTGTGTGTGTGTGTGTGTGTGTATGTATGTATGTATATGTATATATATATATCAAAGGGAGGGAACATATATATCACAGCTTTTTACCCTAAAACCCTTTTTCACACTACCTCAGGGTGAAGTATATGTCCTGTATAAGTAATTGTAAAGATGCTCCACTTTTGATTATGATTCTTTTACTAACCCCTCTTACGATATATGGCCTAACAAAATAAAAAATGAGTGAGATGTAGAGGTTATACAAAGTTATGTACAGACATGCGCAGCAAACTGCCATGACCTCAGTGACCAGTTACCTCAACATCTATGACCTCACCTAATTAGTAGAGTCAATCAGTACCAGGAACTATTGTGTTATGTGAAGCCTCTACCCTGGCTGGGATGGTCTTAGAGATTGACAAGGAGAATGTACCAATAAGATGCTGTTGCTATCCCTGCTTTTGCTTTGCTTGTTAAAACTGTATAAAAGCCAAATAAACTCTGTGTGAGGTAGACAGACATTTTGGATACAACCTGCTGTGATGGGTTTCTGAGATCAACAAAATATGTACTGAATAATGTTAGTTTCAAATCTGAATCTGCTAAATATAACTATTAGATGGGCAGGGAAGACTCATTCACTTCACCCACTGTGGAAATAAAAAGTACTGTATTTTATGGAGTATAAGACGCTCCGAGATATAAGATACGCCTAGATTTTGGGGAGGAAAACAAAGGAAAAATATCTACCTCTGCCTCCCAGCAATTTGCCAGGTGGAGCAAACAGCCAGTTTCATTTTCAGTTTCTCCCGATCATCAGCTATTACAGGCTGCAGGGATTGCTATAGCTTATTGAACCCTCCACAAGCCCCCATTTTCTGCAAAGAGGTAAATTGCTGGGAGGCAGAGGCCAAAGGGTTGGGGCCAGTGGGGGGGGGGGGCTACATTCAGTGTATAAGACGCACCCAAATGTTCACCCCTTTACTCCAAAAAATACAGTAATAGAAAGTTGTGCCTTAACTTTATGCATAACATTAGATACCATATCACCTTTAGAATTCCTGTACTAGATCTTCTCTCATCCATTTGACTTTTGTTGTACTAAAGAAAGATGTTATGTGATACCACCAAATCTTGTCATTCCGTAGAAAGCCAATAAATCCCTGTCTATGGTGTCTTCAATTAACTTGCAGACCTTTTCTGATTTTTAACAGCCAGATCTCACCAAAGGATCTTGGTGCTGAGAAGTGGTTAATTTGTTTATAGATGGGAAGAGAATGTGGTAGAAGGGAAGCGAAGGAATCTTGGAAGAAGCTAGAAAATTATGTCTTAACTTAAGTTGAATATTCCTTTGAAGCTCAAGGCAATAATTTTTCTGACTTGGAAGCAGGGATGGCAGTGACAGAATGAACTGAATGTTCATGTTATGAGAAGAAGGAGTTAGAGAAAGTGGGAGCAGTAGAAAGTGGAGGAGGTAAATGGGTAGCACCTGATGGAGGGGAAATGTTGATTTTGGGAAGACTATATTGGGGTGGTCATTGGGGGACCAAGGTATGATTTGATTTGTTTTTAGAAGCTTATGGATGCTGTGGATTGTATACAACACCTAAACAAATATGTGACAAATGTATAGTATGTAAAAGAGTTAATAAACAAGTTCCACAACAGAAAGAAAATGGAGAATGACAGTTAGTGTGAGACCATTTCAATGCATTCAAGTTGATTTTAGTGAACTACTTCAGGTGAGGAGACTTAAATATTTATTGGTGAGAGCGGCTCACTTGACTGGATGAGTTGAAGCTTATCCAGCAATAAGGGCCACTGCATTAGTAGTCACCAGAAGTATATTGGAACAGATAATACCTAAGTATGGAATAATAGCTGTTATATACAGCAACCAAGTGACTTGTTTTACTTCAAAAGGGCTTCAATGGCTCATGGAGGCAGTGGCAATTTAGTATCATGTATCATGGAATGCAATGTACCATAGAATGAAATTTTTTCTATGCTATGAACCAAATGTTTACCATTGGCCTTGCTCACAATTGGAACCTGCCCAAAACGGGATACTACCACACTTGTGTAGAGTGGAGGAGATTCCACAATGTGGAAGCTAAGGATATGTTTGTAAAGAACTGTATACTTGGTCTGTCTTCTTCACCTTACCTCAGGAACAAAGGACTGCTAGCTCAAATGCGTTCATTCTAATTCTGTCCATAAGTTCCATCCTGGTGTTTGGATCATGATAAAAAGCTGAGGTGGGGCAAAACTTAGCCAAGCCTGGGACAGGTTCTATCAAGTCCTGCTGACTACTGAAACAGTAGTTCAAACTAAAGACAAAGGGGAGCACTACACATGTTTAAAAGGACCAGTGGAAGAACTTCAAGAATAGAATGTGATTCCTGGAGAAGACTGACTGAGAATAAAATTTACCCAAAACTGATGTGGTCATTATGGTATGAATGGGTTTTTTGTTTTTTTTTAAATTTTTTAAAGATTTTATTGGTAAAAAGAAAATACAACATCCATAACTTGTAACAAACAATACAACTACATTTCGAGATATTCCCATACTATCAAATCATTATAAACATCAAAGGTTAGGTATCTTTCCCTCCCTCTTTTCTTCCCTCCCCCCTTACTTCCTTCTCCCCTGCCTTCCCTCCTTTCTTTTCTCCTTTCCTCCTTTCCTTCCCCGTCCTTTCTCTCCCTCGGTCCCCCCCTCCTTCTCACATACCTTTCCTCCTTCCCTGCCTCTTTCCCTCCTCCTTCCTTTTAATCTCCCTCCTTTCCTCCCTCCTTCCCTCCTTCCTTTCAACTCTCCTTCTCTCTTTCTTTCCCTCCCTCTTTCCCTCTTTACTACCCTCTTCTCTTCCCTCCCTCCTTCCTTCCCCAGTTTTTCCTCTTTCTCCTCTCCTTCTTTCTTCCCACCTTCTTTCCCTTCTCTTCTTTCTCTTCCTCCTCTTTATCCTTCCCCCCTTCTTCTGCCTTTCCTATTCCTCTCCTTTCTCCTCTCCATCCTGACTTCCCTACTGCCCTCCCTCCCTCCCTTCTAACCTTTATTACATTTGCATATTTTCCTCTGCTGAGGACAACCTGGTTTTCTTTCCCTTTCCTTGCTTGAAGAGGCAAGGATTATAAGTCCTCTCGCCTCATCTAAAATGAAGTTTGATCGCTAATTTCATGCAGGTAATTATAGCGGATTTCCTATCAGCTTTTTAAAGTTTTCCCAACATTGTAGCGTAACAAAATTGCTCGACGGTGGGTTCTCGCCCCTGATACATTTCTCCTTTCGTTTATCTCTCAGTTGTTGTATATTGTTCATTTGAGTTATTGGTTTAATCGTATTAGGTTAGTCAGCTATCTCTTTTTATGTCTAGGTCTTCACTGACTCATCAAGCCATTTGTATAGCTTCTCCCAGACTGTGTAAAAGTCTGTGTCTTCTTTGTCATTAATTCGCATCGTCAGTCTGTTCATTTCTGCTAGTTCTAAAATTTTATTCATCACCATAGTGTTGGTGGGGGCATTTTCACTCTTCCAGCACTGTGCGTAAACAATCCTTGACGCTGTCAGAATATGGACTAGGAGGTATTGGTCAGATTTGCAAATTTTTTGATCTATTATTCCTAATAAGAAAGTTTCCGGCTTAAGGCATAGTTTAATTGACAGGATTCCATTCAGCCATCCTAGTATTTGCTTCCAATATGCTTTGGCTACTGGACACGTCCACCACATATGGTAGTACGTGCCCAGCACCGTTTTACATTTCCAGCATATGGCCGAAACTTTTGAAGACATTTTCGCCAGTCTTGTCGGTGGAAGATGCCAGCGGTAGAACATTTTATATATATTTTCTTTATAGGCCGTCGACTTTGTCAATTTTAGGTTCCATTCCCAGACTCTTTCCCAGTCGTCTAGGTCTATTGTGTGGCCAATGTTTTGGGCCCAGGTTACCATGACTTCTTTTACCCTTTCTGCTTCCGTTTTTCGAATCAGTAAGCAGTTGTATATTTCTGAAATTAATTTCTCATCTGGTCCAATTAAAATTTTATCTAATTCCTAGTTCTTGTTCTGGAAGCCAGGTTGTGCTAGATCGAATTTGTGTTTGTTTTGAATTTGGAGATATGGCCACCAATCAATGTTTATTCCCTTGTCAGCCAAATTTTCCCTGGGGTTTAGTTTGTTTTGGTCGTCTAGCAACTGTTGATAGGTAACAATTTTATCCAAGTTTATCAAATTCGGGTATATCAGGGCTTCCGTCGGAGATATCCATTTAGGTAGTTGCGTGTAGTATCTCCTTCTAATTTCGAGCCAGTCCTTAATCAATACCCCCCTTAAATGGTGACTACTAAAATAATTGTGAATTTTATTTCCCTCGCACCATAGGTAGTTATGCCACCCGTATTGCAGGTCGTGGCCCTCTATTGTTAAGATTCTTTTATTAGCTAACATTACCCATTCTTTTATCCACATAGTTGTTGCTGCTTGGTGATATGTTTTCCATTCCGGTAATCCCATTCCCCCTTGAGTTCTTTTATCCTGCAGGTGCATATATTTTATTCTGGGCTTTTTACCATTCCATATAAAGTTTCGAATCATTTTGTCCAAATCATTATAAAATTTTTCCCCTAGCTTGACCGGTGCCGTTTGAAATAGGTAGAGGATTTTTGGCAGAACATTCATTTTAATTACTGCGACTCTTCCCATCAGTGATAGTTGTAGTTTTGACCAGGTTTTTAAGTCCTTTTGGGTATTCTGTAACAACTTATCATAGTTGTCTTCTTTTATGGAAGAGCATTTCGCAGACAGCCAGATCCCTAAATACTTAATTTTTTTAGTTACCTTTAATTCCATTGTTTCCTCTAGTTCTCCAATCTGGTTTTTGGGGAAGTTTTTTATAATCATTTTTGTTTTTTCCTTGTTTATTTTTAAACCGGCCACACACCCAAAGTTCTCAATGTCCTTCATCAAATTCGGTCCTGAAAGTAAGGGGTCTTCTACGATAAAGACCATGTCATCCGCGAAGGCCTGTACTTTATATTGTTCTCTTTTTATGGTCAAGCCCCTAATTTCCTGATTTGATCTTATCCGATTTAAAAGGACCTCTAGTGACGTAATAAATAGTAGTGGGGAGAGCGGGCACCCTTGTCTAACACCCTTTCCAATTTGTATCCTCTCCGTTAGTTCCCCATTGACTATAATATTTGCAGATTGCCGTGAATATATAGATTCTATAATCCTAATAAATTTATCGCCAAATTTCATCATTTTTAGTTGAGTGGTTAGAAAGTTCCAATCTAGGTTATCAAAGGCTTTCTGAGCGTCGACAAAGATTAATGCGAGTTGTTTCTCAGATCTTGTTTGATAGAATTCCAAGGTATCAATTATTATTCTTGTATTGTTTCTAATATGTCTTTTTGGGAGAAAGCCGTTTTGATCCGAATGTATACTCTGATTTAATATTATTTTTAGTCTTTCCGCCAATATTGATACAAAGATTTTGTAATCTGCATTTAACAGGGATATGGGTCTATAATTTTGGACCTTGCTACTGTCCGCCTCTTCCTTTGGTATTAGGGTAATGTAAGCTTCCCCCCATGATTTTGGGACCCTACCATTTTGTAATGCCTCATTACATAGTTCTAATAATTTGTCTTCTATGGTATTTTGAAGTTTTTTATATATTTCCGACGGAAGCCCATCCGGCCCAGGTGTTTTATTGTTTTTTTGTTTTTGAATGGCCTTTTTCAGTTCTTCTTGTGTGATTTCTTTATCGAGCATCTCTCTCATCTCCTCCGACAAGACTGGAAGCTTCTGCTTTATAAGGTATTTTCTAATGTCTTGTTCATTAATTTCGTCTTGTTTATATAGTTTCCTATTTTTCTTTTCTCCTATTTCTTGTTTCAAATTCCCCTCCTCGTCATACAGTTGTTTAATAATTCTTTTGACCTTCTCCTTTCTTATTTTGTGGGCCAACCATCTCCCAGTTTTATTTGCATGTTCAAAATAATTCTGCTTCATTCTCTTAATGTTTTGTGCTATTTCCTCTTGAGAGATCAAATTTATTTGGTGTTTAATTAACTCTCCTTTTTCCCTGTGTCTACTATTTTCTGGCTCTTTCTGGGTCAGCAGTTCCGTCTTTCTTAATTCTTTGTTCAGTGTATTAAGTTTTTCCCTGTGTATTTTGTTTCTTCTTATTATATAGGCTATGGATATTCCCCTCACAACTGCCTTCATCGTGTCCCAAACATTTTGTATTGAGGTCTGCTCTTTACCGTTTTCTTTAAAGAAGTAGCCCAATTCCTTTTCTATTTGTTGTACAAATTGTTTCTCTTGTAGTATGTTCTGGTTTAATGTCCACCTAGCTTTTATCCTTGCCTTCCCTTTCCATTGCCATAAGACTGGGTGATGATCGGCCCACTTGTTGGTTATTATTTCAATATTTACAGTATCCATGAGTAGCTCCGAGTTTGACCAAACCATGTCGATACGGGACCATGAATTATGTGGATGGGAGTAAAACGTGTACTGTTGCATCTTGTCATTCATTGCTCGCCAGACATCATAAAGATCTAGATCCTTCACCATATTTACATAGGCAGACGGTAGTTTCCTTCTTGTGCTTTTCTTGTGAGTACTCTTATAGTCCATCTTACCGTCTGCTATAGCGTTGAAATCCCCTAGAATACATATATTTTGCCACTCTATTTCATTTATCCTCTTATATAGATTAATATAAAATCTCTCTTGTTTTTGATTTGGGGCATAGATTCCAACTAGTAAAATTTTTTCCCCACCATTAATTATCTCCACCATTAATACCCTACCGTCTTTGTCTGCATATATTAATTTGAGGTTCAACCATTCTTTTATATACATTACAATTCCTCTTTTTCTGGTTTGTGCTGACGAGCAGAATGTTTTACCTAGTTTTGGACAGACCAACAGGTTATTGTATTTTTCTTTAATGTGGGTTTCCTGAAGACAGATTACATCTAACTTTTGTTTCACTAGATCCAACAGTACACGTTTTCTTTTGGAAGTTATGTTAAGACCATTTACATTTGCTGATAGTACATTCGTTTCCCATTCTTCAATTCCCTTACACGTTATTCGCTTTGAGGGCGCCTTTGGATCGAGTCTCGATGGGTGACCTTGCTCTCGAATCTTCTCTGCCATATCTCTCTCGTTCTCTGGCCTCTCCTGGCCCCCGCCCCTCTGGTTGAGTTTCAATTATAGTGTCCTCCTGTCTTAAAAGTCCTTCTTTATTAAATCTCTCATCGTCTGCTAGTAAAAGTTCCTGGAATTCTTGAGCTTTTGCCAAGGTGTCTATTCGGTATTTCTTTTCCCTCCATGTTATCAGCATTCCTTCTGGAAGGAGCCATCTGAACTGGATTCTGTCTCTGTTTAAACGTGTGGAGAGGAAGTTGTATTTCCTTCTCTTCTCTCTGACTCTCCGTGGAGTCTGCTTTAAGATGAGAATTTCTTTACCTTTGTATGTTAGAGAGTCCCCTCTTATTGTACTTAGAATGTCCTCTCTCAGCTGTCTTCTCAACACCCTCACATGGATCTCCCTCAGAAGCCGGTGGCGTCTCGCGAAGCCTGTATTGACTCTATAGGCTTCGTCCAGATCATTAATAACCTCTTTTTTCGGCCTGCCGAGGACTAATCCCAGGATTTCTCCAATCAGCTCCCGGAGGTTTTCATCTTTTGCTTCCTCCACGTTTTGTAGTCTTAAATAATATGCTGATCGCTCTAATTCTAGCTGGAGGATGGCCTCCTCCAGGCTTGAGTTTATAGATTCCAGATTGTCCTCTACTTTGTCTATCCTTTTTTCCGCTATTTCCGTTCTCCCCTTAACATTTTGGATTTCCTGCTCATTTTTCAGCAGCGCTGTTTGTATTACTCCTATGCGTTCCTCAATTCTTCCCATATTGTTTCTTACTTCATGTATTTCATTCTTTACTCCCTCCAGGCCTTTGGTGAGACTTTCACCCATCTTCAATATTGTCTCTTGTAGGGAGTCCATTGTTACTTCCTGGTCTTGCAGGGTTGGGGCTGCCTTATCTCCCGTTTGCCTGCCCTCAGGGGACTTTTCCCTCACCGGGGTAGATAGGGGGGTTTGCTTTTTACTCCCTTTAATTAAAGTTACTGTTTTGGTTGCCATTTGCTTTAATTCAGCTCTTCCCCTTTAAGGTGTAAGTCTAGTACCTTCTGAATGCTGTTTGAGTAGTTATACAGAGCCCGGGGTACATACAGGGTAATTAAGCTGGAGCAGGACTGTGAAATATAGGCTCAGTTAATTCTATAGTATCTGGGAGAGTCAGGAAGAGAAACGTTTCAGCGTGATACGACAGGGTGCAGGAGAGGCCAGAAAGTATTTAGAACTCACCCATCAATCTCTTCCTGTTGTCAGTGTAGTGTTTTCCTTCTGCTGTCTCTGGCTGTAATATGACACCGCGTACTTCAAACCCTTGTGATTAAACTTCTTTCCTTTTTCCCAGGCAGGCAAATCCAGCTGACTGCCTTTCTCTTCTTAGTCTCGTCCTCTGTTAATCCTCAAATTTAAATAGTCCAAAGCCTCAGTCTTCTTCTGTCCACTACGTCAATCAGCTTTCACAAAAGTTTACTGTTTGTATTTAATAGCCGCTGCAGATAAATGCGCCCACACACGTATCTGTATTTATTGCAGTAAAGTTGTTTATCTTTTAGATTTAGGCTTTTAAATCAGATCTTGTGATTACCGTCATTCGATCCACTATGTTCCCTGCGGCTGTCTCCCTTCCTTATTAGTGGCTGGCAGTCACGCCTTCTGGTCGGCCATTAATCAGCCGACCTCTTTTGCACGAACTCTGAGGGAGCCTCTTGCTTCGTGGGGGGAGATCGCCTTTCACCCTCCACTGCACAGAAGCTTCCCCTCTCCAAAGGTCCTCGCACCTCGAAGGGACCTTGCCTATTACGGCCACGCTCGTGGAAAGACCGGGCGAACCGAACAGAGAGTCTGTCAGCAGCTCGTTCCAGCGTGACGCCAGACCGGAAGTTCTGGTATGAATGGGTTTTGTTTGTGATTTTTCTCGTTGTGGGAGTAGCAATTTTTGGTCTTTTGGGCCTGAGTGGTGGCCTACGTTACTCCATCTGAAGATCCCAAAACAAGCTGTCAAACATCTCACCCTGTAAGATGTGTTGGTTCTGTGATAATAACTGAACACAGTAATCCTAGGACAGTAATGGCGGACCTTTTGTGGCTCCCATGCCAAAAGAGGGGGGAGCACAGGGGAGTGGTACGCGGGTGTGCCAAACTCATAATGCTATGTGCATGACCCCAGTACGCATGCGTGCCCAACCAGTGCTCCTTCCCATTTTTGGTGTGCTTTTTTCACCCTCCCCAAGGCTTTATGGGAGCTTTCCTGAAGACTCTGGAGGGCGAAAAACTGGTCCTTTGGGCAAACCGGAACTTTGGGAATGGACTTCTGGTTTGCTTGGAGGGCCTGTTTTAGACCTCCCGAGGCTTCAGGGGCCTTCAGGAGGCTTCCCTGAATGCTCTGGAGGGCTAAAACCATTTAGCCTCGCATGCCCAGACAAATGGTTCCGCGTGCCACTTATGGTAAGCGTGCCATAGGTTCGCCATCATGGTCCTAGGAGATAGTAATATCATGATACCTGAAGATATAAAATGGATCGATTTAATTCAATGGTTAAATATTTGGGAATATTTTTTTTCATGGGTAGGAATAATAGGATGAGAATATAATACAGTGATAAGTGTGAAAAATCATATATTACAAGCAAGGATGTTTTCTTCACTTAATGTAACCTTTCAGGTAGATATTTGTTCCATAATACCATGCTCAGATAATGAGAAGCAATATTCTATTGATCACAAGTATATTAGTGTGCTGCAACAATGGAAATGGGCTTGTGAATGAGGGGAGCAGTGCCCTGGGTGGATTCAGGGTAGACCCAGTAATTGGGCACTGAAAAAACATCTATAGCAGGGCATATACTGTATTTTTAGGACTATAAGACACACCAGTGTATAAGATGTACCAGGTTTTTGAAGACGTGAGTAAGAAAAGCTTTTGTCCTCCCTGGACCCCAGGAGCACTTTGTAGGCTTCAGCAAGGCTGGGGGAAGGCAAAAACACCCCCATTTCTGTGGAAAATGGGTGGAAAACAGACTGTTTTTCACAAAAAAAGGAGGTGTTTTTGCCTTCTCCCAGCCCTGCTGAAGCCTGCAGAGTGCTGCTGGGGGATGGGGAAGGCAAAAATGGCCCAGGCACAGGGACCATAGGCCAGTCCTTCTCTGTTTCTAGGGGGGCCCAGCGGGTCATATCTAAGCACTCTGGGGACCGGGTCTGGCCCCCAGTCCTTGTGTTTGATACCCCTGATGTAGGTTTAGTGTGGCCTGAACTTTTTGGAACCCTCCTCCATTCTGAATTGTAAAGAAAAGAGGAAACACTTTTCTTATTGCAGTGTATGCATTTTTATGATTAATTTCAGGTGACCAGACATCCCACTTTTGACGGGATAGTCACGCTTTTTCACAATTTTTCCCGCATCCCGGTTTTTTTTTAAAAAAGTCCCATTTTTTTTTAAGTTACGAAAAAGCCTCCAGCCGCCGAGGCTCTCCTAGCAACTGGGAACGTATATTCTTCTTCGAGACGAGCACATTCCTGCCCGCGCGTCCCTGGGAGCTGTTGCCAATGGCTGAGGGAGGAGAAGACTTACTCTATGTGGAGACCACGGATTTCCCTCATGGATTTTTTCTTTTTCTGTTGCTTTGAGCAGCCCCTCCCTCCCCCCTCTCTCTTCCTCTCTCTCTCTCTCGGAGCTAGCAGCTGCCTCCAAGGCTGTCCAAGCTCAGCCCCCCCACCCCACCCCAGACTGCTGCTTCTCCTCGGCTGCTCGGGGCTTCTAAATTGGCATTGCGTGTTGTTGTTTGAGGAGGAGATTACTGTGCCATAGAAACACAGCGTGTGTCTCATGTGGCTGATAACCTGGCCTCTACAGAAGAGGTAATTTTAAAAACTTTGGAGCGAATCCAGAAAGAGGGGAGAAAGAGGCTGAAGGAGTGTGTGAGGAGGGGGGATTTTCTAAACCCCATTGAATCCAGAGAAGGGGAGAGAGAGAGAGAGAGAGAGAGAGAGAGAGAGAGAGAGAGAGAGAAAGAGGGAGTGTGTGAGAAGGGGGGATTTTCTAAAAGTCCCATTGAATCCAGAGGAGGAGTGTGTGTTTGTTTGTTTGTGTGTGTGTGTGTGTGTGTGAGAGAGAGAGAGAGAGAGAGAGTATCACTAAGTTTTGTAGTTTATGATTCTTGATGAATGTATTCTATTTTATTTTTTTTATGTACACCGAAGACAAATTCCTTGTGTGTCCAATCACATTTGGCTAATAAACTACTCTACTCTACTCTGCTCTGCTCTGCTCTGCTCTGCTCTGCTCTGCTCTGCTCTGCTCTGCTCTACTCTACTCTACTCATTTCTATTTCAATTCTAATAAGGAGTTTAGCTTCTCTCTCTTGAAAATGTAAGCTAGCATAATGTAAGCTAGCATAATGCAAGCTAGTTTCTGTTAGTTAGCAATTGCTAAAACAAATCCCACGTGAAAAAGTATTCCAAGCCTTCTTGATTTTAATTGTCAATTTATTTATTCCTGCACATTGTAATATTAATTCATTTTCATATCTGTTTTTCCACTGTTGTGCAAACACAATTCCAGCAGCTGCTAACATGTGTAAAATTAAATATATATTGTACTCCCTTTCAAATAGCCAACAAAATATTTCTGGTTTTAATTCCATATCTTGCTTTACAATTGCTTCTAACCACTAACTTGTGAATAGCTACTTGGACCGACCTAAGTGCTGTGCAGAAGACCGGAAAACCAGTGATCCTTCCTCTGTAAGTAGCTGTCTTTATTGCTGGGTGTGCTCTGTGCTGTGTTCATCTTTGAGATAGTAAAGTCTTGCTTTCTGTGTCTCTCCTTTGTGCAGGTAATTGGAGCAAGGTGGTAACGTGGTGGTGCAGAAGATGGAAAAAAGGACAGTAATTCTCCTTTTCTATTATTTGTTGTGTTTGTTACATCCTAATGCAGTGCATGCAATTAAAGTCTTGTTTTCTGTATCTCTCCTTTGTGCAGGTTATTGGAGCAAAGTGGTGAGATGGTGGTGCAGAAGACCAGCAAGGCAGTAATCTTCCCCCTGTAAGTAGCTGTCTTTATTGTTTTGTGTGCTGGTTTCATCCCAATGATGGCAATGAAGAGTTTATCCAACAATTGATTCATAATGATCAAAACAGGTTTTATTCAAAGGAGACAAATGAGAAGTAATGTAAGAGTAATACACTAGAATATTTAGGAAAGAATAACCAAATCCCTGCTGTGCTCATATTTCTAGACGCTGAGAAAGCCTTTGATCGAGTTAATTCGCAATTCCTGTTGAAAATACTGCAAAAATGCAAATAGGAAAACATTTCTTACAATCAATCAAAGCAATATATCAACAACAAACAGCTCAAATTATAGTTAATGGAAGTTTAACAGATTCTTTTCAAATTGAAAAAGGTACAAGGCAGGGTTGTCCCTTGTCCCCATTATTGTTTATCATAACATTGGAAATATTGTTGAATAAAATATGGGGCTCGGAGGTCTTACAGGGAATTAAGATTAGGCAGCAAGAATATAGAGTATGTGCTTTTGTGGATGATTTGGTTATAATATTAACCCAACCACAGGAATCTAGTAAAGTCTTAATGAATATGATTAATCAATATGGTCAAGTGTCAGGATTCAAAATAAATTTAGGGAAAACAAAGATATTAGCTACAAATATGAATATTAAATAAAAGGAAGAACTAGAAGGAATGACAGGATGTGAAATAATTAAAAAGGTCAAATATTTAGGAGTTCATATCTCAATCTCAAATGGGAAGTTTTACAAGTATAATTATGAACCACTTTGGCACCGTATACAGACAGAGATGAAAAAATGGGAGAAATTACAGTTATCTTTGCTGGGAAGAATAGCAGCAGTGAAAACAAATATTTTACCTAAATTTTTATTTCTTTTCCAAATGCTACCAATACTTAAAAAAGATGTGAAGCTGCTAGAATGGCAGAAGGGTATTAATAAATTTGTACGAGCAGGGAAGAGGCCGAGAGTAAAACTAAAAATTATGCAAGATGTGCGTGAGAGGAGAGGTTTGAAATTACCCAATTTAAAATTATACTATGACGCAGTAGCTTTATCGGTAATTAGTGATTGGATTAATTTAACAAATGATAGAATACTTAATATCGAGGGGCATGATTTGGTATATGGGTGGCATGCTTTCCTGCTATATAACAAAAAAGTGGACAAGAATTTTAAAAGTCATATTTTAAGGAATGCTCTACTGCGGGTCTGGAAAAAATACCAATACAAAGTAAATGATAAAATACCCATGTGGGCAATTCCTTGACATGCAATAGAAAATATGAACATAGTACAAAAACAGGATATAATTACTTACAGACAACTTCTTACCCTAGAAAGAGGTGTATTACAACTAAAACCCTTGGATGAATTAAAAGAGGAAAAGGTAATCCAAACACGGTTTCAGTATGGGCAGCTACAGGCCAGGTGGAAAATAGATCTAAAAATTGGTTTTATGCAAGTCGAGGATAATTTACTTAAACAAATAAGAGATCAAAGTCTAATGCATATAAAGAGATTATATAATGTATTAATACAGATGGACTCAGAAATAGAATTAGTTAAAGACTGTATGATAAAGTGGGCTCAAAATATTGAAGAACCAATAATGCTGGATACATGGGAAAGGATTTGGGTAAGAAATGTAAGATTTACACAAGCCCAAAACTTGAGAGAAAACTTTTACAAGATGTTTTATAGATGGCATTTAGATCCTAAAAAATTGGCTTCTATGTATCTGAACTTACAACCTAAATGCTGGAGATGTGATTCTGTGGACGCTACATATTTTCATATATGGTGGACTTGCAAAAAGGTTAAGGCATTTTGGATAAAAATATGGTGGATTATGCAAAATGTTCTTTAAAAAAAGGGTAAAGTTTACCCCCCCAGTTATTTTTGTTAGATATAATTACTGATTGTACAGCTGTAGAGATTAATTTGATTTTGCACTTAATAACTGCAGCTAGATTGTTGGTGGCGCAATACTGGAAGAAGGAAGATTTGCCTACTATTCAAGAATGGACACTGAAAGTCACAAATTTAGCCGAGATGGCTAAAATAGCTGCATATCTTAAGGACTACTCAAACGAGAGATATAAACGAGACTGGAAAAAATGGATTGCTTATACTCAAAATAAATATGGGACTAAGAAATTCCAGATAGCTTATGATTAAGATCAGGAATTATATAAATTGTTTAAAGTTAGCCTAGCAAGGAGGAGCTAAGTTCAATTTAAAGATGTTATTAATTTCCTACTCTTTTTTCAAATATATTTTAAATTGTTTTTGTTAAAGATTTATACCGTATATTGGTTCTGGGAAGTCAGGGGAGGGAAGTCAGGGAAGGCTGGGGGGGAGGGGGGAGCGAGGGAAGTATATTAGGCTTGAGGAGGGGTGTTAGGTTTCAAAGTAATATGATTGTACATGTATACTGTCTTCTCTTATTTTTTCTTTAAAACCAAGATATGTTATGTATATTGAAATGGAAGTATAAATACCATCAACACAGAATGGAGTTTGCTCAGAAGCTGAAATACACCAAGTGAATGAGAGGAAGAGTGGGAAGCAGAGGAGAGAAGAAAGATAGGAAGAGAGGGATAGGAGAGAGGGCAAGGGGGGAAGATGAGGAGAATAAGGAGGAGTGGAAAGAGGAGAGAGGAGAAGGAGAAAGGAAGGGGAAGTAGAGTAGAAAAGGATGATGGAGGGAAGAAAGGAGGTAGGAAGGGGGAGGAGAGAGGCAGAAGAAAGTGGTGTATGGAGAGCAGAAGAGCCAATAATTGGTTTTTTTTTTATTTTTTTATTTTTTCCGGGAGTTGATGGCAAGATGAACTGATGTAATTATTAATTAATACAATATGATATTGGCTATGTAATAGTATACATGTGATTATATGTTATGGAAATGGAAAATAAAAAAGTATATTTAAAAAAAAAAGTTCATTTCTGTGTCTCTTCTTTGTGCAGCCCATTCATTGGAGTCAGTGATACTGAAGACTGGCAAGAACAGTCATCTTCCTGCTCTTTTATTGTTTTTGTACTTATTTTAATGTTATTGTAGTTCATCCATTGGGGCAAAGAATTCAGTGACATCATCTTGGCCACTCCCACCCGGTTACATGGGCGGCAGACCACTCCCACCCAGTCACATGGGTGGCAAGCCACTCCCACCAGGTCACATGGCCAGCAAGCCACTCCCACAAAGGAGGCCACACCCACAGAGTAGGTTCCAATTTTTTTTGAAACCCATCACTGTGGTGATTTAAACTCGTCTAGGGAAGACAGGTGCTCACGTACCATTTTCTTCCCTATTTTAACTTGTGTTCCTAATCTGTTTTTGATAGATTGGACTGTTTTTTTCACTTTGTGTAAAGATGCAAAGATGCAAAAAACGTGTTAAGAAGTTCTGCTTTTTCCCTGTTGCTTTTCACCTTCTGTCTTCTCTCTTTTAAATGTATTTAATTATTAATTTTCTTGGATTTGCTCTAGAATTTTCTTTTGTAAAGCTAAAATTTCAATGCACATGCACACAACACGCACAAACACATCTGCATCTGTCTCTGATTTGTCCATTTTTCAGGTTTGTCCTTTATTTTTTTCTAAGAAAATAATGTCATTGTGTTTTTGGGCACAGCTTCAGCTTCCTTCATTCTCAAACATTTCTGCTATCAGTTGTTTCTGAAAATAATCTGCAATAAGAGCTTTTAAGGTTAAAGAAATCTAATTTCTTTCTATTTGATGTGGATTTTAGGCCATTAACATTGATTATAAAATAAAAATACAATAAAGAAATAAAAATTAGAAAGCAAAGGGAAATAAGTGTCCAGAGAGATAGGGGGGGAAAAGTGACTGCTTACTTTTTTTCAGAGCAATAAACTATAAAAAAAAGAATTATGATCTCAACTCTTTACATTTCTAAACATTTGAAGCTGTTTCTAGAACAACAAAATCATTCGAATCATCAGAACCTAAAATCAATGTTTTGGCTTTTTTCCAATTTCAAGCATAATCCCTGAGGTTTCCTCAGAAACATAAAATATCTTTTCTAGATTTACTTGCCTGCCAACGCTGTAGAGGCAATTTGGGAGGCAATTTATTACCTGAGCCAGTTTAAAATTGGAGGTTGGACAAGAATACCTCCAAGGTCACTTCCAGCCCTATTATTCCATGGGAACAATCTGCATTTTAAATCAAATTCAAATGTTGTAAATTAAAGCACGTACTGGGTCTTTCTTGTGACTGAAAGTTCCAAAGGTGCTTTTTTCAGGAGGAAACTGGACTTTCTGACAGATAATGGAGAATGGAAGGATTTATATTCCTTGCAGAAAATTAGTAATCTGCATCCAAAGGTCATTGAAGCACTTGGAGGCTCACTTGAGTAGTGCTTCTGATTCAGTGGTGGATTCCGGATCCCATCGCAACCGGTATGCTGTGCATGGGGTCTGACGTCCAGGTCAGGCATGCGCGCTGCACTCACCACTGCCCTACAATACCCAGCTGCTCGGTGGTGGTCACGCAGGCACGGCATGCTGTGAGCGCATGCTCAATTGGCCGGTTACATTATAAACGGCCATAGAACAAGGGCGGCTGGGTGGACCAAATGAGCTACTATACTGGTATGGTGGCCGCTGCTCCTGTCTACTACCGGTAAGCCGGTACCAGGCCGTACCGACCAGGACGCATCAATGTCCTGGTTCCAGTAGTCTGCATTTTTTTCTCTGGAAATCCATTCCTACTCCTACACCATTCAAAGTGTGTTCATCCCAAATTGTCTAACTGAAAGATTTTTTTACGTGGCTAAAACAGTCGCTGTCGCTTTAAGGAAGAACTGGAACAGATTCAAACTGAGGACCTGATGTAGACGCTTTGCTTGCAAAACATCATTAAAGGAACAGGGAATAACCAGAAGTATTTCAAAGAAATCATTGAGGGAATCAAGCAGGAAGGGTTTCTTTTCTTCCATGATGCTGGTTCTCATCTTCCAACAATGCCTGAAAATCCTCGTCCTGCCCATCTATGTGCTTGCCTATTTTGGCTTATGGGATCCTATTTGCAAAAAACCTTCCCCATTTTTCATGAATCAGTTCAGCAAAATCATCAATTAAAAAATGTGGAAGGAAAAGGAGATGCTGTTCCAGAACATGTGGGACTTGGCTCAGAACATGAACTTCCAGTTCAAGAATTTTGTGGTCGCCTCCGCCGAGAACATGTCTTCAGTGTTGGACAACTCTGTGCACATGGTGGTTTGCACAACCGTGTTTTGCTCTCTGAAGAGCACCCAGGCTGCCTTGAAGGAGGTGCTGCGAGTGCTCAGAACAGTAAGTCATAGGGCGAAGAGGGAAAGTTAATTCTGGAGTGTCCAGACAAATGAATAATGGACACTAGGTAGGTGCACATGCACATTATGCAGGTGTGCCTGGGAGCAAGATCTTTAGATCCCACAAAAACAGCATCTCTCTGCTGCTCTTTATGCTGCTCATTTTCGGGCTTAACCTAAACTGGATCCCTTATTTATTCATTTTTATTTATTTATTTTGTACAAGGTAACAGGTATTAGTATAGACATGGACATTATCACATGAGATTGGTACAAATAAATGGATATAAATGAGTATTACATGAACATATAAAATCTGCACATATTGAAGGGGACATTAGGACAGGGAGGGTAGGAATGCTGGTGCGCTTATAGAGGCCCCTATGGGACCTCTTAGGAAACGTGTGAGGTCCACAGAGGACAATTTAAGGTAAAAGATATGGAGGTTTGAGGAACTAACAACAAAATCAGGTAGAGCAGAGATGGCAACGCTTTTTGTAAAGGCATCCCAAAATTGTGTGTGCATGCAATATTGGGCACGTGCGCGCATGCCCACAACACAATGGAATGCATCCCACCCCCCTGCTCATGTGCACAAAACCCCTACTTGTACAGAGAAATTTAGCAGTCATTTCAATGGGTGAAATAGTTATTCTGCAGCATTATCTTCCAAATAGGAACTGTGGGATTGTTCCTAGCACCTGGAATGTGACTAAAATCCAGATTTTTTTAAATGTTTTGTGTTAAAGAATGTTTAATGTAATGTAGCTTGGTGTGGGGTGTCATGTGACTGGGTGGGCATGGCCAACTTTTTTCACTTTTTAAAACATTTTTTCCCTGCCAGTTCGCCCAAACCGGCAGCGAAAAATTGCTTTAAAAGAGGGGGGGAGAGTTTCCGAGGATTGTGCAACTCAGCTGTGAGCTACGCAATCATTGGAAGCTATTTTTTTAGTTTTTTAAGCATTTTTTGCTGCCGGTTTGCCTGAAAAAAGAGAAAAATGGTTTAAGGAGCAGAAAAGTTTCAACTCCTGAAATATAAGAGAACAAGATCTTTTTAATAAAGGTGTTATGGCACGAAATCCTGAAACAAATATCCAATTCTATACAAAACTCTATTTCTATCCAAAAATCATTCTTATTGAGTGGAAACTTTCTACTCCATGTCCAAATTATTCCACTGAAATTACAATCTGACCCACAAGCAGGGGAGTCTCCTTTTTCCCCTTTTGATCCCCACAGTGGATAACCTAATCCACAAGTAAACCAAGGTAGACTTGGTTCGTGCCTCTTTTTTAGCAAGAGGTCTTATATATCTATGGAAGCCTCTCTGAGCAACCAGTGACAGAAGGAACAGTTTGAGGGCTTGGTGCAAAACTGTGTGAACCGGATGAATACCATCTCGGCTATGAGATGATCAAGCATTGCAGCAATCCTGGCAAAAAGTTCAAGAATGAATCACAATGTTCACAATGTTTCAATGTCCTGAGGGTTGGGTGGTTTTTTTTTCCCCAGGAAAAGATTTGATGCCAGAAGTTCCAACTTTCATATAAATCAAGTCACAATTCAGGCATATAACTATTTGAGAGCAATAGTTCTAAGCAAGCTGTAATTCACAATATGCCACCCTTGAAATATGGTACTTCTGCTCTCCTATTTTTGAGTCATTCAGCTTGGCACATACAGAACTGTGTCCTGACCAGAGTGATCTTAAGTCTTTTGTGAGATCTGGCTGTTGAGAATAAAAAAAAGATCAGCAAAATAATTGCAAGACACTATAGGCAGGGATTTATTGGCTTTCTACGATATGACAAGATTTGGTGGTATCACATAACATTTTTCTTTAGCACAACAAAAGTTAAATGGATGAGAGAAGATTTAGAAAGGGAATTCTCAAGGTGATATGGTATCTAATGTTATGCATAAAGTTAAGGCACAACTTTCTATTACTGTATTTTTGGAGTATAAGACGCACCTTTCCACCCCCCAAAAGAGGGCAAAATTTTGGGCACATCTTATACACTGAATGTAGCCCCCCCCCCCGGCCCCAATCCTTTGGCCTCTGTCTCCTAGCAATTTACCTCTTTGTAGAAAACTGGGGTTTGCGGAGGGTTCAATAAGCTATAGCAATCCCCGCAGCCTGCAACAGCTGATGATCAGGAGAAACTGAAAGTGAAACTGGCTGTTTGCTCCACCTGGCAAATTGCTGGGAGGCAGAGGCAGATATTTTTCCCTTGTTTTCCTCCCCAAAATCTAGGCGCATCTTATATTTCAGAGCATCTTATACTCCAAAAAATATAGTCCTTTTATTTCCACAGAGGGTGAAGTGAATGAGTCTTCCCTGCCCATCTAATAGTTATATTTAGCAGATTCAGATTTGAAACTAACATTATTCAGTACATATTTTGTTGGTCTCAGAAACCCATCACAGCAGGTTGTATCCAAAATGTCTGTCTACCTCACGCAGAGTTTATTTGGCTTTTATACAGTTTTAACAAGCAAAGCAAAAGCAGGGATAGCAACAGCATCTTATTGGTACATTCTCCTTGTCAATCTCTAAGACCATCCCAGCCAGGGTAGAGGCTTCACATAACACAATAGTTCCTGGTACTGATTGACTCTACTAATTAGGTGAGGTCATAGATGTTGAGGTAACTGGTCACTGAGATCATGGCAGTTTACTGCGCATGTCTGTACATAACCTTTGTATAACCTCAACATCTCACTCATTTTTTAATTTTGTAAGGCCATGTATCGTAAGAGGGGTTAGTAAAAGAATCATAATCAAAAGTGGAGCATCTTTACAATTACTTATACAGGACATATACTTGACCTTGAGGCAGTGTGAAAAAGGGTTTTAGGGTAGAAAGCTGTGATACATATATATTGCAAAGGGAGGGAAGACACTGAACAAAACAGCACCCACCAATCAAAATAGCACAAATAATGACTAAATAACGTATGACATTTCCCAATAAATCTGTGGGCAGCCAATCCCAAAAGCTTTCCCACCAAGATCCTAAAGTATCAATTTTCAAATCAGAGGCAAAATTGTGTAAAATATTGAACTGGAGCTAGATGGTTCTTAATTCATCTAAAAGATTAAAACAACACATTAATTACTAAAATAGCTAAAGAAGGAGTATTAATTGTTTTTGTCAAATTACATGCAACAGCATTAATATTAAGAAAAGCACAAGCAGCAAACCCTGGCACACCCACTATAGATATAGCCAATGCTACATATTCTACTTTATTAAGCAAAGCTATCTTAGAGTCACAAGTGCTGTCCAGTGGTTCACCGACAAATGCGCGAAAGACTTTTCCGCACCAACAGAACCGCGATGGACTAATGTGCACCTTCATAATCGCTAATTGATTTGCAACAGTAGCGCGCCGACAGATGCGCGCCGACAAAATCGCGTGCTGTGCCTTTAATCAAAATCGCGTGCTGGTAGAACGCGTATAAGTACGTTAAAATGCACGTTATAATGCAGTCAACACTCACCAACTGAATATTACTTTTAGTTATACTGAAGCCATGGTTATTATTAAGTCACAGAAAGGAAAACAACAACTGCTGTATGAAGGATATAGATATCGACACGACAAGTTAAACCAAGATGGATCATCTTCGTGGAGATGCACTAAAAGAGAGTGTGCCAGCAGACTTAAGAAGAGAACAGACGGGAGATTACAAACAAGTAATGAACACATGCACGCTCCAGATACCGCAAAAAATGAAAATGAAAAAATAAAAGCGACTATATGCGAACGAGCTGAAAATGGTGTGGAAAAACCTCATCAAATTATTGTGAACAGCACAACAGGAGTCTCGCTGGAAGCAGCCCATCTTTTGCCGTCATATTCAGCAAGCCAACGGACTGTCGAGCGGAAACAGAAGAGGCCTGATGTCAGCAATCCTAGGCGACATTCTGTTCAAGACATTATTCTTCCGGACACTATGAAGGTGACAACACGTTGTGAAAATTTTCTTCTGTGGGATTCGGGTGATCAAGACACAAACAGATTGTGCATGTTTGGCACTGCAGCAAATTTGCAATTGTTGGAGCAATATCCGCACTGGTTTATGGATGGAACATTCAAGGTAGCTCCCGAAATATTTTTACAGGTATTTACGATACATGCTTTAATTGACAATCGCTCAATTCCATTAATATATGTGCTCATGAGAACAAAAACACAGGCTGACTATCAGAGGCTTTTCCACAAAGTGATCGAACTGCGACCTTCTGTCGCACCTGACAGCATTCTAATTGATTTTGAAGAAGGAACTATGAATGCACTGGCAACTGTATTTCCACATGCTACCGTACTTGGTTGTCTGTTTCACTTTGGTCAGTCCTTATGGCGTCATATACAAAACGAAGGCTTATCTAATTTGTATCGTGACGACGAGAACATTAAACTGTACTCAAAAATGCTAATTGCACTGAGTTTCGTTCCTCCAGAAGATGTTGGGTCCACCTTCGACGAACTGAATGATAGTAAACCAGACAATCTTCAGAATGTTTATGATTATTGGGAAGACAATTACGTTGGCCGTTTGAGACGCAAGTGACGAGCTAAGCCGTTGTTTCCTATCACCATGTGGAACATGCGAGGACGTGTTGCTAATGGCTTGCCACGAACAAATAACTCAGTCGCAGGTTGGCATAACGCGTTCCAGTCGTCTGTAGCATGCCACCATCCAACCATTTACACATTGGTTCATCATTTCCATGGTAAACAAGATGTGACAGAACAAACCATCAGTCGTTTACAGAGTGGAATTACCAACAGTCAGGCAGCAAGCAAATCTAAATACGTGCAACTATCAAGACGTCTTGCTGCAATTCTTCCTACATATGCAGGGCGTGATCGTACGGACTATCTTTGTGCCATATGTCATAATATTGACATCTAAATTAATTCAAATTATTTATTGACATAATAATTTTTAATAATAAATTTCTACTGCTGAATTTTTAACTTATTTAGTGACATAATAAACTTTTACTGCTGATTTTTTAAATTATTTATTGACATAATAAATTTCTACTGCTTTTAAATGGTGTGCAGTTGTCTTCATCGCACTTTTGTCATCGCGATTATATCGACGTGAAGTTGTTGGTGCGATTATGACGTCGCTTTGTAATCGGCACTATTTTGTCGGCGCTATTTTGTCGATCGCTATTTTGTCGGGTCACGCTGTCCAGCATGACTCCACGTCAAGAACGTCTTAAGTGAAGTTGCTGTTTAGAAAGCAAAACAGGAATTAACTGGCTGAAGCAACACTATGCTTCACTAATATTAGCAGGAATGTAATTAAAAGTTTCTTAACCATATGTAAAAAACCATCCTTGCAGGAGCCAAACATAAGCAAAGTGAAAGGAAATCTCCTCAAAAGCTGTACATTTAAAGCAGGTGAACTAATATGAAGACAGTGAGGTTTTTTACTTGAAGATGTACAATTAACTATTTTTGCACACATTATATTCTCAGGAACTGCTACTATCGGGGTATATAAAGAAATTGCATTAGGAGGTGGATCATAGGCAACTAACCCCTAACTGGATATTGTCTTATAGATACAATTTTCATTCAATAGCAATCTACTAAACCAATGAAGTTTTGAATTACTGCAGGGGGGATACAAACAGGAACCAAACATGTGGAAAGCAAATTTTCCATGTCATATGATTCAGATAAGCAAAAGAGATCAGTGTGTGTGATATTAGCTAGCTTCACCCATAGGTTTGGCTTCAGCCTCTGTTCAAATGAGTTTTTCGGTGAGATGACAGCAGCTATCACTAAAGGGAAGCAATTAACAATTAAACATAAACAAATCATGACTAAGGAATTGGCAGTTAAAACCGCAAAGATGGCAGTGCATAAGTTCTTGGGGGGTTGTTCCACGTGTCGTTGTTGCAGCACTGCTTGTGCTTTGGTGGTCAGCTTTTTCATATCACTGGACGGCTGGTCCGACAAGATCATTTTGGCCACTGTGCTGTCTGTAAAGTCACCTTGGTTATCTCTAGAACTGGATTTGGGGACTGGTACCACGATATCCTTAGCTGGATGAACACTACGCGCTAGAATTCACAAAGACCTGTAGAAGCAAGCACAGCATATCCTCGTCCACCTAGAGGGAAAGGCAAACAAACTTTTTTAACCTGTTGTGTTACCCACACCAAATTGGGGTACGCCAAATTGGGTACCTCCTTTTCATTTGTTTGGGAAAACAGTCCTTAAAGGACCGATTAGCTTGACCTGTGGAATTGTAGGATAGCCCATGAATTAAAACAATATTCCAAGTTGTACAAAATTGCAAAAAGGCCAATGAAAAATAGGCCGGGCCATTATCAGTTTTTAAACAGAAGGTTTTGCCCAAGGCAGTAATGGCTGAAAAAAGATGAGAAATAACATAATTAGCTGTTACTCCTCGTTGAGGTTTGGCCCAAAACACTCCTGAATAGGTTACAATAGAAACATGAATATATTTCCAGGGAGCCAGAGAGGGAACATAGGTGACATCCATTTGCCATAGTTGATTAGAGGCCAAACGAAGGGGATTAACTCTGCTTGGCCTGGTTGAGTGGAATATGGCAAGCTTGTGCCAGCCCCCCCCCCCCGGCATTCTGGTGGGAAAAAGTGTGATTAAAGAATGGATCTGAATAAAAGAGTAAGTAATACATGAACATCTGCATCTGCTTGAATGGTACCTTCAGAGAGATGTCCAGAAAAAGACAAAGGACTACGTATATGAGAAACAAAATATAAATGCTTTTGGTCTTGTAATAATTGCTGTAAAGTTAAGAACAAAGCCATAAGATTAGAATCAATCCTGGGTTTGATGTAAGCACCTGGAAGATTAAAAATAAATTGACACCCATGATGAAACTCAGAAATTAATTAAACGGCTGCCAAGAAAAGATTTTGAAAGCTAAAATAGCAATAAACAATTCTAAGTGTTGCAGAGACAACTGTAATGCAGGCTAGGAAACTTTCATAATGAGAGTCCTTGTAAGCAATTGCTCCTCTTGTTTGCCCTCAGCCATAGGCAGCTTAGAAAACATCAAAGGAGTTAGCTAACAGTCTCTAAAAGAAATACAAACTACAAACTGAATGCTCAAAACATCATTAATTTTTTCAATTGTAGCCAGCGCTACAGAAGGAATCAGATCTTAAGGGTATTTTCCTTTGGTCAATAAATCAAGTAAAGAACTAAGTATATATGCCAGCAAAGAAGAATATGGACAACCCTAATAAGGTCCCCAAAACTGCCGTAAATTAATAAAATCAGATTTTTGACTTTAAGGAATTAACAATGACAATGCATACGCTACAATAAGGAAAGTGTTTCCTCTATTCTATACAATTTGGAGTGGAGAAAGGCTCCTAAAAGGCCGCACTAAACCTAAATCAGGGATGTCAAACTCAATGCCCGGGGGCTGGATCCGGCCCATGGAATGCTTAGATCTGTCCCATGGGGCCATCCTGGAAACAGCGAAGGACTGGCCCGTGGTGCCTTTGCCAGCAAAAATGGAGCTTGGGAGGGCCGTGCATGGCCTCCTCAAGCTCCGTTTTCTTTGGCAGAAGGTTGCAGGAGCCTTGGAAGCCTGTTTTTGTTGGCAGAATGCTCAAGCCACCACAGGGGCCCTCAACATGAGTGACCTGCAGCTGGCCATGCCCACCCTGGTCATGTTCCCTCCTGCCCCCCCATCAAACACAACCCTGATGTGGCCATCAATGAAATTGACTTTGACACCTCTGACCTAAATGGACACCTTGGATCAGGTTTGGAGGGAGGACAAATAAATGGTAAAATCAGTATAGATGAATATTAATGTAAAATAATTAATTTAAAATATAAAAGAAAAGAAAAACAATCCTACTAGCAAAAGATCATGTGGGCGTGAAAAAAGCCCACCACTATTTTGCTGTGGGATCACTCAGTCCACCATGTCAGCTTCCCATGAAGGAAAGCTAGAAGAGGCCTGTGTTTCATTATTACTCGCAACCTGTGTGGAGTTCTCTAAGAACAAACTGGTAATGGACAAAGCTCTAACTTAGGCACAAGCCAGGGACATGCAGTCACTAGAGGCAAGGGAGGCGGGGCCTCACCAGTTTCCTCAGGGAAAGGAAAGAATTTTAAATAATTTTTTAAAAATAATTAAAGCCAGGGTAGTTGCTACCAGATTTCAAGTCACAGTGGCTTGGTGTCTGCTCTCAGTATTAACTAGGAGGAGGCCAGAGAACTCGGGGCCTCCTTTGCATAAGGAATTTTTCGCCTTTTAAAGGTTAAGAAAGAGTTAAAAAGCAAAAATTTGCATATGCAAAGGAGGCACTGATTCTCCCGCCTCCTGATCGGGGAGCAGTGAATCATGCCTTATGAGCATGCTTACGTTGAGCACGCTTACGTTGGGCGGACAAGAGGAGAGTTTGAGAGAGATTCCACAGCTGGAAAAGATATGTAGATCGGACAGTGGGAGGGGGGGATTCAAATTTATTGTAATTACATACGTAATTTTTTTATTGTGGAGTGTATGTGTGTGTGTGTGTGTCTCTTTCTTCACAGCGGTCCGGTGGGGTCAGAGGAGGCGGGGGGGCGAGGCGGTGGAGACAGCAGGGATGTTCTCGCCGCTGTGTCCCAACAGGCCAGGCGTCTCGCGTTTATGTCCGCCATAAACGCGAGACTCCTGGCCTGTTAGACACAGTGGTGACAGGGGGAGGAATGGGCTGGGCGGGCTGGCTGGCTGGGGAGGGCCCTTTAAAGCCCTGCTGCCGCGTCTTCCCAGCAAGACTTCCTTTCGGTTCGCAGTTTCCCTTGCCTACCTTAACTAACTTTAGAGTGCCGGCAGGCAGGGCTCGGCCGCCATTCAGCGAAACATGTTTCGCTGAATGGTGGCCGAGCCCATGCCTTTAAGTGCTGGCTTGCCTTCCGGGTGTCCCGGCTCCATCTGAGATGCTTCTTGCCGCTGTCGCGCTCCACCGCCTTGCCCCCCCGCCTCCTCCGACAAACAATCCTGCTGCCCTGGCCTGCAGCCAGCCCAGCACCAAGCGGGGAGGAGGAGGAGGAGGAGAAGCAGTGAGTCCAGGCAGGGAGCAGGTCGGACGGGGGGGGGGTGGGCTGGCTGCAGGCCGGGGCAGCAGGACTGTTCGTTGGAGGAGGCGGGGGGGGCAAGGCGGTGGAGCGTGACAGCGGCGAGAAGCAACACCCCCACCGCTGTGTCTGACAGGCGTCTCGCGTTTATGTCCACCACAAATGCGAGATGCCTGTCGGATCCAGCGGCGGGGACGTTGCTTCTTGCCGCTGCTGCAATCTTGCCTCACCAACGGTAACCCTCACCGCACATCACTGGCACAAGCAGAAGAGGGAATCTTGCTTAAATAATACTTCAGGCAAAAGGCTTTGTTGGTCTTTAGGAGAGGCCTACGCAGAAAGATTTTTCTCCGCTTCTTATCTCCTGTAGTTGTAGAGTGGGTAAAACTCTGCATGTGTTGGCATGGGATTAGACTGAAAGCCAAGGCTTAGAAGGTAAACACTGATAATGTATCAAAGCTTACTAACTGCTGAATTGTATATTTGTTTGTTTTACTTATGCTTTTCATTTTCAATAAAAAAGGGCTTGGAGGTTTTTTCTTTGGTTCTCTGGTGAACCTTGTCTCGTGACTTTTTTTGAATATGGCAAATGCAAATATCAAGTCTCGTGATTCTGGGGTATATTTTAGGTTGTGTGACTGACCCTTGGAAAAGTCTGGCCCACAGTAATCACTTTTAAGTGGGGACTGCGAAGAGGTGTGTTCTTAAACTTTAACTTGATACTACCACATTTTGGGGAAATAATTTGGTACATTTGTTTAATGCCACCCCATGCTTATCTTTCTGCCTACTAATTTTAGATATCAAGTACTATATTACTTTGGGTGAAGCTTGATACAATGTCATGTTGAGCATCTTGGATTTTAGCTAGCATAAGTTGAGGGATACTTGTAAAGGATATGTACTATACACAAGCTAAAGATTACTTACAACTACAATTTTCTCTTAAAAAATGTTTGGGGAGCTTTTGAAGTTTTCTTTAAGTTCCTCTTCTGTTTTTCCTGTCTCACTGAGAATCGTAGATCCAATGACACCATTAAATAAACAGGACCTGACACATTCAACTTAATCTAATTACTTGCATAGGAGGTATTCTTTAATACTATTTATGTTGTTTGTATTTTTTGTCATGAACTGCACCACTGAGGACAAAACCAATTTCATTGTATACATGATCTACAATGACAATAAAGGCTATACTATCTAGTCAACAGGCAGAAGAAAGGCTGTCCTGCAAAAAAAAATGGCCCTATTCCATATTGTATCCAGAAATCTATTGGGAGTCAGTGTAGGTTTTCTAACACACAAAATTATATAACACTGCATACCAAGGAAAGTGAATTATTTTTTGGATCTAATCATTTCTTTACTAAGAGAGCATTCCATACTCTAGCTTTAATATGAGGGGAATTATGAATTTCAAGAATCTGAACAACTATTTATCAAACCACTTTCTCTTGAATTATAAGATCAGGATATGTAATGTGATTTATTTTTATATATCAAAATAGGGGAAGGGATCACTATTGAGTTTTCTGAATGTATAGAAAATTGAATTATGATAGAACAATCTTAAGGCATTTCCAATTGCTTGTACCTATGGCGAGTTAACTGCCAATGAGTACAAGTGGATTTCTCTCTAACAGAACTTGGAAGAAAATAATGCTTAGTTGCAAGAATAAGGAACTGCCCCGCCTGGATAGAGAACTTGGTTTCCTCCCAATGTTTTGAACTGCAACATACCATCAATCCCGGTCTGCAAATTCCAAGACTCCAAGCGTAATAAACTCTCGCATCTGCCACTTGTATTCATTTGCATCATTACTAATGGCTGCTTTAGAATCGAATCTGAGGATTTTGGGCATCATTAAAGTCAGTAATTTTATTGACTCTCCAGACCATTTTAAATATACTATGGCTAACAACAAAGCATAGATAACTTGAAATGAGATATTGTTGTTTTTTAATCTAAAACTAATTCATTTTAGGCCTTACAATTTAAATTTAAAATCTAAACAGTGTGTGTCTAAGGGAGGTAAGGTGAGCAAACCCCGACTTTAGAAAGGAAGGACAGAAGGAAGGAATTTAACTTAACCTTTTCAGTGTTCTGTAAGGCAATGGCCCTAGAATGAGCTTGCTCCCAAAAGACCGATGGCAGAAAGCACCGCTGTTATTAGGAAAGCGGCTTCCTGCAGCCCCAAGGTCGTTCAGGGCGGCTCTAACTGCCACCCCAGGCCCCAGCTTGAAGAAAAGATGCTAGCAGAGACAAGAGGCATATTCTTAAGATAGGCAAGAATGCAAGTAAGGACTGTGATGTTGATGCTATTATACATCTTGGCACAAATGATCTGTCCCAAAAAGATGTACTTTCTGTGAAGAATGATTTCCACAGTTTGGGGTATGAACTTAGTAGTATAGGTTGTAGGCTTATCTTTTCAGAGGTTTTATCATATATAAGGAACAAAAAGGTAAGGGCCAGTGTGTAGCAGAGTTTAATGTGTGACTAAAGGAGGGGTGTAAAAGGGAAGGCTTTGGTTTTATTAGTCATGATGTCTGCAGCTGGTCCAGTGAAAAACTGTACAAAAGAGATGGTTTGCACCCATCCAAGAAAGGGACTGAGTTACTTGGCATTAAATTCACAGATTTTCTGGATAAACATTTAAACTGAACAGCGGGGACAGAGAATTAATTGATACAGAACATTTCTGTCCCCAGCAATCTAAAATTCATAGGGATATCAATGCATGTAACACAGATGTTTGCATGGGTAAGATTATCACTCCCGCTCTCAAGCAAAACTAAGCATTTAATATTGAGTGCCATACTATGTGCATGAATCATACAAGTGGCAAGAAAATAGGGGCAGTCAGACATAACACAGGTTATGTAGACAGTAAACACAGGATCAATAAAAATGGACTCAAATGTCTATACACCAATGCACAGAGTATGAGGAATAAACAGGGCAAATTAGAAATTCAAGTAAAAGAGGGCAGATACGATATTGTTGCCATTACAACAGTCACTCGGGCCCTTGTGACCTCTAGGCTGGAGTACTGCAATGTGCTCTACATGGGGCTGCCTTTGAGGAGTATTCGGCGACTTCAGCTAGTCCAGAATGCAGCTGCGCGAGTGATTGTGGGTGCACCTCGCTTCACCCACGTAACACCTATCCTCCGCGAGCTGCGCTGGCTACCTGTCGATCTCCGGATATGCTTCAAGGTGCTACTTGCCACCTATAAAGCCCTTCATGGTAGTGGATCTGGGTACTTGGGAGACCGCCTACTGCCGATCACCTCCACACGACCCATTAGATCTCATCGTTTAGGCCTCCTCCGAGTTCCATCTGCTGGCCAATGCCGACTGGCCACCACGCGGAGGAGAGCCTTCTCGGTGGTAGCCCCGACCCAATGGAACGATCTCCCCATGGAGCTTCGTACCCTCACCACCCTCCAGACCTTCCGCACAGCCCTTAGAACCTGGCTATCCCGTCAGGCCTGGGGCTAAAGATTGTAACCCGCCCGAATGGTATGAATGTTGCGTTTTAATCATGTACTGTCTTATATGTAAAAGTCTGTCCCCCCCTTCCTTTTGATTGTGAGCCGCCCTGAGTCCCCCCAGGGAAAAGGGCGGCATACAAATAAATAAACTATAAACTATTACAGAAACTTGGTGGGATGAAACCGACAAATGGAACATACTGCTAGAAGGATTTAAATTATTTAAAAGAAATAGACCAAATAAAAGAGGAGGTAGAGTTGCACTATATATAAGAAATAATTACCTCTCTACAGAAATAGAGCACAACAATGATGAGAACTATCTTGAATGCACTTGGGTCAATATTAAAGGTTGAGGGGGGAAATGACATTGCCATAGCTTTATACTACAGGCCACCCAACCAAGCAGAGGAAGTAGATAAACTTTTTGCTAGTCAGCTAACTAAGTTATGTAGGAAGCACACCAAAATAGTAGTGGGGGATTTTAACTGCCCTGACATCAACTAAGAAACAAACTCTGCACCAAGTGGAGGATCCAACAGGTTCCTAACAAACCTAGCAGAAAACTTTGTTTCCCAAAAAGTAAAGAAGGGAACAAGGGGATCAGCCATATTGGACTTAATTCTCACTAACAGAGAGGAAATGATAGAAGGTGTTAAAGCCACAGGAACCCTGGGGGCAAGTGACCATGCAATATTGGAATTCAACATTATGCAAACACAAGTAGTAGAACAAAGTGAAACTAGAGTCTTGGACTTTAAGAGAGCTAATTTCAATAAACTCAGAGAGAGCTTGGGAAAAATTCCATGGATGAGAATCCTTAAGGGGAAAACAACTCAAGAAGCTTGGGAAATTTTGAAAAATGAGATTACAAAAGCCCAGTCTAGCACAATACCAACGAAGAAGAAAAATAACAGCCCCTAAAAGAAACCAGCATGGCTGCATAAAGAACTCTGTGACAAATTGAAAGACAAAAAAGATAAGTATAAAAAGTGGAAAGGGGGGGGGGACATAACTAAGACACAATATCAGCAAATAGTCTGAGCATGTAAAGATGAAGTGAGGAAAGCTAAGGCTCACAATGAAGAAAGGCTTGCCACAAAAGTAAAAAAAAAAAAAAAAAGCTTCTTCCAACATGTTAAAAACAAGAAAAAGGTTAAGGAAACAATTGGTCCATTGCAGGGAGAAAATGGCAAGAAGGTGACAAGCAACAGGGAGAAAGCAGAACTGTTTAACTCATGTTTTGCATCTGTCTTTACACAAAGGGATAAAACAGTCCAACCTATCAAAAACAGCACCACAAAAATCAGATTAGGAACACAAATTGAAATAGGGAAGAAAATGGTAAGTGAGCACTAGATGAGTTCAAATCACCAGGACCGGATGGATTACACCCCAGGGTTCTGAAGGAACTGGCAGATGAGATCTCAGAACCACTGAACTATATCTTTCAGAGATCCTGGAGCACCAGGAAACTACCAGAGGACTGGAAAAGAGCTGATGTGGTTCCAATCTTCAAAAAAGGAAAAAAAACAGATCCAGGAAACTACAGATCTATCAGTCTGACCTCAATACCAGGAAAGATTCTGGAAAAGATAATCAAGCAACGAAGTAGCGAACACCTAGAACCAAACAACGTAATAGCCAAAAGCTGACATGAGTTTGTCAAAAACAGATCATGCCAGACTAATCTTAACACATTCTTTGACAAAGTGTTAACATTAGTGGACCAGAGGAATGCCATCGATATAATTTACTTGGACTTCAGTAAGGCATTTGATAAGGTAAACCATAGCCTACTACTAGTTAAGAAGAAGAATATGGAGTAGACAGCATCACCACCAGATGGATTTGTAACTGGCTGACCAACTGCACTCAATGTGTAGTCCTCAATGGAACTGCATCTTCATGGAGAGAACTATGCAGTGGAGTACCCCAAGACTCTGTTTTAGGCCCAGTACTCTTCACCATCTTCATCAATGATTTAGATAAAGGAATAAATGGGGAACTCATCAAATTTGCAGATGACACCAAGCTGGCAGGAATAGCCAACACTCCAGAAGATAGGCTCAAGATACAAAAGGATCGTGACAAACTTGACCATTGGGCACTATCTAATAAAATGAAATTCAATGGTGAAAAGAGTAAGGTTCTACATTTAGGCAACAAAAACAAAATGCACAGTTAGAATATAGGTGGTACCTTGCTCAATAGTAGTGAGAGGGATTTTGGTGTCCTAGTTGACAATGATTTAAATATGAGCCAGCAGTGTGCTGCAACTGCAAAAAAAGCCAACACAGTTCTAGGCTGCATAAACAGAGGGATAGAATCAAGCTCACGTGAAGTGTTAATACTACTTTATAATGCCTTGGTAAGGCCACACTTGGAATACTGCATTCAGTTTTGATCACCACGATGTAGAAAAGATGTGGAGACTCTAGAAAGAGTGCAGAGAAGAGCCACAAAGATGATTAGGGGACTGGACACTAAAACATATGAAGAACGGTTGCCGGAACTGGGTATGTCTAGTTTAATAGAAAGAAGGACTAGGGGAGACATGATAGCAGTGTTCCAATATCTCAGGGGTTGCCACAAAGAAGAGGGAATCAAACTATTTTCCAAGGCACCTGAGGGTAGAACAAGAAGCAATGGGTGGAAACTAATCAAGGAGAGAAGCAACTTAGAACTGAGGAGAAATTTCCTGATAGCTAGAACAATTAATCAGTGGTACAGCTAGCCTCCAGAAGTTGTGAATGCCCCAACACTGGAAGTCTTTAAGAAGATGTTGGATAGCCATTTGTCTGAAATGGTATAGGGTTTCCTGCCTAGGCAGGGGGTTGGACTAGAAGACCTCCAAGGTCCCTTCCAACTCTGCTATTGTATTGTATTGTGTTGTGTTGTATTGTATTATATTGTAAGAGCTCCAATCGTCCCGCTGAGATTTCTGCAAACTCCTGTCAACAAGCATCAGATTCCTCTCTTGTCTTCCTCGCTTTTGGCTGCGAAGGTGAACCCAGAGCCCGAATTCTCCAGCTATTTCTCTCTGGGCAAGTTGGAACAAATTCAAAACTAGATCTAGAAGAACAGGTTCACCATACACAGACACAAGGTTACCTTAGTTCATTCCTAAGCCATTCTTTCCTCTTGCCCAGAAGAGAAGAGAAGGGTTACTGACGAGCTAATTGCCTAACTTGAAGTTGGCTCCTATCCAGAGGAGATGGAGATAGTAGCCTGGAACTGGGTTTTCCTGCTCCACTTTGAAAGTTTCCAACTTGGATTGACATGAAACCAGTTCTGCACTTTCACTGTTGTGCTTTCATTGAACTCAATGATAGCAGTTCTTTTGGGGGATATAGGGAGCTGCCATCACATCCCCTGCCCCAGGGAGCATTAATCACATTTTGTATTCCCAAATCCAGGGTTTATGATTGCTTTAAAGTTTCCTAGTATACATATTGTTAGGTAAGCTCCCCGTTGGGAAAGCGAATGCGTTCAGAGAAGCGTTGTGAGAGTGATGTTGGAGAACACACAAACCAGTATACAGAGACACTGCAATTTAAATTTCGTGGAAAATAGAGGTATCAGCCATTTAAGATTTAACCAAAATCTAATAGATACCTTTCACCCTGGCTTCGCTGATAACGGATAAGAGCCTGTGGCCTAATGGCTAAGATGTCTGCCTAGTATGTAATATAGCCCAGGTTCAAATCCCAGTAAGGGTATGGCTAGCTAATGAGAGCTAAATAGCTTGAAATAGATCTATACTAGTCTCCCTTTATTTATTTATCAGCACAAATACAACAAAATGTAACAAAAAGGCAACAGTAAAAATATTGGGTTTCTGCCTGGATGGTCTCTTGTGATGAGCCGAAGGACAGAGAATGGAAGTAGTGATCTTCCTCCCATATTTGGGCATACCGGAGGTTGTAAAAATCTAATAAATACTACTATCTCTCTAGATTTGTATTTTATTGTGGTACTTCTTGCTGCTTGCAATATTTCATTTTAGGGTTTTTTTGTTCGACAAATCTTACATGTACCTCTCTGGGCAAGTTGTTTCTCATTGTATATCTTGTATATACTCCCAAAGTCTCATCCATTCCGCTTAGAATATATTCCTTACTCATTTCTGTAACCGCTGAGAGAATTTCTGCAATCTTCTCTGCTAAATTCTCTCCTTTCTCCTCTTCTATGTTCTGGAGTCTTAGATAGAATTTGGATCTTTCCATCTCCCACAATACGTTGGCAGCTTCCTGTTTTTTATCAAATGTTGTCAGCCTATGATCCATCTCCACTTTTTTCTCGGTTATCTCTGCCTTTTCTTCCACCTTCTGCAGTCTTTGTTCATTTTCCCCATCATTTCCTTGACTTCTTTCAATTCATCTTCCACTTTGCCAACTTTCTCTTCTTCTCTGTTTATGTGCTCCTTGATATCCACATGAATGTCTTGCAACATATTTTTAGCTCCAAAATAGCTTTGTCTTGTGTTCCTGTGCCTGCTGATTTCTGCATCACTGAACCAGGTGGGGTAGCCGTTGCAGACACATATGATGTTATTTTCTTCATCTTGGTATTTGGATCTGACATTTAATTTGTAATCAAGTTTTGTAATCCAAAATATAGGTTAGTAAATTAATTTTAATCCTGGAGTCGCCCACACTGGCCCAAGCACCAGCCTCCAATAAACTGACTCCAGTTCTTGGGCCCCATCTTCAGGTTCTTGCTACCTTAATCCAATCACTTTATAGTGGCCACATGAAGTAAAATAGGAAACAAGGGGAAGAAAAATAGACACATAAAAAACATTGGTCAAAAGGCACTCACCTCCCCCCCCCAAAAAAAAATGGGGGAGAGAAAAAAACCCATAAAATTAATTCCACAATTCCACACCTCATTGCAAAAGGTAAAAAAAGAGATAAAAAGATAAAAGTTCGGTAGGTAAAAAAATGGCCCAAAGTAGTCAAATAAACAAAGAGAGAGAAAAAAAGTAAACCTTTGGAATGAGTTGTCTGGGTTGTCCAAATTTCTCTCCCCCCCTCCTTAGGTAGAAGGGGGAGGCACACACTAACAGTATGGCAGTCTCAACAGCCCATTATAATGTAGCAAGGGAAGGCAAGACAATGTTTACACAGCTGGTCTTATTTCTTTCTTATAGAGGACTTTTATCAGTTCGTTATTATCTACAATGTTTTCAAGGTCAACTCTTCTTAGGCAGCTTTTACCAGGTACTTTGCTACTAGACAGAAATGCAGATAATTAATTCAACATATTTTATTTAAGTTTCTGGCTTCAAAAACAAATCTAAGCAATTCTCAAAAGTCACCAAGTTGCCAAGAAAATCATAGGCATAGAGTGAAAGTTAAAACACCAATGGCTTCCGATTTGCTTTCTAACATCCTTAAGCAGTTCTCAAGATCTGTCACTTCCTTTATTCTATCTGACGGCTTCATCCATTCGCTGCTGACCCGAGGGAGTGAGAACACCTGATGTAAGTACCACCCATCCAGCGCTGTTGTAATTTCAAATGGTAGCTGAACAAGTGGTCTTTAAACAAGGATTACCTGGACAATGGTACTTTAGTCTCTTAAGAAACAATTAGACACTAAACATTCAATAAAAGAGATGGCTTCCTTTGCTATCGAGGAGCTAAGACGTTTGTGGTAACAATACCATTTGAGATGCAGCTTTAAATGATGTTGAGAAGGTTTAACAAATTACGTGGGGGATTTCCTAATTAGTAATGGTGTAAAATAAACGAAAGAAGAATCAATGCAGAAATGGTGCACAATAGAATGAGGTGAATAACCTTATGAGTTATCTACCCAAAGAAAAGTAAAATACACACGTATATTAGGATTGTGAAAATATTCTGATTTCAAGACAGGACTCCTTTGTGGGAGTGGCTTGCTGGCCATGTGACCTCATGGGAGTGGCTTGCCGGCCATGTGACCGGGTGAGAGTGGCCTGCCGTCCGTGTGACCAGGTGGGAGTGGCCAAGACGATGTCACTGAATTCTTTGCCCCAATGGATAAACTACAATAACATTAAATTAAGTACAAAAACAATCAAAGAGCTACTTACAGCAGGAAGATGACTGTTCTTGTCAGGCTTCGGTATCAGTGACTCCAATGAATGGGCTGCACAAAGAAGAGACACAGAAATGAACTCTTCATTGCCATCATTGGGATGAACCCAGCACAGAGCGCACCCAGCAATAAAGACAGCTACTTACAGAGGAAGGATCACTGTTTGCCGGTCTTCTGCACACCACTTAGGTTGGTCCAAGTAGCTACTCAGAAGTTAGTGGTTAGAAGCAATGGTAAAGCAAGATATGGAATTATAACCAGAAATATTTTGTTGGCTATTTGAAAGGGAGTACAATATATATTTAATTTTACACATGTTAGCAGCTGCTGGGATTGTGTTTGCGCAACAGTGGAAAAACAGAGATATGAAAATGAATAAATATTACAATGTGCAGGAATAAATAAATTGACAATTAAAATCAAGAAGGCTTTGAATACTTTTTCACGTGGGATTTGTTTTAGCAATTGCTAACTAACGGAAACAGAAATTAGAAATCCGAAAAGTATGAAAGAAAAGACCAATAATGTAAGGAAAGGTCCCTAAAACGTATAAAGAAATATTACTAGATCATTATTAATGTGTAGATAACTGCGGGACATTACACACCCACACCCACACAAACTATGACAGTGGCAGGAAAACACCAAAAAATAAGAATGCCCCCCAAAAGACTGCAAATGAAACCAGTTTTTCCCTAACCCTAAGGACAGAAAAGACAAAGCCACTGGAATAAAAACCATCTTTTAAGTAAAATTATTTTTAAAAATTCTATGCACAATACATTTTAAAGTATTGAGTATAGAATTTTAAAAAATGGTTTATATTAATTTATTTTGGATAGAATCTTTTTTAAAATAGTCTAAGACAATTTAAAAAAAGAATCCACAGACAATAAATTGAAGTAAACCATTTTAAAATATTCTATACTCATTACTTTTAAGTAAAACTATTTTAAAAAATTCTATGCACAATAAATAAAATATAATTTTAAAATACATTAAAAAATAAAAGAAAAAAAACCCAGGTCACTTACCAGCAGGCAGAATCAGCAGCACTCCAATGTGATGGATCCGACTCCGATGCGATGGATGGAAGCAAATCAAAAGCCAACTGGGGTTTGTCAAAAACAGATCATGCCAGACTAATTTAATTGCATTCTTTGACAAAGTGACAACATTAGTGGATCAGAGGAATGCTGTCGATATAATTTACTTGGACTTCAGTAAGGCATTTGATAAAGTAGACCATAAACTACTACTAGATAAAATAGAAAAACATGGGTTAGACATTATCACCACCAGATAGATTCGTAACTGGCTGACCAACCACACTCAACATGTAGTCCTCAATGAAACTGCATTTACATGGAGGAATGCAGTGGGATAGCCCAAGGCTCTGTTTTAGCAGTACTCTTCAACATCTTCATCTATGATTTGGATGAGGGGATATATGGGGAATTCATCAAGTTGACAAACTTGAACATTTGGCACTATCTAAAGAAAAGAGAGAAAAATTGACAGAGATAAGGAGAGAAATCTTGACAGAAGCACCAGGGATGACCAAAGATAAGCTGATGGAAAGAGCAGATGCTGGGTTTTGAGCTTTTATGAGATACGAAAGGAACAATATGTTGTGAAGAGAAATTCATGCAAGATTTATTAAGAAAGTAACTAGAATATTAATGCTACAAATGGCAAGAGATATAAGACTGCACTATTACTGAAAAGATAAAGGTTGATGCAATGAAAATGTATAATAAAAACTAAGCTAAATTTAGTGTACTAGTAGTATGTATAAAATGAAGTGACGATAGCTATAGTTAAATAATGATTAATACTAATAACAATACATATAGATATATTAGTTTGATAATATAAAATTTTATATAAACAACAATGGAGAATATGAGAGGAGGTTTAAAAGCTTTATCTAGAATATGTTGTAAAGATGTATTGTGATTGGATGATTTTAGGATGATTTAATAGAATGTTATATAATCCTATTCTAGATTTTGAATATTATATATAAGAGGATGTAAAAACAATTATAGTCAAATTAAGGTTGAGATATAATAATCATGATATACAGGAATACAGGTGAATTTAAAATATGCGATTTGATATGAAAAGCAGGTGATGACTATGGAAGAGATGCATGGAAATACTGTAACCAACTGACACACTTTCTACAATTTGTAATGGAAGATGTTTTTTTTAATGTTTCTTTATTCAAAAATAAATAAAAATTGGTTTTTTTTTAAAGTTCCATCCTGGTGTTTGGATCATGATAAAAAGCTGAGGTGGGGCAAAACTTAGCCAAGGCTGGGACAGATTCTATCAAGTCCTGCTGACCACTGAAACAGCAGTTCAAACTAAAGACAAAGAGGGGCACTACACATGTGTAAAAGGACCAGTGGAAGAACTTCAAGAATAGAATGTGATTCCTGGAGAAGACTGACTGAGAATAAAAATTACCCAAAACTGATGTGGTCATTGTGGTATGAATGGGTTTTGTTTGTGATTTTTCTCATTGCAGGAGTAGCAATTTTTGGTCTTTTGGGCCTGAGTGGTGGCCTACGTTACTCCATCTGAAGATCCCAAAACAAGCTGTAGAACTTCTCATCTTACAAGATGTGTTGGTTCTGTGACAGTAAGTGAACACAGTAGTCCTAGGACAGTGATGGTGAAACTTTTGTGGCTCGCATGCCAAAAGTGCGGGGAGCGCAGGGTGGTGGTGTTATGCCCATGACCCCCAGCATGCATGCACGCCCGACCAGTGTGCATTTTTCGTCCACCCCAGAGGCTTTATGGGAGCTTTCCTGAAGACTCCGGAGCATGAAAAACTGGTCCTATGGGCAAACCGGAACTTCGAGAATGGACTTCCGCTTTGCTCGGAGGGCCTGTTTTAGACCTCCGGAGACTTCAGGGGCCTTCAGGAGGCTTCCCTGAAGGCTCTGGAGGGCTAAAACCATTTAGCCTCGCGTGCCCAGACAAATGGCTCCGCGTACCACCTGTGGAATGTGTGCCATAGATTCACCATCACGGTCCTAGGAGATAGTGATAGCATGATCCCTGAAGATATAAAATGGATCGATGTAATGCAATGGTTAAATATTTGGGAATATTTTTTTCCTGGGTAAGAATAATAGGATGAGAATATAATACAGTGATAAGTGTGAAAAATCATATATTACAAGCAAGGATGTTTTCTCCACGTAATGTAACCTTTCAGGTAGATATTTGTTCCATAATACCATGCTCAGATAATGAGAAGCAATATTCTATTGACCACAAGTATATTAGTGTGCTGCAACAATGGAAATGATCTTGTGAAGGAGGGGAGCAGTGCCCTGGGTGGACTCAGGGTAGACCCAGTCATTGGGCACTGAAGAAACATCTATAGCAGGGCATATACTGTATTTTTCGGACTATAAGATGCACCAATGTATAAGACATAGCAAGATTTTGAAGAGGTGAGTAAGAAAAGCTTTTTTCCTCCCTGGACCCCCGGAGCACTCTGCAGGCTTCAGCAAGGCTGGGGGAAGGCAAACACCCACCCAACCCATTTCTGTTGAAAATGACCGTTTTTCACCTGTTTCTTGCAAAAATGGGATGCAGGGGCAGGGCTTCGGGTGGCCCAAAAGGGCTGTATTCGGTGTAAAAGACACACAAAAATGTCCATAGTCTTTTTTTGGGGGGGGGAAGATGCATCTTATATTCTGAAAAAGACAGTATGCTTTGCTAGAGAAAAATCTAGCCAGTATTTATGTTAGTGTTGGCACACTCCTTTGTACTAACAGATTAGAAGGAAATAATGCCAACACCACCACCTGGTGGTCTGGAATTAGTCTGACACTTCCTATTAAATTTAATCTGACAAATTGTGATTTGCAAATAGATGATCAAGGACAAGCTATGGAGGAGAAAACTGCCAAAGCAGAGAAAGTCAATCACGTCCCAGTACAGACTGGGACTGGGGCAGTCGACTTCTCCTAGTTTGGCAGTTTCTTCTCTGAATGGAAAAGGATTGGGTTTCTAGTGTTCTTAGTCTTTGGTCATCTCCCCCTCCTCCAGTTTCATCCCTTCGATCCAGCACATAATTAAGTCAACCATTGCTGGGATGAAAGTCATAGACTCATCTGTGTCTATTAACTCTTCTGATAAACCAAAAAATATCATGGTTTTCAAGACCATCCCCAAGAAATATACTCCCCTAGTCCACCATTGACAGGAAGTATGCTGTCCTAAAAGAAAAGGGAGCAAATGAAGGTGTCATGGAAAATGAAAGTGTCACGGAGGAATATAACAATAATAGAATAAGTAGAATTTGAGAGAGGGAGGGAGGGAAGCAGTGGTGGGATTCAAAATTTGTTACTACCAGTTGTGTGGGCATCACAAAGCTTGGTGGGCATAGCTTGGTGGGCATGGCAGGGGAAGGATACTGCAAAATCCCCATTCTCTCCTGGTCAGCTGGGACTCCAGAGGCAGAGAATTGATGGGGGTGAGGCCAGTCAGAGGTGGTATTTACAGGTTCTCCAAACTATTCAAAATTTCCGCTACTGGTTGTCGAGAACTGGTGAGAACCTGCTGAATACCACCTCTGGTAGTATGCAACTTACAGCCATAATGGAGCCTATGAATCCAGACCATAAGTGTTGATTTTTTTTGGGTTATTAAGCAATTGCCATGGTCATTAAAACAAACCAATAATTCATCTGAAAACTGCTGGCTTTTGTTAAAACTGTTGTAAAATGATGTCACATGACCTCAGGAAACTATCCACAGCCACAGATATGGAGTGTTTGCCGAGCCGAGCGTCCAAAACCTGGTCATTTCCCCATGGATGGGATGGGCCTGTCATAACTTCTAATCTAGGTCATAAGTAGTCCTTAGGTGGATCCATGGTAATTTTGAACGGTTGCTAAATAACCACTCATCAATCAAGGATTACCTGGCTAGTGCTCCTGTATGAAAACAATAGTTCATTTTTCTAATGGTAGGACTAATAGTATTATAATAACCATGACTCATCAAAACCGCGCTCGACTAAGCCGCGCCCGATTAAACTGTGTCGCTGACATCATCAACAGGGCAACAACAGCCAGTGCAGAGAAAGAAGGGCACTTTAAATAGCGCTTTGAAAGCAAGCCGATTCAACTTAAGATAAGGGTTAGGTTTAGGGTTAGGTTTAGGGTTAGGTTAAGGGTTAGGGTTAGGTTTAGGGTTAGGGTTAGGGTTAGGTTTAGGGTTAGGTTAAGGGTTAGGATTAGGTTTAGGATTAGGGTTAGGGTTAGGATTAGGTTAAGGGTTAGGTTTAGGGTTAGGTTTAGGATTAGGTTTAGGGTTAGGTTAAGGGTTAGGTTTAGGGTTAGGTTTAGGATTAGGTTTAGGGGTTAATTGTAGGTTTAGGGTTTACAGCGTGCTTCTGTCTCCGCGCTGTTGTCGCCCTGTTGATGGTCTCAGCGACACGGTTTAGTCGGGCACGGTTTAGTCGAGCGCGGTTTTGTGGTGGAACCAACCTATAATAACTCACATAACTAGCACGGCTAAGAGTTCCAAAGGCTTATTTTTTGATCTGCCAGAAAGGCTTAATCCTAGAAAACGGGGCACCGAAGAACAAGGACTAAATGCAGCTGTGTTGACAAACCCCTGAATTGTGGTCATGTGACTGTGGTGCATAGCCAACCATTGGAACTTCAGACCTAGATTGCAAGTCCCCTTTTTCCTGTAATATTCTGTACGTTTTTTTAACCTTCTGTTTTATCTCCATCCTTCCTCTTTTACTTCTAAACACTTTGTTTTGTTCCATATAAGTCTTTTACCATGATAAACTTTAAAAATGAAAAAAGCACTAGGCTGAGGGCATATAAAGCTATGATTTTGGAAATCTGGAATCTCCCAGAGGCCATCAACAGGGAAGATTCTTTGTGCTGCAACCACTACTTTCCATTAGTTGACCACCAGGAGGGGAGCAGTGTCCTGGTCCCTATAGTAGGACATCTATAGTAGGGCATATACTGTATTTTTAGAACTATAAGACACAGCAGTGTATAAGATGTACCAGGTTTTTGAAGAAGTGAGTAAGAAAAGCTTTTGTCCTCCCCGGACCCCAGGAGCACTCTGCAAGCTTCAGCAAGGCTGAGGGAAGGAAAAAAACACCCCCATTTCTGTGGAAAATGGGTGGAAAACAGACTGTTTTTCACAAAAACGGAGGTGTTTTTGCCTTCTCCCTGCCCTGCTGAAGCCTGCAGAGTGCTGCTGGGGGATCGGGAAGGCAAAAATGACCCGTTTTTCACCCCTTTTTGTACAAAAATGTGATGCAGGGGCAGGGCTGATATATAGAAATGATAGAAATAGGATGGGATAGCACTAAATAAATGTGCCAAATTGATTTCCCAAAATGTTTGTATAAATGTGGTAGTTATCAGTTTAAGGTTTAACAACACACCTCTTCTTACCCCCACTTAAAAGTGATTATTCCATGGTTAGTTAAACAACCCACAATATACCTCAGGAGACCTGATATTTGCATTTGCCATATTCAGAAAAAGTCACCAGACAAGTTTTTGCCAGAGAGCAAAAACTAAATTAAAATATTCTTTTATATGTTATGTTAATTATTTTATATTAATATTTTTATATTAATTTTACCATTTATTTGTCCTCCTTCCAAACCTGATCCAAAGTATCTATCAAACTCAATTTCATTGATGGCCGCATCAGAGTTGTGTTTGACCTGGGGTGGGGGGAGAGGGCGTGGCCAGGGTGGGCATGGCCAACTCGATGTCACTCATGTCAAGTTCAGCTGTGGCGGCTCCAGCGCTCTGTCAGCAAAAACGGGCTTTCAAGCTCTGTTTTTGGCTGCAACAACTTCCTGCAACCCTCTGCCAGCAAAAACGGAGCTCGAGGAGACCACGCACAGCCCTTCCAAGCTCTATTTTTGTTGGCAAAGGGACCACAGGCCAGTCCTTCTCTGTTTCCAGGGTGGCTCTACAGGCCAGATCTAAGCACTCTGGGGGCCAGACCAACAGCGAACCTTTTTTGGCTCGCATGCCATAAGCGGGGGGATTGCAGATGGGATTGTGCGCAGGTGTTCTGCACCCATAATGCAATGCACTTCCAGTTTGCTCGTGGGGCTGTTTCTAGTCCTCAGGAGCATTCAGAGACCTTCAGGAGGTGTCCCTGAAGGCTCCGGAGGGAAAAACCCCAGCCCTGTGAGCCAACCAAAAGTTACTTCTGGTTTGCTCGTAGGGCTGTTTTTAGTCCTCTGGAGCCTTCAGGGAAGCCTCTGGAAGGCCCCTGAAGGCTCCGGAGGGCTTAAACTGGCCCTACGAGCAAACCAGAAGTCCATTCCCAAACTTCCAATTTGTCCATAGGGCTGGTTTTGTGCGCTCCGGGGGCTTCAGGGAAGCTTCTGAAGCCTCCAGAGAGCCTCCGAGGAGTGGTGGTGGTAGTAGAGGCTGTTTTTTTGCTCCCCAGGCTCTCGAGCCTGGGGAGGGTGAAAAATGACTTTTAAAAAGGCTGAACTCAGCTGGCCAGCGTGTGCAGACTGGCTGGTCAGCTGAAAGCGCAATGCCTTGTGTGCCCTGACAAATGGCTCTGCGTGCCACCTGTGTGGATTCTTTTTTTAAATTGTCTTAGACTATTTAAAAAAAGATTCTATCCAAAATAAATTGAAGTGAAACCATGTTTAAAATTTCTATGCACAATACTTTGAAATATATTGTGCATAGAAAGAATAGTTTGAAATGTTTTACTTCAATTTATTCTGTGTGGATTCTGTTTCTAAATTGTCTTAGGCTATTTAAAAAAAGATTCTATCCAAAATAAATTGAAGTGAAACCATGTTTAAAATTTCTATGCACAATACTTTGAAATATATTGTGCATAGAAAGAATAGTTTGAAATGTTTTACTTCAATTTATTCTGTGTGGATTCTGTTTCTAAATTGTCTTAGGCTATTTAAAAGAAGATTCTATCCAAAATACAAAATACCAGCTACAGTTATTCACTTAAGAACTGTGGCAAGAAAGGTGATATAATGGGCTTAGTGACCAAAGTTACAATGGCATTGAAAAAAGTGACTGATGACCATTTTTCACACTTAGCGACCATTTTCACACTTAGCAACCGTTGCAGCATCCTCGTGGTCACGTGATCAAAATTTTGATGTTTGGCAACAGATTCATATTTATGATGGTTTCAGTGTCCTGGGGTCATGTAATCACCTTTTGACAAAGTCAAATGGGGAAACCAGATTCACTTATGTTACTAACTTATCAGCTGCAGTTATTCACTTAAGAACTGTGGCCAGAAAGGTGGTATAGTGACCAAAGTTACAATGGCATTGAAAAAAGTGACTGATGACCATTTTTCACACTTAGCGACCATTTCCACACTTAGCAACCATTGCAGCATCCTCATGGTCACGTGATCAAAATTTTGATGTTTGGCAACAGTTACAATTTATATTTGTAAATTGTAGTTATGTTGAAATAAAAAAAATTACAATACTATTTTTGCGTTGTATGAAAATTTTTGTTGCTCCGTATAAAATTTTTAATCAACACCCCCCCCCCCCCCGGTCAAAGGTGTCCCTCTTTACCAATCTGAAAATCTGGTCACCTTAACATACACAAACATCTTTTGTTAAGATAACCCTGAAGCTGACCTGGGCAAAGCCATTTTGGAGCTTCAGTGCTGCCACACTGGAGCAAGGAACAGAGAGAGGGAACTAGAGATAGCTGGACTTGTGTAGTCAAAATAAAATACTTTCTACGGGGAACTAAAAACATTCTCATACCTGATCAGAGGAAGAAGGAGTGATGTCACTAGAACAGTGGATGCTATAGTGGCTGGGCCATGTGACTGATTGGGGTTGAGGGGAAAAATTACTTTTAATTAGGAAATCAACCCTCAGAGTTGATTTCCAACAGATATGTGCCAATATGATATTTCCAATAAAGCTATTCTTTGAGGAGTTCTTGCTTGCAACGTATTTATTACTTAGAATGTTGACATCAGTATTATTGCTAATTAAAATTTTAAATAAAGTTTAAAGTCACCCAGAGTCACCTTGAACCATGAGATGGATAGCATATAAATTTAATAAACTGTAAGAAAAAACACATTTGGAGCTAATAGATGCAAGAAAAAAATATCCAAAACTATGGAGTAGCTCATCCCTTTTCATTCCGCTCACATGTGCTTTGAATTTGTTCCCCAAAAGTGACAATTGGAAGTATAAATAACAAATGTTGGAAACAAGATTTTGACAATGAATTGGGATTTTTATCCATTCTGCAACAAGAAAAAAGTACTGAATGATGTTGATCTCAAACCTGAGTTGCTAAATATTACTATTAGTTGGGCAGAGAAGACTCATTCACTTCACCCTCTGTGGGAATAAAAATTAATAGAAAGTTGTGTCTTAAATTTATGTATAACATTAGATACCATATCACCTTGAGAATGCCCTATCTACCTCAATTCTTGTCCATCTGACCTTTTATTGTGCTAAAGAAAGATGTTGTGTGATACCACCGAATCTTGTCATACTGTAGAAAGGCCATAAATCCCTGCCTATAGTATCTTGCAATTAATTTGCTGATCTTTTTTGATTCTCAACATCCAGATCTCACCAAAGACTTCAGATCACTCTGGTCAGGACAGAATTCTGTATGTGCCAAGCTGACTGACTCAAAAATAGGAGAGCAGAAGTGCCAAATTTCAAAGGTGGCATATTGCAAATTAGAGCTTGCTTAGGATCTGTTGCTCTCTTATATGCCTGAATCGTAACTTAGTTTATACAAAAGTTGGAACTTGGCATTGAATCTTTTCCTGAAAAAAAAAAAAAACCCTGGGGTGGGGCGGGAAACAACCCAGGGAATTGGAACATAGTGAGTCTTGTGTTTCATTCTTGAAATTGTTCCCAGGACAGTTGCTATACTTGATCATCTCTTATCACTATTTGTCTATGCTTTTTGATTTTCAGTTCCTTGGCTTGGTTTTGGGCGACTGTTTGCCTTAGTCTCTTTGTTCTTTGAGCAGATCATGAGACATTTTATGATACTTTTATATCTTCTTCAGATGATCCTGATAGGCAGGATGCATTAAAATGAAGCTGAGGATAGGCAATAAACACAACAATAAAGTTCAATAAACAATGTGTTTCTTTGGAGAAAAAGTAACTAGTTGGATAAATACCCTGGTAAGAATATCTAAATGTTGGTCATATTCCAGGTGCTAGGAAAAATCCCACAATTCCTATTTGGAAGATAATGCTGGCTTTGCTGGATTATTATTTGATTACAGAGTGCAACACAGAATAACTATTCCACCCATGGAAATGACTGCTAATTTTCTCTGTACAGAAAACATGTAAGGCCTGGATACTTCATTTCTCAAACTGCATAATATATCAATATAAATACAGCATCCCAAAGACTGCATACTATCCCCAGTCTCTGTTTGTGCTTCTTATCACTAGAAGAACGGAGTTTTGAAATTCTGCTGGGAAATTGCATATTTGAGACATCATTTCTAACTTTTATCTAAAGGTGAAGGGTGTCTTTAGTCTAGTTATTTAAGATATTATGCTGTATAGAGGCTTCTGCAGGATAAAAGACTAGCCAAACCCACCCCAAAGTTGAGTTGTGCCACAGCAGACCTAACCAAATGGGAACAACTTGTGCCTTGACAGCATAATGCTTCCCCCCCCCCCCCAATGTTTTCCTCCTGTAACCCTCCTTGTCCTCCTGCTGCAGTGTCAGCTTGATCTACTCTAGTTCCTACTCCAGTCTCCTCCAAATCAAATTTGATCCCTGGTGATTTCATGCAGACTTCCACATGAGGAGAGCATTTTTGGAAACCACTCCAAAGTGATTTGTCATTGCACAGAGATGTTTTAACTTTTCAATTTAGCTTCAACCTAGTATTTTCTGGAGATTGACATACCAACCAGGCTCCTATCTCAGGCCTGAAGCTTGCTGCCATTCACTAACATTAAAGCTATTGTACAGTCTGAAAATGATTGCAAGGTAGACAGGAAAGGTGCGGTTGCCTTGGGAAGGGATCCAGTTTAGGTTAAGCCTCAAAATCAGCAGCATAAAGAGCAGCAGAGGGAGAGCTGTTTTGGGAGCTAAAGCCCTTGCTCCCATGCACACTTGCCTAGTGTGCATGTGCACCTACATAGTGCCCATTATTTTCAAAGCATGCACACCTGCCTTGTGCCCATTATTCAGTGCTCTGGACAGACCAGAATTAACTTTCTTTCTTTGCCCTTTGACTTACAGGTCTGAGCACTCGCAGGACCTCCTTTAAGGCAGCCTGTGTGCTCTGAAAAATAAAAAAACCCAGTGGGTATATTAATTTACAATATTTGAATTTGATTTAAAATGCATATTGTTCCCATGGTGGAAGATATCTTGGAGGTCTTCTAGTCCAATCTCCAATTTTAAACTGGCTCAAGTAATGAATTCTCTTACAAATTGTCTTCAGTGTTGCAGGGTTTAAATAAATCCACAAAAGACATTTTTCATATCTTTAATATGCCTGTTTCTGAGGAAATGTCATGGATTATGCATTTAGGAAAATAAATCTTTGCTTGAAATGGAAATGAAATTTTGATTTTAGGTTTTGATGATTAGAATCATTTTGTTGTTCTAGAGACAGTTTCAAATGTTTAGGAATGTAAAGTAAAAAGTTGATACCGTAATTTCTTCTCTCCTTGATTAGTTTCATCCATTGCTTGGACTGGATGGAAACTAAGGTGCTATGGAAAATAGACTTTTATCATTAAATTTATATTGCCGCTTATTCATCCATGGTGACTCAAGGCAGCTTATACAATATAAAAAACCACATCTAAAAACAGTTGATTAAAAAATCAAATTAATGTAATAAAATCACCTCCCATCTGCCACCCCAGCAACAGCTGATCAAATGAGCCATTTAATGGCCTCCATCCCTCTCTGGGTTTCCCAGAACCTTTTTATTGCCAATTCCAAAGTACAAAGATATACATTCAGATAAGTCAGAATGCCGTCCTTTCAATCTGTTTTGTTACTTTTAAAATACATGTTAATTTTGTTCCCCCTGCTTCTCCCTTTCCCAAAACACCTTTCTCCCATTTGCTGTTGTTATCTGTTGCTTAAACCAAGCAAACCTACAGGCTGGGGTTTAAAGATGTGGACAATAAACACATTCCTGAGATGGTGTTGCAAGCAGAATGCAGCAAAAAAAAAAAGTATTTGCTCTGATATCTATTGGTGGGGGGAGCTTTTGTGGAGGTTTTAGCAGCATTAACCACACCATCTCATTATATTTTTCCTTTAGTTCATGGTTCTGTCACATACACATCTAGAACACAATGTCCATGTGAACCTCAGAAAAGCATTTGAACAGATGTGAATTAAGTTGAGCCTCACAACACCCCTGTGAGGTAGGGAGTCCGGGGGGCGGAGCCTGTTGCCGAGGAGAGCTCAATCGAGCTCCCCTGAGAGATCTGGTCTGTATATCTAATTAAGATCATAGATATCACCCCTTTTTGGCTAAGAAAGGGGCAGGAAGTAGCTCTGTGTGCTAGGATCTATTCGTAATTCACAGCCTTTCTCCCTTTTTTGGCTGTGGATAGAGATTAGATCCAGCGTGAGCGGAGCTTTTATCTCCAGCCAGTTCTTCTCAGCTGCCTTTTTTGCAGCCCCAGACAGGCGAGCCCCCCCCCACAGGACAAAGCAAAGTTGTTTGAAGCTAGGATTAATACGGGCGGGTCCCACTCCTGTGAGATTTATGCTTTTATTACTATCGTAAATACCAGCACCATTCGTCTTAGAGGCTTCTTTGTTTAAATGGATTTCAAAATGGCGATTTCTTTCCGTTGGTGATGTACTTAGCCGGTTTTACCTTCCTGCAGACCGCTCCTTAACAAAATAAATTTTTTTTTTTTTTGGAAACAGAGGGGAGCGAAAGCGCTGTTTATTTGTTTAATTATAATGGCACCCAGGTCAAAATCGAAGCGTCTCTCTACAAATGTGCCTAAAGAATCTAAAGAATCTATACTGGAATCGCAGCCCTTGTCTCCTACGCCCTCTACTGGAGAATTTTTAACACAGGAATTTTTCTTTCAAATGCTTAATGATTTTAAACAAGAAATTAAGGAATTTGTATTGGAGCTATATGATGATCTAAAGTCTAAAATTGACCAAATAAAGGCGAATACGTTTGCAGCCGTGTCTGCCTTGTCAGATTATTCTGCTGAAATAGAGAATAAATTGGAAAGCTTGGAGGAGGCTAATTTTAATTTGACTACTAATATTCAAATATTACAACAAAAAATTAGAGACACTGAAGAACAGCTCGTGATGATAAATTTTAATAAGAAGGCATTCGCAATAAGAGTCAGAGGATTCCGCGAAAAGGAGCGAGAGAATTTGAAACAGACCTTTGTTGAAGCCTTCAGCCATGCGGTGGGAAGCCCGGGACTTAACTTTGATTGGCAGATTCGGAAAATCTATCATCAGAACTCGTTGGTAGCGGAACAGCGACAGCTCTCGAGGGACATAATTATATATTTTTCCACAAAAGAATCCAGAAACGCGATTATGCAAAAGTTTCATAATAACAGTCTACAAGTTGATGACCAGGACTTGATTGTCTTCAAAGAAATACCTTTCCAGATGTTGAGAGCAAGAAGAGACTATGCTTTTTTAACTAAAGAGCTTAGAAATCAACAGATTCAATATAGATGGGAGGCCCCAGCCGGCATTACGGTCACATTTGAGAATCAAAGACTTCGTCTTAACTCTGTTTCCGAGGCTCGAGATTTCTATTACAAGACTTTGAAGGCGGGACTTCCTGATTCACTTGGAAAAGAGGAGAGACAAGCCGAAGGAGAAGGCAAGCAACAGACCATATGATTGCAAGATGGAGGGGGTAGCCTTTCCTCCCTCGGAGAAGCAGAAAAGCTGAGATCGAGGATTTAGACATTTTAAAACATTTGCCAAAGTTGTGGACTGAATGGGGGTTTGCGACCTCTCTCCGGTAGAAAAAGCGGAACTTATTGGTGGGGTGATACTGATTGTATATATGTAAAATGAATGCGGAATGATTTATGTTGTTTAAACTCTGTTAGAAGGGATTACTTTAAAACAGAAGGTAAACTGATTCTTGTTGAAAGTATTATTTGAATATGTGGAATGATCCATGCTATTCAATTTTTATTAGAAGGGAAAGCTTGGTCAAATTATTTCGAGTTAGATTTTAAATTAATGTCTGCATAAATTTGATAGTGGTAAATATCAGAGAAGCAAGGGATGAGGGTAAAATGCATGCGGAATGATTTACGTATATTGGTGGGGTGATATTGAATGTATATATGTAAAAGGATGCAAAATGATTTAGGCTGTTTAAATTCTGTTAGAAGGGAAAGCTGGACGAGATTATTTTTTAAAACAGAAGGTTAACTGATTTTTGCTGAAAGTATTATTTGAATATGGGGAATGATCCATGCTATTTAATTCTTATTAGAAGGGAAAGTATGGTGAAAATATTTTGAGCTAGATCTTAAACTAATGTCTGCATAAATTTGATAGTGGTAAATATCAGACAAGCAAGGGATGAGGGTAAAATGCATGCGGAATGATTTACGTATATTGGTGGGGTGATATTGAATGTATATATGTAAAAGGATGTAAAATGATTTATGTTGTCTAAATTCTGTTAGAAGGGAAAGCTGGACGAGATTATTTTTTAAAACAGAAGGTTAACTGATTCTTGCTGAAAGTATTATCTGAATATGGGGAATGATCCATGCTATTTAATTTTTATTAGAAGGGAAAGTTTGGTGAAATTATTTTGAGCTAGATCTTAAACTAATGTCTGCATAAATTTGATAATGGTAAATATCAGACAAGCAAGGGATGAGGGCAAAATGTATGCGGAATGATTTACGTTGTTTAAATCCTATTAGAAGGCAAAGCCGGTCAGGAAGGTAAAGGAAGAGGAACGGGAGAGTCTACAGGAGGTTGGGGTAAATAACAAAGAAGTAAGAGACGAGAATAAAATATAGATAGAATGACTTACATTATTTAAGCATAGATAAAGATGGGGGGCTGAGCTCAACACAAAGGGTTTTTTTTTTCTTTTTCCTTTTTCTTTTCTTTCTTTTTTCTTGTTTTTCTTTTCCTTAATATATTACTTTTATTTTTAATCCATATGAATATAAGATCCTTTAGATAGAAGGCAGTGCCAGGTGTGGGCCCTGGGAAGTTGGGAGGATTAGGGATGGGGATTTATGGGGGGTGGGTGGGTGGGTGTTAACATAGTCTCAATAAGAACAAGAACGCACTTATATACGGTTGTTGTTTTTTTTCCTTGTTTTTTTTCTCTTTTCTTTCTTTATATTTTTTTTCCTTGGTTTATTTTACTTTTTATCAGATTAAACAACACTTGAACAAAGGCATACACCAAGGAGGGAGGTAGAGGGAAAGAAGAGGGAGGAGTAAGGAAGGAGTAAGGGGAATGTAAGGAGGGCGTGTTGGGAGTAAGGGGAGAAGGAAGGTTTGAGGGGAAAGGGAAGTAGGAGGGGAGTGTTAGAGGGAGAAAGGAAAGTTGGAGGGGGTAGATGGGGTGTATGGAGGATGGAAGTGTCAGGTGGGGTTGTGAATGATGAGTTGTGTTTTCTTTTTTATTTTGTTTTATTTTATTTTTTTTATTTTTTTTACTTTTTCTATAGCAAATACCCTGTATATAAGTGATTGTAAAATGGAATGTGAAAATGAATAAAATATATTTAAAAAAAAAAAACACCCCTGTGAGGTAGGTAATTACCCATTATACAGATGGGTAAAACTGAGGCACGCACAGAGAGGTTAGATAATTTGCCCGAGATCAATCAGCCATTTGGTCACTCATTCACACAAAGCTGAAATCAGAAATCACTAGAATCCTGTTAAGAGAATTATCAAAGTCTAATACCTGAAAAAGACATTTTCTCATTCTTTTAGAAAATCACTCTCTCATCATGCCCTCTAGCACTCTCATTTTCTCTTCCCCACACACTCCCACAAAAACATAAACACACATGTATACCTCCCTATATAAATGCAACATGCAACGTATGAGAAATATATAGATTCATATTTAAGGTGACACAATTCTAGTAGACACTGAAATCCGTATGAATGTTGTCTTGAAGTTTTCTCCATCAAAATGTTCCAATCTAGTTTAAGACCAGAGTTAAATTGGAAATCTCTCTTTTTCACTGGTAAATAGAAACTTTAAAAATAATACTTTGCATTCTGGAGAATGGCTGAGTGAACTGTTGCCATTAACTGCCCTTTTAGAAGGATTCCACATGTACTATTTATTGGGGATCATAATAATCCTGGCCAATTTTTAAACAGTGAATGCTTAGTTTGCTATTAGTGCATCTCCTGCAACGTTCAACATGTATTGGTTCTTTGTAAAGGGGGTGGACAAAACATCCACACTGTTGTCCCCAATTCGGGTCTGAGCCTGGTGCCGAAGCCAATGATGGATGCCAGACATGAGGTGCACATTTTCTGATTGCTCTTTATTGGAGTACTCCAAGGAAAAGGGTTCCTGACCAAAAGGCCAAGAACCAAGAACAAAGGATTAAGTAAGCTTTATACATTTTTACTAAAGAAGAAAATGGGACAAGGTGAAATAAGAAATATTATCTAATAAACATTTTAGCAATAATTCTGCAATTTGTTCTATTGGTCTATATCTGTTCCATTCCTAAACCTTGGTTAATGAATGCCTCAGGAATTATCTAATACACATTTCATTTACTGCAGGCCATCTCCATTGCTAACTTTTGGCTGAGGTCTGCAAGTTGTCTAATCCTTGTTACTTTTTATCAGTGTTCTAGCTAGCCATAATTGCTACAAGCTTTACACATGCATATTTCTGTTGATAAGCATTCTTTGTTCTTGCAAGACAGAGACCCCCCCCCCCCAATTACAGTCTTCCTGATTTACTTTCAAGTGTGTGCCATGACCTTCTTTTAGCAGTCTGCCCATCACTGTGTTCCTTTCAATAAACACAATACTTGCGTTCTGTGACTGTAATGTAACTAATATGGTGAACTCTGGAAAGAAGACTAGGATAGAAGAAAAATCATAATATGAAAGGGAGAATGAGATCTACAGACACATGTGCCACACATTCAGCAATACCACAACAGATACACAAAAGTAAATTATATGCAGAAAAAGTTGTTGGCTGTATTCCTCTGAGAAGGACAACTTACACAAGTCTCATGCAATTCTTCCCAATTGAAGTATTGTTTGATTCCCAATTGAAGTATTGATGACAAAATATACACCACAGCAAACATAAGATTTGTACATCTTTTCACCAGATCCCAAATTACAATTTATGGCCTGGTTATTTATCATAATTAAGGTTATCATTTCACTATTAGTATCATAGTAAATTATATGTTAACAAATAAACATTCCATGATAATCTAGAACAGTCTACAAAGTATTAAAATCTCTATTTATTAATCATCAATAATTAGCTAACTTTTTTTTTTCATCAACTAGCATTATTCACCAGTCTTTCCAGTAACAAAATGGTCTTTTCTCACTCGCCAGCTGTTGTGTCAATTCTCTTTTCAGGACCTTTCCAGAGTTTAAGGCTTCTCTGTGCACTTTGTAGCTTAAGAGATCTCTCAGGTAGTTTCGTTGCCCTTGAGTTGTTATTAACGTAAGCTTAACTTTGGTTGTCAAACTTATTTCTGGATAGATTTGTCTTATTAGCTCCATCTTTTCTGCTCTTCCCTTTTCTCCTGTATCTTGGAGTTTGGACTGAAGCACCAAATTATCAAAGTCACTTTTCCAGCTTCCTTTCTTTCAGCCTTCACTCACATTTACTCCATTAATAAGTTCATCTGATGTCTTATCTGTTTTCTGTATTTTCATTCTCTTCTTTAATTTCTGGGGCTCCAACTCATCATCTTTTTCTGTGATACCCCACAGTCTGTCCATTTTCTTAACAAATCTCTCAAGTCCTTCTAAGATGTTTTGAATTCCAGCCAAAATATTTTGGATTATCAAGTTTTCTTCATCTGTGTATTGCTCCATTTTTCAAAGTGAAAAAAATATAAAGAAAAAGAAAAAGAAGAATTTGATAATTGCTGCCACTCTAGCCTGTCAAATTTTTTTAAAGAATATATCTATTTTTATTTTAAATCTTAAGCAGAAGTTCTTTTGTGTTTTTCAAAGTAGAAGGGTTCTTATCTTTTTCTTTCTTTTTCCTACACTTGCCAAAATATTTTCAGAAGCACCAAAAGTACACTATTTGTGTCCTTGAGTCTTTATTAGGTTTTAAAAACAAGTTCCAAACCCTTCTGTTGCAAAGTCAGCGTAGTCAAATAGGAATGAACAAAGGATATATTGTTTCAACCAGAAAAAAACTTCAGACTTAGGCTTCCAAGTGGCAGATTCAACTATTTTTAATACTTTTTTCTTAAGTATCTTTAATATCATTTTATAACAAGTAAAAGGAGAAATTTATTAAAGTAAAAAAAAAATTAGTTTAAGCCAAAAAGATTAAAGTAGTAAAAAGAATAGAGAAAAAAAGATCAGTCCATTCACCTCAAGGGGAAAAACAGGAAACGTTGCAATCACTTCAATCCACAAAGCATCGTTACAAGCAAAGGCAAAAAACTTTCAAAGGCAGTCCAATAGAGATTAAATTCGCCGCTTTGTTCTTACTTAGAGGACTAATTTAGCTTTAAAAAAAGTTTCTTAGGGCAATCTTCTAAAAGTAAAAAAAAAAAAAAAAAAAAAGAACCTCACCAGATGGAACACTTTCACTTCTTCTTTCTTTCCAGGGCTGTCTCTGACTGTGTCAGCTGGGGGCTGCCTGTTTGCCGCCGGTTAGAAGCACTTCCCTTGGGTCGATCAGGGACTATGCGGTGTACCTGCGACCAGGATTTTAAAAGCTGCCCAAGAGCCACCCATTTATGAGTGAAATTCCAAAGAATGCCTGTGGCACTTGGGCTCACTCTGGCAATGAAGGAAGTGCGCCTGGTGCTGTAAGTTAATGGGAACAATTTAAATAAATCTCATGCTGATTGTTTTAGCCCTGGTATGTTTTAACATCCTTCTTTAGTATCCATCTTGCAAATTAGCCAACAACACAAGAATTTCAGGAACCAACAATCCAATATTCATTCATTTATATAGGACATATGCAGTGGTGAGATTCAATTGTTTTTTAATACTGGTTCTCTGGGCGTAGCAAGGCTTGGTGAGCGTAGCTTGGTAAGTGTGGCAAGAGAAAGATACTGCAAAATCGTCCATTCCCTCCCAATCAGCTGGGACTCGGGAGGCAGAGAATAGATGGGGGCGGGGAGAGTCAGAGGTGGTATCTACCAATTCTTCGAACTAATCAAAATTTCCACTACTGGTTCTGAATAGGTGAGAACCTGCTGAATACCACCCTTGTAGTATGCAACCTATGATCATCATGGAGCCTATGCATCCAGACCATAAGTCCTGACAATTATAAAATGGTTTTACAACTTTTTTTGGTTGTATATTTTTTTTGGTTATTAAGCAATTGCCATGGTCATTAAAACAAACCAATAGTTCATCTGAAAACTGCTTGCTTTTGTTAAAACTGTTCTAAAATGAAGTCACTTGACCTCAGGACACTACCCACAGCCAGATATGAGTTCTGAGCCGAACTCCCAAAGTTTGGTCATTTCCCCATGGATGGGATGGGACTGTCCTAACTTCTAATCTAGGTCATAAGTAGCCCTTAGGTGGATCCATGGTAACTTTGAACGGTTGCTAAATAACCACTCATCAATCAAGGATTACCTGGATAGTGCTCCTGTATGAAAATAATAGTTCATTTTTCTAATGGTAGGACTAATAGTATTATAATAACTCACATAATTAGCATGGCTAAGAGTTCCAAAGGCTTATTTTTTTATCTGCCAGAAAGGCTTAATCCTAGAAAATGGGACACCGAAGAACAAGGACTAAATGCAGCTGTGTTGCCAATACAGCGGAATTGTGGTCATGTGACTGTGATGTGTGGCCACAGCAACTGACATGGTGGACTGAGTGATCCCACAGCAAAATGGTGGTGGGCTTTTTTCACGCCCTCATGGTCTTTTGCTAGTAGGATTGTTTTTCTTTTATATTTTATATAAAATTATTTTATATTAATATTTTATATTATTTTTACCATTTCTATGTCCTCCCTCCAAACCTAATCCAAAGTACCCATTTAGGTCAGAGGTGATGACCAAATCAGGGATGTTTGACCTGGGGGGGGGGGGCATGGCCAGATCAACGTCACTCACGGCGAGGGTGCTTTGCCAGCAAAAACAAAGCTCGAGGAGGCCGTGCACAGCTCTCCCAAACTCCATTTTTGTTGGAAAAAGTACCAGAGGCCAGTCCTTCTCTGTTTCCAGGTTGGCCCCATGAGACAGATCTAAGGAGTCTGCAGGCCTGATCAGGTCCCCGGACTTTAAATTTGAGACCCCTGATTTAGGATTAGTATTGCTTGAACTTTTAAGAGCCTTTCACCACTCCAAATTGTATAGAATAGAGGAACCCTTTTCTTATTGCAGTGTATGCATTGTCACTCTTAATTCCTTAAAGTCAAAAATCTGATTTTCAGAGAAAGATGCTTTCCCTTAAATTACTTCACAGCATATCCATAAATATGGGGACGAACTATACTGAGGAACAATGGGCATATGATGTGTTCTAAGTTCAGTTTAGAAAACCCCGCATTTTCCAAATCTTTCCAGGTCTCTTTTAACAAGGAACATCCATCTCCTATGTATCTCCAAGTAGGGTCACAGACTTGTTGCCAGAAGTAGGTCCGGGTTGATCTGCCAGCTGCTACATGTTCCATGAAATAGAATGCACCACCCTGGAAAAAGTAAAATGATACAATAAAGAATAATATAAAACAGAATGCTTTGAAATTCACACTGTAATCAAGATTGTATGTTTGTTAAATGCAATGAATATGATTGATAATATTTTATTCATATCAAAAGGTATGATAATTAAGATGATCGGTATAAAAATAATATATTGAAATATTGAACAACTAAACAATGAAAGATTAAAATTTAATATAAAGATGTGTATTACTACTAGTATTATATAAACTAGTTAAATGAAACAAATATGATTAATACTAATTTTCTTGTATGAAATGTATGATACTCAGGTACCACACTGTTCAAACACTGATATGTAAAACATAAAAAATAAAAAACTTGAGGGGAAAAAGATAAACCCAAAACTATGAATTGGAACATGGAATCTGAGAAGCCTATATGAATGAATCTGGGAAAACACACAACAGTATCAAAGAAATGTCAAAATATAATATCTCTATATTCAGAGTGAGTGAAATGTGCTGGCCTGAAAATGTAATGTGTAGTATAGGAGATTATACTATCTACTGCTATGGTGAAAATTGTGAACATCATCTAAATGGAGTAGCTATCATTGTAAACAATCTTGTAAATAAATGCATCAAGTCCTTTATTGCTGTATCTGATAATGTGATGATGATCCAAATAAATAGTACTCCAGTAAATATGAATGTTATACAAGTTTATGCTCCCACGGCTGACAGTGATGAAGAGGATTTAGAGAAGTTCTATGAAGGTATAAGCAGTGTACTGAAAACCCTAAAAGGTAACACCACAATACTCATAGCAGACTTCAGTGCAAAAGTGGGAGAAGGAAGTGATACTCCTGTAGTTGGAAACTTTGGCTTAGGAATCAGAAATGGTAGAGATGAAAAATTTGTAGAGTTCTGCAAGGAACATAGGTAATGTGTGATGAATAATTTTTTCAAGTTACAAAAAAGATGTCTCTACACTTGGACAACACCGGCAAATACACAAAATAATACAGTAAGGAACCAAATCCACTATTTTACAATAAACAAAAGATTTAAAAACTCAGTAAAATCAGTGGTGTAGATGTAATCTACTACTTGCTGAAATCCGGCTCAAACTAAAAAAGGATGAAAAAGTGAATCCTCCTAAATCAAGATTTGACAGTGACTTCATCATTAAACATGGAGAGAAGATAAAAGAAGAACTAGAAAATCATTTAAGAGAAACCAACTATCTAAATAATGAAGATGTAGAAGTGAACTGGAATACATTTAAAAATGCAATAATAGAGGTAACAAACTCAAAACAGAGAGAGGGGTACCACAAGAAACAACAGTGATGGATGACGGATGAAATTCTTCATGTCATGGATGAAAGAAGCTCTTATAAAAATAAAAACAAAGAAAAATACAATGAATTGCAGAAAACAATTAGAAGAAAAATTAAACTGGCAAAAGAAAAGTGGCTTGCAAAGAGATGCAAAGAAGTAGAAGAGACGGAACAGAAGTATGGTAATTTCAACTTACAAAATAAAAGTGAAAAAAGCAGGAAGCTCTACAAAAAGAAAACCAACAACTTAGTTAACGATGGGAAAATTATCATGGATGAGGATGAAAAACTAAAAAGATGGAAGGAATACATTGAAGAACACATTGAGGACACTAGGGATGATATTGATATGGAAAGAATAACAACCAAACATCACTAGGGAGGAGGTTGAGCATGCAATAAAAATAACAAAAACAAGAAAAGCCACAGGACCTGACGATATCCCAGCAGAAAATTTAAAATTGCTGGAAGACAATCTGAAGAAATTTTTACTGCAGCTCTTCAATTGAATATATGAAATAGGAAAGATACCAAATGATTGTCAAGTTTTGTGACACCCCCCCCCCCCCAAATAAATGCAAAGCAGAGTACTGAATACAGAACTACTAATAACTACTGTGCATCAAATTTCAATGAAGCACTAGAAAACATTGATGTTGGCCTAAAAGTAAACAGTGTTCGGATCAACAATTAAAGATATGCTGATGATACAGTTCTGGTTGCCAGTAAGCATGAAGACCTTCAGGTCCTCATCAACAGAATCATAGAAATATCTGAAAAATACGGTTTGAAGCTTAACACCTGAAAATCCAAGATCATGGTCATCAGCAAACAACCCATTAATTTACCACCGATCAATTCAGAAGGAATAGCAGTAGAAAAAGTTGAAAGGATCACATACCTCTGTTCTAATTTAGCCAGGACATGACCACTGAAGTAAAGACAAGAATAGAGAAAGCTCGAACAGCATTCTTCAAAATGAAACAGGTCTTCTGCATGACATAAGCCTAAGATTCGAAATCAGGCTTGTCAGATGTTACATCCAATGTTCCCTCTAATTTGTTTTCAGTGTGGGCGGAAAAGTATAGTGTTTGAGCGGCACATTTTCATGCCTGAGCACCTGAATTTTTTTCACAGATGTCACCCAAGACCATTCTAGTTTAAACTTCCAGCTGCACTTTTTCTTCGTAACAACATTTACTCCAGCTTTACGTTTTGACATCAGCACTGACTGATGATGTACCTATAGGGTTAGGGTTTATCAATTATTACAATTATCTTTTCAAATTCATTTTGGATTAAATAAAAAAGAGCTTTGAAATGAATATATAAATGGCACTTAATACTACTAATATTAAAATAGTAAATGTTTGATATACTTCATTTTAATGAATTTCACTTGATATACTTCATTTTAATGAGTTAACATTCAATTGCAAAAGTTGTCTATACACTGTATGCGTCTGTGAATGTATGATATGCAATTTGCTATTTTAAATGAGTAAAATTATTAAAATCACCATAATTAAAGTCTCATTCACATCTAAGAGTTTTCTTCCATCGTTAATTTGTAAACTCAAGGATTTATTGCCTGCATGTTCAACAATGCTTGTTGATAGTTTAAAAATTTGTGGGAATTTGCTCCTTTCTGTACAGAGGGTTTCAGTAACCTACTACTACTGCAAAACTAATTTCTAAACTGCATACTACTTGCAAATATAAATAGATTGTTAAAATGGCTCTACCATAACCAAATAAGAGGAAAAAAACCTTCCTTTTGTTTATAAAGTAGTGATTTTAGTTTGCTCTATGGAAGTCACTATTTTAAACTGACAGATAGGAAGTTTAATTAGATTAAAAGCAAAAATATTCTCAATGACTTTGAAAATCCCAATGAGTTATCAAATATAGGTACTCCTTCATTACAACGTGGGACTGGAATTTTTATTACTCAGCAATGTGGTCACAAAGCTGATGTGTGTCATGACTCATGTGACCGGGCTCTCTTGCCTCTTTCCAACTCCGAGGGCATCAATCATGTTAGCCAAGGGATCTGCAAAGCTGGCTCTTTTAAGACTGGTGGACTTCAACTTCCAGAATTTTGAGAGTTGAAGTCCACCAGTCTTAAAACAGCCAACATTGCAGATCCCTGTGTTAGCCCAAAGCCTGGTGCTGGGCTTTGCTCCCCCATTGGTGGAGCCCCGAGAAGCGAGGAGGGAGAAAAAGAGCTCAAAAGAGCTACATTGTTGCTAAATGTAACCGGGGAGAGCCAGCCCAGGCAATAGCAAATTAGCCGATCTTGCAGCAGGTCTGAAAGGGGGGGGGGGGAGCAAAACTCCAGGCAGGGCTCTCTGACTGTTCTAACTCCCCATGAAAACTGTTGTTGCCTCTGAAGCATTTGCTCCAGTGTTTTAAATCTTTAAGATCCCTCTCCCTTCCTTTTTTCTTTTCGACCTACACAGAATCACAGATTAGAGAATCCTGAAGTCGGGCGGGGCTGAGGAGGGAGAAAAAGAGCTCAAAAGAGCTACATTGTTGCTAAATGTAACCAGGGAGAGCCAGCCCAGGCAATAGCAAATTAGCCGATCTCGCAGCAGGTCTGAAGGGGGGGGAGGAGCAAAACTCCAGGCAGGGCTCTCTGACTGTTCTAATTCCCCGTGAAAACTGTTGTTGCCTCTGAAGCATTTGCTCCAGTGTTTTAAATCTTTAAGATCCCTTTCCCGTTTTTCTTTTCAACCTACACTGATTAGAGAATCCTGAAGTCGGGCGGCAATGTACTGCAGTAGAAAAGGTTTAGCTGGAGGAGGTTTTGATTGTGATCGCTCTGTAGTTCGTGTCCAGATACCTGCCCCACGTGCCTCTGTGCGGCAATTAGAAACTACTGCGCGGGGTATTGCAGTCATGTGCGCGGCCGCGCAGGCGCGCACCTTAGAGGGAACAGTGGTTACATCTTTTCAATTCTACTCTATGGAGTCGAGAGTCAATCTCTGACAGAAAGCCACTTGAAGAGACTAGAAGCATTTGAAATATACAAAATCAGAAATGAGGTGATCAGGGGTCTGGGAAAACCAAGAGAAATCATCAAAACCATTAAAAAGTGAAAGTTAGAATATTGCAGATATGTGATGTGACACCTGGAAAAATATGACATACTTCACTTAACCCTCTAGGGAAAGATGAAGGCAAATGAGTTCCAGGGAGAAGAAGAACATCATGGCTTCAAAATCTAAGGGACTAATTTGGACAAAACTCAGCAGTACTTTTCCGTGCAACTGTTGATAAAAATAGGATTGCCAAAATGATCACCAACGTCCGATTAAGATATGGCACAAGAAGAAGGGAACATGACGCAATAATTAAGTATACAGACAAAATGAAGCTGGAATGCAATTTAGCCATTAATGATTTACAGGAGATTCAAGTTCTAGAAAAACTGCAGAATTGGCTTTTTTTATTTAAGGATGGTGACTAAGTAGCTGAACCAGTTCAACATATTTCCGCATATGAAACTCAAAATGTGAATAATTTATTTTTATTTTTTATTTATATCCTCCATTATTTTAATAAATAAGTCAAGGTGGAGAACACATCCAAACACACTTTTCTCCTCCTATGTTGTCCACAACCCTGTGAGGTCAGTTGACCAAGGAGAGTGACTGACCCAAAGTCACCCAACTCTTTCATGGCTAAGACAGGACTAGAATTCAATACATCAAGATACATGAAGAAAGCCAATTTATCTATTGCTAAATGAATAAAGAGATAAACTCAACCATAAAGTCAAACAAGTCCTATTAAAGGAGAAACAAGTTGTAATGTGTCTAACAACTTATATTTGAATTGCCCTCCCGTAACTCATATGTTCTCTCAATTCTTTCCCCTATAAAATGCTACTTTCTTATCATGAATATTCAGTTAGGCTGCATTCACTCTAGATACCTTTATTATGAGAAAAGACAAATTCTCCTTTCTAATAACTTCTTATATACAGATTCACAATTTTAATTGTTCACCTGTTTTCCTTTTCTTCTATCCTAAAAAGTATCAAATGTTAGAGCTTCTCTTTCTAAGTTCATTTTATTTGCCTTTCACCGCATCTTCCTAAGTTTTCTGTATATTATCATTTTGAGATGCAATCACCAAAATTTCAAAAGAATGACAGAGAAAATAAAATAAGCCTTATATCTTGAAAAGCGGAAATGGTGGAAGGATGATGTTTTTAACTTGTTTAATTGGTTTATCTAAGTTTAGAATTTATATTAAAATTCAAAAGGGTTCACAAAATTATAAGCATCACTGTGTATTTATTAATTTTTTTATGCTACCCATCTCCCTTACAAGGTGATTTAGGGTGGCTTATAAGTTATAAAACAAGTAAAAATAATTAAAATATTAAAATTACACAGATTGAAATATTATTCAAAACTGTACTAAAACCAAAACTGAGAGCTAAAAGATGAATGGGACGGGGATGAGGTCTTATCCCATCAGTCACGTCCAGCAGCAAGCAGGTGTATGGTGTTATTTTTCTTTTTTAGTGGAGATTTTGGAGCCAAGTTAATAGAAGTATCTAGCTTTATTGTAATGTTAAATTAACAAAACCTTGCATGTCTGAAAGCACATATTTCCAGTCTAAGAAACTAGGGAGGTTTGTCATGTCCCCATTGCTTCTGGGGACTCATCTGCTTTTTGTCTAAACATTGTCTAATTATTTTAATGCATAGGCTCTTCTGTCTGTCTCCAAGGTTATTTTAATATTCCATTACATAAAATTAGAGCTTGCTTAGGATCAGTTGCTCTTATATAGCAATATGCCTGAATCGTGACATGGTTCATACAAAAGAAGGAACGGCATTGAATCTTTTCCTATGGAAAAAAAAACCCAGTGCATTGGAACATTGTGAGGGTTGTGATTCATTCCTAAACTTGTTCCCAGTATTCTTGCTATGCTTGATCATCTCTTATCACTATTTGTCTTTGCTTTTTGATTTTTAGTTCCTTGGCTTGATTTTGGATGACTCTTGACTGTTTGCCCTAGTCTCTTCATTCTTTGAGCAGATCATAAGACATCTTATTTTATATCTTCTTCAGATGATCCTGATAGTCAGGATGCATTAAAATGAAGCTGACAATATGCAGTAAACGCAACAATAAAGTTCAATAAACAATGTGTTTCTTTGAAGGAAAACTAACTAGTTGGACAAATACCCTGTTAAGAATATCTGAATTTTAGTCATATTCCAGCTGCTAGGAACCAACCCACAATTCCTATTTGGAAGATAATGCTGGCTTTGCTGGATTATTATTTGATTACAGAATGCAGCACAGAATAATTATTCAACCCATGGAAATGACTGCTAATTTTCTCTGTACAGCAAATATGTAAGGCCTGGATACTTCATTTTGCAAACTGCATTATCTATCTATCTTATCTATCTATCTTACCTATCCTATCTATCCATCCGTTCTCCATCCATCTATCTAGCATCCCAAAGCATTGCATACTATCCCTAGCCTCTGTTTGTGCTTCTTATCACCAGAAGAACAGAGTTGTCATGCTGTACAGAGGCTTCTGTAGGATAAGAGACTAGCCAAACTAATCCCAAAGTAGGGTTGTGCCACAGCAGACCTAACCAAATGGGCACAGCCTTTGCTGTGACAGCATAATTCTCCCCCCCCCCCCACACACACACAAACCAATGTTTTCCTTCTGCAACCCTCCTTGTCCTCCTGCTACAGTGTCAGCTTGATCTACTCTGGTTCCTACTCCAGTCTCCTCCAAATCAAAATTGATCCCTGATGATTTCATGCAGACTTCCACCTGAGGAGAGCATTTTTGGAAACCACTCCAAAGTGGTTTGTCATTGCACAGATATGGTATGTTGTTTTAACTTTTCAATCTAGCTTCACCCTAATGTTTTCTGGAGAGGTTTCACTTAAGTACCAACCAGGCTCCTATCTCAGGCCTGAAGCTTGCTGCCATTTACTCACATTAAAGCTATTGTACAGTCTGAAAATGATTTCAAGGTAGGCAGGAAAGGTGAGGTTGCCTTAAGAAGGGATTCGTTTAGGTTAAGCCCGAAAATCAGCAGCATGAAGAGCAGCAGGGGGAGAGCTGTTTTGGTGGGAGCTAAAGCCCTTGCTCTCAGGCACACCTGCCTAGTGTGCATGCACACCTACATAGTGCCCATTATTTTCAAAGCATGCACACCGGCCATTCAGTGTGTGGACAGACCAGAGTTAACTTTCCCTCTTCGCCCTTTGACTTACGGGTCTGAGTACTCGCAGGACCTCCTTCAAGATAGCCTGGGTGCTCTTCACAGAGCAAAACACGAGCGTGCAAACCACCACGTCCACAGAGTTGTCCGACACCGAAGTCATGTTCTCGGCGGAAGCGACCACAAAATTATCGAACTGGAGGTGCGTGTTCTCAGCCATGCTCTCCAGGAGGAATTTTTGAAAGTTGGGGTTGTAGTCCACGCAAGTCACGCGAGTGTTGGGGGGATAAAACTGAAAATTGGCGCCGGTGCCCACGCCAATCTCTAGCAGGTGGAGCTTTCCCGAGGCATCGGCAAAGTCCCGCATGTTCTGGAACAGCTTCTCCTTTTCCTTGTGCAGTTTTTTATTGTAGCTTTTGGTCAACTTCTTTATGAAAAATGGGAAAGTTTTTTTGCAAATAGGATCCCATAAGCCAAAATAGGCAAGCACATAGATGGGCAAGGCGAGGATTTTCAGGCATTGTTGAAAGATGAGAACCAGCATCGTCGCCCGGACTAGGGGAAAAAAAACACCTTTCCTGCTTGATTCCCTCACTGATTTGCTTTAAATACTCCCTGCTACTCCCTCTTCCTTTAATGTCCTTTCGTAAGCAAAGCGTCTACATCCGGTCTTCAGTTCGGATCTGTTCCAGTTCTTTCTTAAAGCGACAGCGACTCTTTCTGACACTTAAAAATCTTTCAATCTTTTAGCTATGCAATTTGGGATGAACACCCTTTGAATGGTGTGGGAGTAGGAATGGATTTCCAGAGGAAGATTGAAGACTACAGGAACCAGCAGCAATACTCAAGTGACCCTGAGGAGACAGATAAACCTCCAAGTGCTTCAATGACCCTCCGATGCAAATGACCAGCTGTCTGCAAGGAGTATAAATCCTTCCATTCCCCACTATCTGTCAGAGCTAAAGAAGCTTCTTGGATGTGAAGCAACTTCAAAGAAAAAACAAGAAAGTCCAGTTGCCACCTGAAAAAGCATCTTTGGGACTACCAATCACGTGTTGAAAAAAAAAAGACCCAGTGGGTATTAATTTACAACATTTGAATTTGATTTAAAATGCAAATTGTTCCCATGGTGGAAGGGACCTTGGAGGTCTTCTAGTCCAACCTCCAATTTTAAACTGGCCCAGGTAATGAATTGCCTCCCAATTGTCTACAGTGTTGGCAGGGTTTAAATCAATCCACAAAATATCTTTTTCATATCTTTCTTTAATGTATCTCTTTCTGATGAAGTGTCAGGGATTATGCTTGAAATTGGAAAAAAAATGAAATTTGGTTTTAGGTTTTGATGGTAAGAATAATTTTGTTGTTCTTGAAACAGCTTCAAATGTTTAGAAATGTAAAGGAAAAAGTTGAGGTCATCATTTTTTTTGGTAGTTTACTGCTTTGAAAAAAGTCAGAAGTCACTTTTTTCTATCTCTGCAGACCTATTTCCCTTAGCTTTCTAACTTTTGTTTCTTTCTTGTACTTTTAAATAATAAACTTTAATAGCATAAAATTCATATGAAATAGAAAGAAATTAGGTCTCTTTAACATCGATAGTTCTTATTGCAGATTTTTTTGAGAAACAACTGAGAGCGGAAATGTTTGAGAATTAAGGAAGCTGGAGTTGTGCCCAAAAATAAAATGACAATATTTTCTTAGAAAAAAAAATAAAGGACAAATCTAAAAAATTGACAAATGAGAAACACATTCAGACGTTTGTGTGTGTGTGTGTGTGTGTGCGTGTGTGTTGTGTGCATTGAAAACTTAGCTTTACAAAAGAAAATTCTAGAGCAAAAATAATAATAATTAAATGTAAAAGACAGCTCTATGAAATAAGGGTTATCCTTTATAATATAGGCTATATGGTCCCTGTAAAAGTAATTTTGAAAATATGTATCCTACTTGGGGATAGAGAAACTGGGGAAAGGAGTGTGGGAAGTTATCATCCAGCCCTCTCCCAGAAAAATGAAATATCCTAGGAAATATTGAAAAGGCGGAATATTTCTCTGGATGTGAAAAGAAACATGTTTTAAAAGACAGAATAGTTGCCTCTAGCTTTTGGCCCATCTCAGTTAATGGGCCATTAAGAAGGCCAGGCTAGCCCACTTTACATAATAAAGACTTCTCTGCTGCAGCTGTAGCGGGAAGGGATATTACTCAACTCTCCACATGGCATCTGAGAACTCATCACAGCCTAGAGAGTAGCCCCCTGCATGGCACCATGGGAGTCTGACAACCAATCAGAATACATTTCGTACACAGGAACAGGAAACAGAGAGGTGGTACTAAACAGGGTATAAAAAGCCTAGCAAGCCCCTTCCTCAGCCTTCTCCTTCTCTCTTCTTCATCAACATTGAAACATATGATCACCTTTTCTGGTCAGGGCCCAAGCCATGTGGCCCTGTCCAACAATAAACCATCTTTCCAAGCAGTCTCCATGTCTCCAGTGTCTTCTTCCCCACTTGGAGCTGAACCCAGGAGGACATTTCTTTCAACAGGAGGTGCAGTGGTACAGAGAAGAGTTTCAGAAAAGATTTTAAAAAAGAAATTGGATTTATTCATGTATCTAGGCATTCCATTAATTATTTTGTTGTGAAAATTTGTTGTCTAGACCAATTTAAGAAAAATAAGTGGCAAAGTGGAATCGGAGAAGCTGTTTAATAAAGCCAGAGAGGTACTGTAGGTTCAGAACAGAACAAAATAACAGAATTGGAAGGGACCTTGGAGGTCCTCCAGTCCTATCCCTGCTCAAGCACGAAACCCTATAGTATAGGGCCTATACCATTTCAGACAGATGGTTGTCCAATCTCTTTTTAAAAGATTTAAAATCTCTGTTGCAGCTCCCCTAACTTCTGGAGGCAAATCGTTCCACTGATTAATTCTTCTCACTCTCAGGGAATTTCTCCTTAGTTCAATTTACTTCTCTCCTTGATTAGTTTCCATCTATTACTTGTCCTGCCCTCAGGTGTTTTGGAAAATAGGTTGACTCCGTCTTCTTTGTGGCAGCCCCTTAGACATTGGTTTCCTTAGTAGGTCCACCTCCTTCAGATGCTCTTCATAAATGCATGGCATAACATAGGAGAACAAACACATCAGGATTCAGCAGTCCATCTGCATTCAAAAGACAAAAGCCACACTTTTGAAGGCAGCAAAGTCCACATTTTGGTTTGAAAGAGGGGTCAAAGAGGCTATCAGTGTCAAAATTGAACAGCCCACTCTCAATAGAGATGGAGGGATACTACATCATTTATCTCCAATCTACCACACAGTCCTCTCAACAGTTCCAAGAAGGCTCCACACCCATTTGCACCACTCAGGTGACCCTGAGGACACAGGTAAACCTCCATGTGACCTTAATGACCTGCTAAAAGAATGCAAATGACCAGCTGTCTACAAGGAGTATAAATCCTTCCATTCCCCACCATCCAATCAGAGCTGAAGAAGTTTCTTGGATGAGAAGTGAAACATTTAAAAAACAACAACATCCAGAAAGTCCAGTTGCCTCTTGAAAAAGCACCTTTGGGAGAGACTGTCAAAGTGTTCTTCAACCAGTCACCATATAATCTATGCCAAGGGATGTTGGGTGAATAAAATAGGATAGAAGGCAACCCATTGACCCGTAGACAACCTGCCACCCTAGGCAGGAAGCCATTGCTTTTCCATTCCTGACAGAGAGCCTTTCAGTCATTTCAACAAAGCAGAATCCTCCATGTCCCTAGACACTTTCTGTCATTACTGAACAGCTTTCTACCATTAGGATGTTTTCCTAATGTCAACCCAAAATCTACTTCCTCATAAATTGAACCGATTGTTTCTAGTAGTTTCTGTTCCTTCTGGGACAATTCTCAACCTTTCTGTCCCACTATGTGGCAATCCTTTAAAGACCAGAGGACAGTATCGATATCACTCTATTTTAGGACAACCATGACATAGTTGTATATGTTTACCTATATTTTCCAAATAGCTGGTTTTGACTAGTTTACAGATAATAGCTTCCAAAACTACTTAAAACTGGATATTATTTTCCTGGATTAAATTTTGACCACAAACACATATATATGTCTATGTATATATATGCTAGAGCAGTGGTGAAATGTAATTTTTTTGCCACCGCTTCTGTGGGCGTGGCTTGATGGAGGGGTCATTTGACTGGAGTGGGCATGGTGAACTTTTTTTACACTTTTTAAAGCATTTTTTTCCTGCCTATTTACCCAAACAGGCAGGAAAAAAATGCTTTAAAAGGTGAAAAAAAGCTTCCAACAATTGTGCAGATCAGCTGTGAACCGCACGGTCATTGGTAGCTTCCCCCCCCCCCCCGCACTTTTTAAAGCATTGTTTTCCTGCCAATTCACCCGAACCAGCAGGAAAAAATGCTTTAAAAAGTGGGGGAAAAGCTTCCAACAATCACAGGGCTCACAGCTGAGCTGCGCGATCCTGGGAAGCTTTCTTTTTACTACCAGTTTCCAGAACCAAGGACAATCTTCCCTACCGGTTCAGCCGAACTGGGCCAAACCGAAAGGATTTCACCACTGGTTAGGGGAGTGATTAAGATGCTGGATCAGGAGCAGCATCTTTGCCTCCATTGGGCAAAGATGCTGGGTGGTTGTCTTTGGGCCAGTCATACTCTCTCAGCCTAGCAAATATCTTTCAATCTATTTTTATCTATTTGTTAGATTTTTATCCCACCTTTATTATTTATATATATATGTCGAGCAGTGGTGGGTTGCAGGCGGTATGTCCCGGTATGAGTGTACCAGAGCACCAGATACCATTCCAGTACAGTGCTCCGGAGGGCCCACCCGCCCATCCAAGCTCCTTACCTGTGCTTTAAGCCTTTGGCACTGAGCATCTGGAGCATTGCGGAGACTTGTGGAAGTGTCACAGGCGCCTGCATGTGTGCGTGTGCTGCGCGTGTCGATGTGGTTGACACTGGGGCCGTTCCAATCATACCAGTTAGAATGGAATCTGGAACCCACCACTGATGTCAAGTGAACATAAATAATGCTGCTTCCTTCTAGTTTCCCCATAACAACAACCCTGTGAAGAGAGTTGGACTGAGAAAGACTGGCCCAATGTCACCCAGCTGGCTTTAAAGACTAAAGTGGGACTAGAACTCAACATCTCCTGGCTTCTAGGCCAGCACCTTAGACAAGCATGGTAGATTGTAGCCTAAAATGTTTAATAAAGAGGTGATCATCCTGAAGTGGATTTAATCAACAGTATTTCATTTTGACTGCTGCTGCTATTGCTGTTGCTATATATGTATATTCTAGTATATTAATGGATAAGCTTGGAAATTACTACCAGATAAAAAAGGCAGCTGGGTTTTTATAATCACAGTCTGGTATTCTTGTCATCAGGCCATCTTATTATAAACATTTGCCCCCAAACACCTGATTCTTAATCCTCATTAATGTGTAACCTTCCCTTGCTGATGCCTAAACTAAATGGCTCAGGGAGGGAGGGAGGTTGCAGGGTTTTAAAAGCTGCCCAAGAGCCACCTGTTTATGAGTGGAATTCCAAATTCCAAAGATTGCCTGTGGCACTTGGGCTCACTCTGGCAATGAGGGAAGTGCGCCTGGTGCTGTAAGTTAATGGGAACAATTTAAATAAATCTGAGGCTGATTGTTTTAGCCCTGGTATGTTTTAACATCCTTCTTTAGTATCCATCTTGCAAATTAGCCAATAACACAAGAATTTCAGGAAGCAACAATCCAATATTCATTCATTTATATAGGAAGTATGCAGTGGTGGGATTTAATTTTTTTTACTACTGGTTCTCTGGGCGTAGCAAGGCTTGGTGAGCGTAGCTTGGTGAGTATGGCAAGGGAAGGATACTGCAAAATCCTCCATTCCCTCCCAATCAACTGGGACTTGGGAGGCAGAGAATAGATGGGGGCGGGGAGAGTCAGAGGTGGTATCTACCAATTCTTCGAACTAATCAAAATTTCCACTACTGGTTCTGAATTGGTGAGAACCTGCTGAATACCACCTCTTGTAGTATGCAACCTACGATCATAATGGAGCTTATGCATCCAGACCATAAGTCCTGACAATTATAAAATGGTTTTACAACTTTTTTGGGTTGTATATATTTTTTTGTTATTAAGCAATTGCCATGGTCATTAAAACAAACCAATAGTTCATCTGAAAACTGCTTGCTTTTGTTAAAACTGTTCTAAAATGAAGTCACTTGACCTCAGGACACTACCCACAGCCAGATATGAGTTCTGAGCCGAACTCCCAAAGTTTGGTCATTTCCCCATGGATGGGATGGGACTGTCCTAACTTCTAATCTAGGTCATAAGTAGCCCTTAGGTGGATCCATGGTAACTTTGAACGGTTGCTAAATAACCACTCATCAATCAAGGATTACCTGGATAGTGCTCCTGTATGAAAATAATAGTTCATTTTTCTAATGGTAGGACTAATAGTATTATAATAACTCACATAACTAGCATGGGTAAGAGTTCCAAAGGCTTATTTTTTGATCTGCCAGAAAGGCTTAATCCTAGAAAATGGGACACCGAAGAACAAGGACTAAATGCAGCTGTGTTGACAAACCCCTGAATTGTGGTCATGTGACTGTGATGTGTGGCCAACCATTGGAACTTCAGATCTGGACGGCAAGTCCTCTTTTTCCTGTAATATTCTGTACATATTTTAAAACCTTGTGTTTTATGTCCATCCTTCCTCTTTTATTTCTAAACACTTTGTTTTGTTCTACACAAGTCTTTAAGTATAATAAACTTTAAAAATGAAAAAAGCACTAGGCTGAGGGCATATAAAGCTATGATTTTGGAAATCTGGAATCTCCCAGAGGCCATCAACAGGGAAGATTCTTTGTGCTGCAACCACTACTTTCCATTAGTTGGCCACCAAGAGGGGAGCAGTGTCCTGGTCCCTATAGTAGGACATCTATAGTAGGGCATATACTGTATTTTTAGGACTATAAGAACCACCAGTGTACAAGATGTACCAGGTTTTTGAAGAAGTGAGTAAGAAAAGCTTTTGTCCTCCCTGGACCCCAGGAGCACTCTGCAGGCTTCAGCAAGGCTGAGGGAAGGCAAAAACACCCCCATTTCTGTGGAAAATGGGTGGAAAACAGACTGTTTTTCACAAAAACGGAGGTGTTTTTGCCTTCTCCCAGCCCTGCTGAAGCCTGCAGAGTGCTGCTGGGGGATGGGGAAGGCAAAAATGACCTGTTTTTCACCCCTTTTTTTGCAAAAACGGGATGCAGGGGCAGGGCTGATATATAGAAATGATAGAAATAGGATGAGTTGGCACTAAATAAATGTGCCAAATTGATTTCCCAAAATGTTTCTATAAATGTGGTAGTTATCAGATTAAGGTTTAACAACACACCTCTTCTTAGCCCCCACTTAAAAGTGATTATTCCATGGTTAGTTAAACAACCCACAATATACCTCAGGAGTCCTGATATTTGCATTTCCCATATGCAGAAAAAGTCACATGACAAGGTTCACCAGAGAGCAAAAAAACAAAGCAAAAAACCACCAAAACACCAAGCCGTTTTTTATTGAAAATGAAAAGCATGATAGTAAAACAAGAAAATAATACACAATTCAGCAGTTAGCAAGCTTTGATACATTACCAGTGTCTACATTCTAAGCCTTGGCTTTCAGTTTAATCCCATGCCAACATATTCAGAGTTTTACCCGCTCTACAACTACAGGGGATAAGAAGCAGAGAAAAATCTTTTTGCGTAGGCCTCTCCTAAAGGCCAACAAAGTCTGCCTGTAGTATTATTTAAGCAAGATTCCCTGCTCTGCTTGTGCTTAAGTTAGAGCTTTGTCCATCACCAGTTTGTTCTTAGAGAACTCCACACAGGTTGCGAGTGATACTCAAACACAGGCCTCCTCTAGCTTTCCTTCCTGGGAAACTGACATGGTGGACTGAGTGATCCCACAGCAAAATGGTGGTGGGATTTTTTAACGCCAACATGGTCTTTTGCTAGTAGGATTGTTTTTCTTTTATATTTTATATAAAAATATTTTATATTAATATTTTATATTAATTTTACCATTTCTATGTCCTCTCTCCAAACCTAATCCAAAGTACCCATTTAGGTCAGAGGTGATGACCAAATCAGGGATGTTTGACCTGGGAGGTGGGGGGGGGGCATGGCCAAATCAACGTCACTCACAGCGAGGGCGCTCTGCCAGCAAAAACGGGCTTCCAATCTCCATTTTTGGCTGCAATGGCCTCCCGCAACCCTCTGCCAGCAAAAACAGAGCTCGAGGAGGCTGTGCACAGCTCTCCCAAGCTCCATTTTTTGTTGGAAAAGGTACCAGAGGCCAGTCCTTCTCTGTTTCCAGGTTGGCCCCATGAGACAGATCTAAGGAGTCTGCAGGCCTGATCAGGCCCCCAGACTTTAAATTTGAGACCCCTGATTTAGGATTAGTATTGCTTGAACTTTTAAGAGCCTTTCACCACTCCAAATTGTATAGAATAGAGGAACTCTTTTCTTATTGCAGTGTATGCATTGTCACTCTTAATTCCTTAAAGTCAGAAATCTGATTTTCAGAGAAAGATGCTTTCCCTTAAATTACTTCACAGCGTATCCATAAATATGGGGACGAACTATACTGAGTAACAATGGGCATATGATGTGTTCTAAGTTCAGTTTAGAAAACCCCGCATTTTCCAAATCTTTCCAGGTCTCTTTTAACAAGGAGCATCCATCTGCTATATATCTCCAAGTAGGGTCACAGACTTGTTGCCAGAAGTAGGTCCGGGTTGATCTGCCAGCTGCTACATGTTCCATGAAATAGAATGCACCACCCTGGAAAAAGTAAAATGATACAATAAAGAATAATATAAAACAGAATGCTTTGAAATTCACATTGTAATCAAGATTGTTGTTATATAACATCCTGGGGATATGAACTCTTGGGGAAGCCTGGAAGCCCACAAAGCACATCCCTGAGTGGTGGATTGCCCCCCTCCCCCACTACCCAGTATGGATTTTTGTGCTCTAATGGTGGGTTTAAGGGAATCAAATACCTCCCAACCTGGTGAGTGGCAGCTGGCTCATTAGTATTGACTGAAGGCGGAGACCACATTGGTCAGAATGGTTTCAGAAGGATAGCACATGGTGTAGTGGGAACCACTTGAACAGCATGTACACAGGGTGTAGAAAGCAAAGGGAAGACAACTACACTATATATTTCCAGGAAAATCATATTAATGGTGGCAAAACCTAACAACGCCCCCAATTACGGGTGCCCCTTAAATGGGGCAGCCGTGCTCAGAATCTCCGGTCCGCTAGAAGCATGATAAACCCCCATAAATAATATAGGGATTGGCATAAAAACAATACATAGAATTACTGACTAAACAAAAATTGAAAAATGACAATTCCATATGACTATGCATACGTATGCTAAATGTAACAAATATGTTTAATAAAGTCTCAGTTGTATTATGTAGAATATGGTGATTGATATAAAAACAATATATTGAAATATTGAATAACCAAATAACATGTTGAATAAGCAATAATGGAAGATCTTAATGTAATATAAATGTTAGTATTCATATTAGTTATATGTTTGTTAAATGTAACAAATATGACTGATAATATTTTATTCATATCAAAAGGTATGATAATTAGGATAGGGTGATCGGTATAAAAATAATATATTGGAATATTGAACAACTAAACAATGAAAGATTAAAATTTAATATAAAGATGTGTATTACTACTAGTATTAAATAAACTAGTTAAATGAAACAAATATGATTACTAATTTTCTTGTATGAAATGCATGATACTCAGGTACCACACTGTTCAAACACCGATATTTAAAACATAAAAAATAAAAAACCTGAGGGAAAAAAAGATAAACCCCAAACTATGAATTGGAAAATGGAATCTGAGAAGCCTATATGAATCTGGGAAAACACACAACAGTATCAAAGAAATGTCGAAATACAATATCTCTATATTCGGAGTGAGTGAAATGTGCTGGCCTGAAAATGTAATGTGTAGAATAGGAGATTATACTATCTACTGCTATGGTGAAAATTGTGAACATCATCTAAATGGAGTAGCTATCATTGTAAACAATCTTGTAAATAAATGCATCAAGTCCTTTATTGCTGTATCTGATAGTATGATGATGATCCAAATAAATAGTACTCCAGTAAATATGAATGTTATACAAGTTTATGCTCCCACGGCTGACAGTGATGAAGAGGATTTAGAGAAGTTCTATGAAGGTATAAGCAGTGTACTGAAAACCCTAAAAGGTAACACCATAATATTCATAGCAGACTTCAGTGCAGAAGTGGGAGAAGGAAGTGATACTCCTGTAGTTGGAAACTTTGGCTTAGGAATCAGAAATGGTAGAGATGACAAATTTGTAGAGTTCTGCAAGGAACATAGGTAATGTATGATGAATAATTTTTTCAAGTTACAAAAAAGATGCCTCTACACTTGGACATCACCGGCAAATACACAAAATAATACAGTAAGGAACCAAATCCACTACTTTACAATAAACAAAAGATTTAAAAACTCAGTAAAATCAGTGGTGCAGATGTAATCTACTACTTGCTGAAATTCCGGCTCAAACTAAAAAGGATGAAAAACCCAAATCCTCCTAAACCAAGATTTGACAGTGACTTCATCATTAAACATGGAGGTAAGATAAAAGAAGAACTAGAAATTCATTTAAGAGAAACCAACAATCTAAATAATGAAGATGCAGAAGTGAACTGGAATAAATTTAAAAATGCAATAATAGAGGTAACAAACTCAAAACAGAGAGAGGGGTACCACAAGAAACAACAGTGGATGACGGATGAAATTCTTCATTTCATGGATGAAAGAAGCTCTTCTAAATATAAAAACAAAGAAAAATACAATGAATTGCAGAAAAAAATTAGAAGAAAAATTACACTGGCAAAAGAAAAGTGGCTTGCAAAGAGATGCAAAGAAATAGAAGAGACGGAACAGAAGTATGATAATTTCAACTTACAAAAATAAGTGAAAGAAGCAGGAGGCTCTACAGAAAGAAAACCAACAACTTAGTTGACGATGGGAAAATTATCTTGGATGAAGATAAAAACTAAAAAGATGGAAGGAATACATTGAAGAACACATTGAGGACACTAGGGATGATATTGATATGGAAAGAATAACATCACTATGGAGGAGGTTGAGCATGCAATAAAAATAACAAAAACAAGAAAAGCCACAGGAAGACAATGGGAAGAAATTTTTACTGCACCTCTTCAATTGAATATATGAAATAGGAAAGATACCAAATGATTGTGTCAAGCTTTGTGACAACCCCCCCCCCCCAAAAATAAATGCAAAGAAATGTACTGGATACAGAACAATAAGCTTAATGAGTCATGCCATAAAAATATTCCCGAGAATAATTCATACAATAATATGCAACAAAATTGAGGAGCTTCTAAGTAACACACACTTTGATTTCAGAGACTATCTTGATACACAAGATGCCCTATTCAGCATTCAAGTTTTTGTACAGTGCTGTTGTCACAGTGTTTACATGTGGCTCATTGATTTTGAAAAAGCATTTGATACTAGATAACAAAGACATCCAAATACAGTAATAATTTATATTGGCAGGTTGCAAATGTGAGACTAGGCCAAAAATACTCAGATGATACAGAAATATGAAGAGGGGTCAGACAGGGATGTCTCTGCTATTGTTTAATAACTACTGTGCATCAAATTTCAATGAAGCAGTGGAAAACATTGATGTTGGCCTAAAAGTAAACAGTGTTTGGATCAACAATTAAAGATATGCTGATGATACAGTTCTGGTTGCCAGTAAGCATGAAGACCTTCAGCTCCTCATCAACAGAATCATAGAAATATCTGAAAAATACGGTTTGAAGCTTAACACCTCAAAAACCAAGATCATGATCATGAGCAAACAACCTATTAATTTACCAGCGATAAATTCAGAAGGAATTCCAGTAGAAAAAGTTGAAAGGATCACATACCTCGGTCCTAATTTAACTGGGACATGACCACTGAAGTAAAGACAAGAATAGAAAAAGCTCGAACAGCAATCAAAATGAAAAAGGTCTTCTGCATGACATAAGCCTAAGATTGGAAATCAGGTTTGTCAGATGTTACATCTTTTCTATTCTGCTCTATGGAGTCGAGAGTTACCGTATTTTTCAGAGTATAAGTTTCCTCTAAAAAGAGACTGAAAATCGGGGTTCGTGTTATACACCGAATACAGCATTTTTGCCTCCTGAAGTCCCGCCCCTTCAACAAAATGGCCTATGCAGGCTTTCAGAGATCTTCTGGGTGCTGGGGAAGGTAGAAATGAGTGAAAAACGTGTCATTTTTTGCCCTCCCGGCCCCCAGCAGCACTCTATAAGCCTCCATAAGGCTATGCATGCAATTTTTTTTGACAAAAACAGCCCATTTTTGTGAAAAACAGGCTGTTTTTTGCTCATTTTGACCCCCTCCCCAAGGCTATTGATGCATTTTAAAAAAACAGGCCGTTTTTGGGAGGGTTGCAGAATGCAAAAAAAATTCTTCCCCCTTTCGGAAAACTGTTTAGTTAGTGTGGTTTATGAGAATTACATTGTTCAAGTGCTGTGCCAGCAGAAACAAAGTTTCTACCTATCTACTGTACTTTTCTCTCTCTATTTTTCTCTCTATCCCTCTAACTACCAACCTACCTACCCTCTCTCTCCCTATCTACTGCATTTCTCTCTCTCTGTCTCTCTCTATTTCTCTCTATCCTTCTACCCACCTACCTATCTACATTCTCTCTCTCTCTCCCTACCTATCTACTGTATTTCTCTCTCTCTCTCTCTCTCTCTCTCTCTCTCTCTCCCTTTATCTACCTACCTACCTAACTGCACACTCTCTCTCCCTACCTACCTACTGTATTTTTCTCTCTTTCTCTCCCTCTCTCTCCCTCTATCTACCTACCTACTTTTTTTTTTAATTTGCCTCTTCAAAACCTGGGTGCGTCTTATACTCCGGTGCGTCTTGTACTCTGAAAAATATGGTAGCCTCTGACAGAAAGCCACTTGAAGAGACTAGAAGCATTTGAAGTGTGGATTTACAGACGGGTATAAACTGGGTTGACAAAATCAGAAATGAAGTGATCAGGTGCCTGGGAAAGCCAAGAGAAATAATCAAAACCATTAAAAAGGGAAAGGGAAAAGGGAATATTTTGGATATGTGACGTGATACCCAGAAAAAAACGCCATACTTCACTTAATCCTCTAGGGAAAGATGAAGGCAAATGAAGTCCAGGGAGAAGAAGAACATCATGGCTTCAAAATCTAAGGGACTAGTTTGGACAAAACTCAGCAGTACATTTTCGTGCAGCTGTTGATCAAAATAGGATTGTCAAATGATCGCCAACATCTGATGATGGATATGACACAACAAGAAGAAGGGAACATGAGGCAATAATTAAGTATACAGACAAAATGAAGCTGGAATGCAATTTAGTTATTAATGATTGACTAAGTAGCTGAACCAGTTCAACATATTTCAGCATATAAACTCAAAATTTGAATAATTTATTCTTTTACCTTTTACCCTCCATTATTTTAACAAATAATTCAAGCCAAAGTACACATCCAAGCACACTTTTCTCCTCCTATGTTGTCCACAACCCTGTGAGGTCAGTTGACCAAGGAGAGTGACTGACCCAAAGTCACCCAGCTCTTTCATGGCTAAGACAGGATTAGAACTCAATACAGCAAGATACATGAAGAAAGCCAATTTATTTATTGCTAAATGAATAAAGAGATAAACTCAACCATAAAGTCAAACAAGTCCTATTAAAGGAGAAACAAGCTGTAATGTGTCTAACAACTTATATTTGAATTGCCCTCCCCTAACTCATATGTTCTCTCAATTCTTTCCCCTATAAAATGCTACTTTCTTATCGTGAATATTCAGTTAGGCTGCATTCACTCTAGATACCTTTATTATGAGAAAAGACAAATTCTCCTTTGTAATAACTTCTTATATACAGATTCACAATTTTAATTGTTTACCTATTTTCCTTTTCTTCTATCCTAAAAAGTATCAAATGTTAGAGCTTCTTTTAAAGTTCATTTTATTTGCCTTTATCTGCTTCTTCTTAAATTTATAATATCATTTTGAGATGCAATCACCAAAATTTCAAAAGAATGACAGAGAGAATAAAATAAGTCTCATATCTTGACAAGCAGAAATGGTGAAAGGATCCATCCATCCATCCATCCATCCATCCATCCATCCATCCATCCATCCATCCATCCATCCATCCATCCATCATCCCAAAGCCGCTGCACTGCATTCTATCCCCAGCCTGTGTTTGTGCTTCTTATCACCAGAAGAACAGAGTTGTCATGCTGTACAGAGGCTTCTGTAGGATAAGAGACTAGCCAACCCACCCCAAAGTAGGGTTGTGCCACAGCAGACCTAACCAAATGGGCACAGCCTGTGCTGTGCCAGCATAATTCTCTCCCCCCCCCACACACAAACCAATGTTTTCCTTCTGTAACCCTCCTTGTCCTCCTGCTGCAGTGTCAGCTTGATCTACTCTGGTTCCTACTCCAGTCTCCTCCAAATCAAAATTGATCCCTGATGATTTCATGCAGACTTCCACCTGAGGAGAGCATTTTTGGAAACCACTCCAAAGTGGTTTGTCCTTGCACAGATATGGTATGTTGTTTTAACTTTTCAATCTAGCTTCACCCTAATGTTTTCTGGAGAGGTTTCACTTAAGTACCAACCAGGATCCTATCTCAGGCCTGAGGTTTGCTGCCATTTACTCACATCAAAGCTATTGTACAGTCTGAAAATGTTTGCAAGGTAGGCAGGAAAGGTGAGGTTGCCTTAAGAAGGGATCCGTTTAGGTTAAGCCCGAAAATCAGCAGCATGAAGAGCAGCAGAGGGAGTGCTGTTTTGGTGGGAGCTAAAGCCCTTGCTCTCAGGCACACCTGCCTAGTGTGCATGCACACCTACATAGTGCCCATTATTTTCAAAGCATGCACACCGGCCATTCAGTGTGTGGACAGACCAGAGTTAACTTTCCCTCTTCGCCCTTTGACTTACGGGTCTGAGCACTCGCAGGACCTCCTTCAAGATTGCCTGGGTGCTCTTCACAGAGCAAAACACGAGCGTGCAAACCACCACGTCCACAGAGTTGTCCGACACCGAAGTCATGTTCTCGGCGGAGGCGACCATAAAATTATCGAACTGGAGGTGCGTGTTCTCAGCCATGCTCTCCAGGAGGAATTTTTGAAAGTTGGGGTTGTTGTCCACGCAGGTCACGCGAGTGTTGGGGGGATAAAACTGAAAATTGGCGCCGGTGCCCACGCCAATCTCTAGCAGGTGGAGCTTTCCCGAGGCATCAGCAAAGTCCCGCATGTTCTGGAACAGCTTCTCCTTTTCCTTGTGCAGTTTTTTATTGTAGCTTTTGGTCAACTTCTTCATGAAAAATGGGAAAGTTTTTTTGCAAATAGGATCCCATAAGCCAAAATAGGCAAGCACATAGATGGGCAAGGCGAGGATTTTCAGGCATTGTTGGAAGATGAGAACCAGCATCGTCGCCCGGATTAGGGGGAAAAAAACCCTTTCCTGCCCGATTCCCTCACTGATTTGGTTTTAAATACTCCCTTAACCGGTCCCTAGTACTCCCTGTTCTTTTAATAGCGTATCGTAAGCAAAACGTCTACATCCGGTCTTCAGTTCGGATCTGTTCCAATTCTTTCTTAAAGCGACAGCGACTCTTTCTGACACTTAAAAAAAAATCTTTTAGCTATGCAATTTGGGATGAACACCCTTTGAATGATGTGGGAGTAGGAATGGATTTCCAGAGGAAGATTGAAGACTACAGGAACCAGCAGCAATACTCAAGTGACCCTGAGGACACAGATAAACCTCCAAGTCCTTCAATGACCCTGGGATGCAAATGACCAGCTGTCTGCAAGGAGTATAAATCCTTCCATTCCCCACTATCTGTCAGAGCTAAAGAAGCTTCTTGGATGTGAAGCAACTTCAAAGAAAAAACAAGAAAGTCCAGTTGCCACCTGAAAAAGCATCTTTGGGACTACCAATCACGTGTTGAAAAAAAAAAGACCCAGTGGGTATTAATTTACAACATTTGAATTTGATTTAAAATGCAAATTGTTCCCATGGTGGAAGGGACCTTGGAGGTCTTCTAGTCCAACCTCCAATTTTAAACTGGCCCAGGTAATGAATTGCCTCCCAATTGTCTACAGTGTTGGCAGGGTTTAAATCAATCCACAAAATATATTTTTCATATCTTTCTTTAATATATCTCTTTCTGATGGTGTCAGGGATTATGCTTGAAATTGAAAAAAAAATGAAATTTGGTTTTAGGTTTTGATGGTAAGAATAATTTTGTTGTTCTTGAAACAGCTTCAAATGTTTAGAAATGTAAAGCAAAAAGTTGAGGTCATCATTTTTTGGGGGGTAGTTTACTGCTCTGAAAAAAGTCAGAAGTCACTTTTTTCTATCTCTCTGCCAAACAGATTGTCAAAGTGTTCTTCAACCAGTCACCATATAATCTATGCCAAGGGATGTTGGGTGAATGAAATAGGATGGAAGGCAACCCATTGATCCGTAGACAACCTGCCACCCTAGGCAGGAAGCCACTGCTTTTCCATTCCTGACAGAGAGCCTTTCAGTCATTTCAACAAAGCAGAATACTGCATGTCCCTAGACACTTTCTGTCATTACTGAACAGCTTTCTACCATTAGGATGCTTTCCTAATGTCAACCCAAAATCTACTTCCTCATAAATTGAACCGATTCTTTCTAGTAGTTTCTGTTCCTTCTGGGACAATTCTCAACCTTTCTGTCCCACTATGTGGCAATCCTTTAAAGACCAGAGGACAGTATCGATATCACTCTATTTTAGGACAACCATGACATAGTTGTATATGTTTACCTATATTTTCCAAATGGCTGGTTTTGACTGGTTTACAGATAATAGCTTCCAAAACTACTTAAAACTGGATATTATTTTCCTGGATTAAAATTTGCACAGAAATACATTTATGTATATATATATATGTTAGGAGCAGTGGGGAAATCTATTTTTTTTTGCCACTGCTTCTGTGGGCGTGGCTTGGGGGGGTCATTTGACTGGAGTGGGCATGGTGAACTTTTTTTCACTTTTTAAAGCGTTTTTTCCCTGCCTGTTCACACAAATGGGCAGGAAAAAAATGCTTTAAAAGGTGAAAAAAAGCTTCCAACAATTGTGCGGATGAGCTGTGAACCACACGGTCATTGGTAGCTTCCCCTCCCCCCCCCCGCACGCTTTTTAAAGCATTGTTTTCCTGCCAATTCACCCGAACCAGCAGGAAAAAATGCTTTAAAAAGTAGGGGAAAAGCTTCCAACAATCACACGGCTCACAGCTGAGCTGCACGATCCTTGGAAGCTTTTTTTTTACTACCAGTTTGCAGAACCAAGGACAATCTTCCCTACCAGTTCAGCTGAACTTGGCCAAACCAGAAGGATTTCACTGCTGGTTAGGAGAGTGATTAAGATGCTGGATCAGGAGTAGGGAGTCTTATCCTCCATTGGGCAAAGATGCTGGGTGGTTGTCTTTGGGCCAGTCATACTCTCTCAGCCCTAGCAAATATCTTTCAATCTATTTTTATCTATTTGTTAGATTTTTATCCCACCTTTATTATTTTTATATATATGTCAAGCAGTGGTGGGTTGCAGATGGTACGCCCTGGTATGAGTGTACCGGAGCCTGCCCGAAGCACCAGATACCGTTCTGGTACGGTGCTCCGAAGGGCCCACCCACCCGCCCAAGCTCCTTACCTGTGCTTTAAGCCTTTGGCGCTTCTGCGCACGGGCATGGCGCATACAGCGCTTGCACGATGCTCTGCCGAGTAGCTGGAGCATCACGGAGGCTTGTGGAAGCAGTGCAGGCAGGTACAACGCAGGTGCATGCCGCATGCATGTGTGCTGTGCGCGTCCATGTGGGTGACGCTGGGGCCGTTCCAATCATACCAGTTAGAATGGAATCTGGAACCCACCACTGATGTCAAGTGAACATAAATAATGCTGTTTCCTTCTAGTTTCCCCATAACAACAACCCTGTGAAGGGAGTTAGACTGAGAAAGACTGGCCCAATGTCACCCAGCTGGCTTTAATGGCTAAAGTGGGACTAAAACTCACCATCTCCTGGCTTCTAGGCCAGCACCTTAGACAAGCATGGTAGATTGTAGCCTAAAATGTTTAATAAAGAGGTATTCATCCTGAAGTGGATTTAATCAGCAGTATTTCATTTTGATTGCTGCTGCTATTGCTGTTGCTATATATATATATATTCTAGTATATTAATGGATAAGCTTGGAAATTACTACCAGATAAAAAAGGCAGCTGGGTTTTTATAATCACAGTCTGGTATTCTTGTCATCAGGCCATCTTATTATAAACATTTTTTTTAAATCAGCCCCAGCTGCCTTAAAATAATAAAGTTGGGGTGAATCTAAATTGAGTGAACTGTACCTAAGACCCACTGGACTAAACGTGAACACGGTTTTAAAAAATCTTTAACATTTTCTTTCCTTTGATTTGGCTTATAAATGATCTGGAGAATCACTTGGGCAGTCTGGAACAATAACAAATAAATATAAGGAAGGGGAAGTGAGAATTCGCAGACAACTAATTCTTTATTTTTTTAAACAATTATTTTCCTTTCAATTTTTTCTTCTTTTTGAAATCAATAGGAAGAAAAGGTATAAGGCACAATTTGTTTAGTTTAGGAGTATCTGTGAAGCGGTTGACATGATGTGCCAGTGCCTGGAGACTGTTAGGGTCTGGATGGGGGTTAACAAGCTTGTACTCAATCCAGACAAGACGGAGTGGCTGTTGTGTTTCCCTCCCAAAAACTTGGTCAATATTCCATCACTCAGGCTGGGGGGTGAAAATCTATGCCCCTCAGACAGGGCTCGCAACTTGGGGGTCCTTCTGGATCCACAGCTGACTTTAGAACACCATTTGTCGGCTGTGACCAGGGGGGCATTTGCCCAGGTTCGCCTGGTGCACCAGTTGCGTCCCTACCTGGACCGGGAGGTGCTCGCAACAGTCACTCACGCCCTCATGACCTCAAGACTGGACTACTGCAATGCGCTCTACATGGGGCAGCCCTTGAAGAGTATTCGGAGACTTCAACTCGTCCAGAACGCAGCTGCGCGAGCGATTGTGGGTGCACCTCAGTACACCCACGTTACACCTATCCTCCGCGAGCTGCACTGGTTACCGATCAGTCTCCGGATACACTTCAAGGTGCTAGTCGTAACTTATAAAGCCCTTCATGGTATTGGATCTGGGTACTTGAGAGACCGCCTGCTGCCAATTACCTCCCACAGACCCATTAGATCTCACAGGGTTGGCCTCCTCCGGGTGCCATCTACCAGCCAATGCCACCTGGCTATTACCTGGGGGAGGGCCTTCTCTGTGGCAGCTCTGGCCCTCTGGAATGAACTCCCCGCAGGGATTCGGACCCTCACCTCTCTCCAGGCCTTCCGAAAAGCCGTCAAAACCTGGCTTTGCCGGCAGGCCTGGGGGTGATGAGTTCCCTCCCCTCTCGACATGTATGGCTGTGCGACTGTTGTCTACTTTTATTATTTGTATTTTGTCTTTTATGTTCCCCTTTTTTTCCCCCTTGAATTGTTCGCAGCCCTGAGTCCTCCCGGAGAAGGGCGGCATACAAATAATACAATACAATACAATGCTCAGATTCCCAAAGTTTGCCTTTAACCCACATGCAGAAGCCTAGTGGTGGCTTGAGATCAGAAAAAGTCTGTGGCTAGAGCTGGATCTGTTCTGAGAATAAGATTTTTCAGATCTGAGATCTCAGACCTATTTCAATCCTCTCTCTCAGGCAGATCCTCCCAGACTCATTTGCTTACAAAGCTTTCTGGGATTGTAGCAGCAACTTTCCTTCCCATAGAACAGGGATCTCCAATCTTGGTGACTTTATGACTTGTGGACTTCAACTCCCAGAACTCCTCAGCCAGGTGGGTTGCCTCAGCTGCCCATGGATAGAGTTTAATTTTATTTTGTTATCCTTGACTTCATTTCCATGGAAGTCAGTAACTGAAGTGGCATTACTGAAATGAGAACCTGCAACCAGCCCTGTTAACCTTTCAACCTCAGATGTAGAATAACATTTAATCCAAGAGAAGAGGGTAAAACAAGATGGACATACCTTTTTATTGCAAATTCCAAAGTAAAAAGATGTACAGTACAAAGGAAATCAGATAAGTCAGAATGCTGTTCTTTCAATCTGTTTTGTTACTTTTAAAATACATATTATTTTGTTCCCCCCTCCTTCTCCCTAACCCAAATCAGCTTTCTCCCATTTGCTGTTGTTATTTTAAACCAAGCAAACCTACAGGCTGGGGTTTAAAGATGTGGACAATAAACACATTCCTGAGATGGTGTTGCAAGCAGAATGCAGCAAAAAAAAAAAAAAAAGTATTTGCTCTGATATCTATTGGTGGGGGGAGCTTTTGTGGAGGTTTTAGCAGCATTAACCACACCATCTCATTATATTTTTCCTTTAGTTCATGGTTCTGTCACATACACATCTAGAACACAATGTCCATGTGAACCTCAGAAAAGCATTTGAACAGATGTGAATTAAGTTGAGCCTCACAACACCCCTGTGAGGTAGGTAATTACCCATTATACAGATGGGTAAAACTGAGGCACGCACAGAGAGGTTAGATAATTTGCCCGAGATCAATCAGCCATTTGGTCACTCATTCACACAAAGCTGAAAGCAGAAATCACTAGAATTCTGTTAAGAGAATTATCAAAGTCTAATACCTGAATAAGGCATTTTCTCATTCTTTTAGAAAATCACTCTCTCATCATGCCCTCTAGCACTCTCATTTTCTCTTCCCCACACACTCCCACAAAAACATAAACACACATGTATACCTCCCTATATAAATGTAACATGCAACGTATGAGAAATATATAGATTCATATTTAAGGTGACACAATTCTAGTAGACACTGAAATCCGTATGAATGTTGTCTTGAATTTCTCTCCATCAAAATGTTCCAATCTAGTTTAAGACCAGAGTTAAATTGGAAATCTCTCTTTTTCACTGGTAAATAGAAACTTTAAAAATAATACTTTGCATTCTGGAGAATGGCTGAGTGAACTGTTGCCATTAACTGCCCTTTTAAAAGGATTCCACGTGTGCTCTTCTTCTCATTGGGGATCACAATAATCCTGGTGAACTTTAAAACAGTGAATGCTTAGTTTGCTATTAGTGCATCTCCTGCAAAGTCCAACATGTACTGATTCTTTGTAAAGGGGGTGGACAAAACATCTACTCAGTGCTCCTTTCACAAACACAATCCTTGTGTTCTGTGACTGTAACATTCTTATTGTAGCTAATATGGTGAGCTCTGGAAAGAAGACTAGGACATTAAAAAAATTCATAGTATGAAAGGGAGAATGAGATCTGCAGACATGTGTGCCACATTCATACAAAACAGGCAAGTGTCAGTTCTCAGCAATATCACAAACAGAGGCACAAAAGTAAATTATATGCAGAAAAAGTTGTTGGCTGTATTCCTCTCAGAAAGACAACTTACACAAGTCTCATGCAATTCTTCCCAATCATAGTTTGATTCCCAATTGAAGTATTGATGACAAAATAGGCACTGTAGCAACACAGCATACATTTGTCTGTTGACAGAGATCATCTCCACATGGGAGAAGTAGCTCGGAAGAATTTTTCTTTTCTGGCCACATATTACAAGTGTTCAAAGAGAGCAAGTGGACCATGAACTGCCTCCCTTGGCAGACTTATTAGAAACATAACACCTGGTCTTCTTTTGCTCTTAACTCCTAGCAAAGCAAGTGGATAAAGCAAGGATGTCTCATCTCAGCCCTTCAAACAGAAAGCTTTAAAGAAAAAGTTGATTGGAACAAACAACTTAAGAATAAGACATTGGCACACTGGATGGTTACAGAACTGCACAAGCCAAGGTCTGGGTGTCCACTGACAATCACACAGCCAACACCCTAGCACACAACTGTTTCTGGAGAGAGTGTTACTAGTGCACAAAGGTTAGGTAAGAGGAAAAAAAGCATGAAACATACTGCAAAACTACCCATTTCCTGTGCCAAGGTAAATGCAGCATCCACCTGAGGACCTTCTGTATGTGAAAGAGTGATTTTTATGCTTCAAAAAAACCCACTAGCTTTTCTCAAGAGCTTACCTGTCTTAGCAGATAAGGGCATTTACACACTAGTGCATGAGGCTGAGGTTCTTAATGTCATGAGACCAGATAGTCCTTCAAGCTAATGTTATTATCATCTTTGTCAACGTAGTGTTTAAGCCCTTTCTGTTAATAACCTTCTAAACAAAAAACAGCTTGAACCAATTCTCTTCATTCCCACCCATCACAAGAGGTGACTGTGGACTTTATTGTTAACAGTCCCCACCCGCTTCCTGTTACTGATTATGGGGAATGCTTCAAAGCCTCATAAACACCAAAGCATTTGAAGAGAAAATATATACAAACCCAGGAATCATGTATATCACTTTTTTTTCCAAAAGGAGTTATGTACACATTGAAACACCTTGTACCATGAAACATAATGTGGCATAACGTAAGTTGCATATAGGAGGCTGCATTTTCCTGATATATCTATCTGTTTACTCTGTTGCCAAATACTGGTTGCCAAGAGACAATATTATATACATCCAAAACTCAGCCCAAGGAAATATTCTCACTGGACCAAGTCTGGCCCAGTTCATTATACCTGAATGTACCCTGTATGACAGGGAATAATGTAGCTGAGTAACAATGCTCGGTCCTTTGCTTTCCAATTTGTCCCAATCTGTCTGGTCCTTGTTTTTCCCTCTCTTGGATTTTGAAGCATCAAACCCATAAATGTTTATAGGATAATATTAATTTAACAATATTAACTTAGCAATAGTTTCCATCAGTTTTTCATCAAAGTGTTAATAGTCTAAAACTATACTCAATCTGAAACTGGCCATTTCTAAATGCCCATAATATCCACTGGGAAAAAAACAAGAGAACTCAGTATAAATTCTTAGTCTTACTGGCTTATTCCTAACATCTGCTCCTACATTATTATTTATTATTTTTACAGTTACCATCAAAGAACTTTTTTTAACCTTATAAAGTGAACTACCCAAAAGATCAAACCGTTATCTTGGTAAAATGAAACCAGGAATGTTTATTTGGGGCTTTTTGGAATATGGGACTACATAGCTTTCCAAATATGTGGTGCTTTGTTAGTTAACAATTGGAATAACTTTCTAAACCAGGAAATAATTAGGAAGATCCTAATTGATCCATCTAAGTTATTATTATTATTCTTCAGTTGGGTGGCAGCATCTTTCCCAAGGTCTCAGACAGAAAAGGGCCCTTCCCATCATCTCCTATACTTCCTCTTTAACTGAAGACCATCTGCCTAAATACAACTCATATGCATGACTATGGACCTTTCCCAACAATGATAATGTTCAGATGTTCTCCACTGGTTGGTTACCTGCTCTTGTAATAATACTTGAAACAAATTAAAAACCCAAATAGATTTGTGGAAACTGCCACAACTGTCTCAGGATTAATTCAGTGTATGATTCTTCTTCTTTCTGTTTACTCTTTATCAGAAGGTTCAAAAAGAAGACCAAGTGCAAGATGAGATAGGCTGCATTATTTTATGAAACAAAATATAAAAAAGAGCAGTACTGTAAATTAAACACATTTCAATGTAATTTCTCATAGATAGGAGAATACCCCCCCCCTTTTTTTTTGCTATCTAAGCTACTGATTCATTGGGAAATTGCTATGTGATGAGTGGTACAATTATTTGCAAGGGAGTTATTTATTTTACTGATGTCTAGTAACCAGAGGACTTGGCTATGAGCTGTTCTTCTGGCTGTGTAGTCTTAACAATGTGCCCAATTCTTAGCTACCAAAAATAGAGGGTTTGCCAGCTGTGCCACTTACCAAAGAAGCCTGTAAGTAAGAGTAGGCACATTTAATTGTCATCCTAGGCAAATGATATGTGGATTCAGTTTATTATTGCATCTTCCCCTTCAATACTCAAATATCAAAAGTCCATTATTCTTGAACAAAATTGACTGAACACTATGGGAGCACATTAGACTGTTGTTCAGCCCCCTCACCCATCAGATATTTTATATTTGAGAATTCTCTTCCCTTTGTACAAAAAACTGTTTTACTTTTGCATTGTTTGGTTTGATTGATAATTTATCCATACCACAGTTAGCTGAGGATTATCCAGTTTTACCAAACTGTCAGTGTTATCACATAAACAATCTAAACATTCATCATTTTTAAACTACCATGAATCTCCTAAAATACTTTTTGAATATTTTAGATATAGGATTCTTTATTCTAAAGAACATTATCAGAATCATAAAGTTGAAAAAAATAGGTTGTCTCCCTAGATTTACCCTACATGGGAAGCATATTGCAACTTTTTAGCCATATCTTTACCTCTTCTGCAGTAGAAGTTGAAAAATGGTCATAAGATTTATGTCAAATGATAACTTGTTTCCTGTTCATGTCAGCCTTACCACCACCATAAGTAAAGATGCTAAGTTTCTATCTACAGTAATTCCCATAAGAAGACATAGAATTGTCTAATCTTGGAGTTATGGCATTATGAAGGGTTTTCTCCCCTTCTTTTAATCTATTGTATTCCAGTTTCATTCCATTTCTATGTTATCTTACTATCTTAATATTTTACTGCATTTTATTCAAATTTTCCTTTTTCTAGTTTTGGCATTATGCCTATTGTATTTGCCCTCTTTTATTGTATTGGTCATTGACAGTAATTAAAGATATCAAAGGGATGTTAAATTATTTAAATATGAATGCTCATTCATTTCGGTTTGCATTGGATATCCCCCATATATGTTGTTTTCAGTCCTTTTCCATATATCATTCATTCGCTAGGAAGATAACCCCCTAAAGAGGTTATTCTTATTATTTGAATTTTAAAAAAGGAAAGGAATTTATAAAGAAATGCACTAAATGTAATGTTCTTTTTTATTAAAATTATTTTTTACCAAAACTGTTTTGACCATTTCTGGTTATGGGGGAGGTAGATGGAGTGAAACAATGGGATTTAAAAACCAATGTTATTAAAATTAAATTTACATTTTCAAATGTTTCTCAATAAGTTTGAGGTTTATTTGACTGATTCCTAGTTTGGACCATGTTTTTCTAAAAAGCACTGGCTGTTTTTGTTGAAATAATAAGTTCTTTTCTCTTTTATCTCTTTTTAAAAAAAGTTCAGGTATATCTTTATATAATGTTCATATATCTCAATAGACCATTATAGGAGGATTCATTTTTAAAGAAGATTTCCAAAATGTAATGCTGTTAAAATACTAGTGTGTGGCTCTTAATCTCAGTGAGGTCTGGTTAATTGGGATAACTGGTTAAAGAAATCTAAAATGAAAGAAATTTGAAGAAACATTGTGCAGAAACTAGAAAAAATGTTAATTTTAGTTAGGACATAGTTCACAGTTTTGAAGCTTTTTCTTAACAGTTTTTTTCTTAGCAAAGCTCGAGTAATATAAGAAATTTCAAGTATTCTTAAATAATAAGCAAATATAAATATAGATTGCGGGCATTTTTACTAAAATTTGCTGAATAAAATTTGATAGCACAAACACTATATGTGCCAAGCTTTTCATATGGAACAGTAGTCCAGCTGAAGAATAAATATGACATTTAGCCAAATCTTGCATAGAGTGGTCAAAATGTATTGCACCTCAGAACCAAAATACAATCTAAGTAGTTTTGTTGTAAATACATTTTTGCAATAAAGCTTTTGAGAGGATATTTTTCCTCTGAAGGGATGTACTTAAATTGACATCATCTGAAAAGTGGAAAAGAAAAAAAATATTTTTAGAGAGATAGAAAATTAAATATGGACAGTGGCATAAGCCAGAAGCCACTCTATTTAATTTTTTGTAGTCCTTTGTCATGTACAAAAAGGCATGCCAGTAAAATAAAATGATATATTACAGTATTTATATTATTGTCTTAAAAAGTTCAGTCACACTTTTCAGCTCTTGTTGTTGTGCTGTTTACAATGTTGCCTGTACAAATGCATGTAATTTTATCATACATATTTTATGAGTAGCTGGGATAAAACCTAACAAGAAAGAAATGGTTTGCTCCTTGTGGTATTTGGTGCAGCAGAATTATTCCACAGATGTCGTGGTAGCTAGATTATGCAGTTTTAAAAAGCTCAACTTGGCACAGATATCTATCAAATGGCTTACTTTCTGATTAACCTTGTAATAGGCATCTAAGTTGCAAAATTCTAAATGTCAAGCATCTGCCACTAAACTAAAAGGCATTGCTAACTTTCTTAGCTTTCTTTTGATTTTGGAATATTTTAAATCTTGTTTTTTAAAAATATTTTTTGCCCTTTTATAGATAAAATGGTTTTGGTCCACATTCAAACAGCGTCTTTCACCATGTTGCAGAAATTCAACATATTTCTTTACAGTCTTCTGCAAACTTCTTTTTTAAAAAGCTGTATGATTGAACAATCTTGACTGTAGTGCAATGCCGACAATGACCCAAGAACAATTCCATAAATCTGTGCCCTTAGAAGATGAATTAAAAGGGGACATAATGGACATTAAAAAAAAGAATGAAACATGCCAAAGTAGTTCTTAGAAACATAAATGTTAGTTCCCCTCCATTTAGAATGCTCATCGTGTTAGAGTTAAGACTAGTTGAGAGGTAGCTCTTCATCCCTCCCTGAATATACAGGACCATTAAAATTACCACCATACAACAATATGGGATGAAATGTGGAACTGGTGAAGGCACATGTCAAGTATGACACTTTTCCTCTCAGTGCTGTATCCATGTCACAATGCTACTTTGCTTACCAAAAGTAGGATGTTGTATATTCATAGATATTTAAACTATTTTCATAATTATTTAAAATATTTTTGGTTTGTTTTCCTTAGGGGAAAAATGCAGCTCAGAGAATTGGATAAAACCATGTAGCTGCAGAAAACGTTCAGTGAAAGAACAAATCCACTTGTGCCGAGTACATTTCTCACATCACTGCACTCCAAAAAACCCCGCAACGTTTTGCCAGTAAAAGTAGCACACACAATGCTGTAAACTCCTCTGTCATAAGCCTGCCTGCAATAGGATAGCTTTATATAACTGCCAAAATGTGTCTTTGAGAGATAATATGTTGTTTTCTACAGTGCTTATTTCTAACAGAAAAAAGTGAATATGGCAGAATGGATACGGAACTGTAAATATTGCAGGATACAGAACTACTTGGTGAGTTTTCTTAAAGCCCTAATGTTCCAGATATTGAGATCATATTACAACCACTTCCTGAATTGAAAGGGTGGTAGAACAGCATTTTGGTGTTGATTTGGGGAGTTACTTTTAAAAACTGGAAAAGAAGTTGACTGCATGAAGCTTATTAAAAATACACATAAACTCTTTGATTAGTTTCACTTTCCTCCTCTTGTGGGAGGGTGCATGGAAAGATTAACACTTGGAAACGAGGTGAAGAGCATAATCATAGCTAAGAGTAACTCTCCAAATACAGTGTGCTGTAGTCAGTGGAGTGCCTCAAACATATGGCTTAACACACGGCCCGGACAGCATATTGGGTGTCTTGTGGTTTTATGATTCCTCATGCATGATTCCTGATCACAGCATGCCATCATGCAAATCATTTCTATGCATTGAAACAAGCACAATTTTATTTAATTTATTTTTGGAATCAGCCTGAGCGAGTTTGGCAAACTGAAAATACCTGATTACCCCCATCTCTCACAAACCATGGTGAAGCCCATAGAATAAAAAGTATGCAGATAATAAGTACTAAAGAAACAATGATGATTAAATGATATGGGCTAAATACGTGTCATTTCAGCTTTTTGTTGATGCTCTACTTGGTTTTTTCCCCTCCTTTTTTGTTTTTGTTTTTTGCTGCTTAAACTAAATGTCAAGTATGAAAATCTAGTTTTGCATGAACTAAACAACCCTTTAAGTGACATTTTTCCAGATTTCCTCTCAATAAAATGAAATAAATAAATAAATAAATAAAATCACTTTTTGCTGCTTTGGAAAAAAATATGAATCCTCAAGCAGCAGTTTTTTCCCCCTTGTTTGTGTGTGTGTGTTTTATTTTGCTTTTTTGTCCTAAGTTGCATTGACTGATGTGGAACATGCAGTATCCACCTGCCCAGATTGTATAAAATCCTTGTTCTCCTTTGCATTGTTTCCTGTTTCTTTTAATATATTGGTCTAGATGGGTCCATTAAACAGGTGGTAGATCACTGCTTTGAGATGCAACATGGTCACACAGTAAGCAGACTATGTTTGGTATAAGATCTTTAAAGTTTCTCCACAGCTGTTCGCTATTGATATATATTTTATCAGGAAGTTTGTAAACAATCTTTTCTGCTCACGAGTTTTCTACAGTTAATATTATTATTATTATTATAGAATCATCTCAGCATTTGGATTCCCTGGCATCTTTTTGCCTTTTTGCCCTTTCGCGTCTCCCTTCTTCGGCTCGCTGTTTCTCTTTTTCAGGCTTAGTTACGCTGTCATAAGATGGGAGGGAAGCCGTGGATGGAGTGCCTTCTTTTTTCTCCCTATTTGTCCCTCCATTTTCTATTGCATTGGAGACATTTTTCCGGCAGATAAATCCCCTCCTTGCTAAACGGACCCTGTAAGCCCTCTGGATCACCACTGCGGAGACCTCCTCCTGTTTACGCCGTAATGTGGTTGTGATGGGCTCATAAGACACTTTGGAAGGATTAGAAGCCACAAATCTCTCTTCCATCTGTTGCCTCAAGATGTCTAGTTCACCACTGTCACCCAGTACACGTTTGGTAAAGGCAAAGAGGATGTCCAGACAATGGATTCTGTCCCCACTGACCATTGGCAAATCCATGGCAATGAGCTCAATGGTATTGGGCTTAGGAACACGAAGAGGGTGCTCCAAAGCATCTGCGAAGTCTGCCAACTTGCAGTATTCAATGAACTGGGTAGCGTCGGGGTCAAACTTCTCCCAGATCTCATAGAAGGTTTCAAAGTCATCTTCACTCAGTGGATCAGCACTTTCCTCTGTAGCCACACTGAAGTTCTCTAGAATGATGGCAATGTACATGTTGACCACAATCAGAAAGGAGATGATGATATAGCTAACAAAGAAAAAGATCCCAACGGAAGGATTCCCACAGTCACCTTTGAAGCCACTCCCAGGATGTTCCTTTTCCAAATCACAGTCTGGAGGACGGTTGAGGATGGGTAAGAGCAACCCATCCCATCCAGCTGAGGTAGTGACCTGGAATAAGCATATCATGCTGTTGCCAAATGTCTCAAAGTTGAACATGTCATCAATACCAGCCTCATGCTTGACGTAAGCAAAGTTTGACATCCCAAAGATGGAAAAGATGAACATCACTAAAAAGAGCAGGAGGCCAATGTTGAACAAGGCAGGCAAAGACATCATTAAGGCAAAAAGCAAGGTGCGGATCCCTTTAGCTCCTTTGATCAGGCGCAGGATTCGACCAATACGGGCCAGGCGGATGACTCTGAAGAGAGTTGGTGACACAAAATATTTCTCTATGATTTCTGCCAAAAACATACCTTTAAAAATATTGAGGAGAGAAAAGAGAGTTACAATGGTGTCAAGTCTTCTCACATTCTTTCTTCAGAAGCATGGAAATAATGGGCAAATTTAAGAGACAATACATGAGAGTTAGAAAATCACAGCTTGTTTTAAAAGTCACCATCTTTTAGTCATTAAGTCCTTTTATTAATTACTACAGGTAGTCCTCAACTAATGACCGGTTGCTTGGGGACTGTTAGAAGTTACGACCTGCCTGCAAAATGGGAGCCAGATCTATAGTTCTGACAATCAAAAGTCACCGCCACCTGACTGCACTTCGGGTGCTCGGCAACACACCTGCACTTACAGCTGGCATGTGACCACATTTTAGGACTTATTTCCAATTTTCTGCAAAGCATACTCATAGCAAACAGTGGGTTCACACTTATGACCATGGTGTTTCACTAAGTGAACACTGCAAAAAATGTAAAATCATGTCAGTCACATATTATTGGCTAATTTCATAACTGTTACGACTTGTGACCGTAATAGGCAGGCTCTGTTAAAGTTGTAATTTGAAGACTACCTGTAAAGGCCTTTGTCAAATATTCAAAACAAATACAATTCAAACAGCACAGTAAAATTTGATTTCAACGCTCATATACGGTAACCGTAGTTGATTACAATTATCATAAGCAACTAGAAATCCTTAAAAATGCCCCATGGTCAGTTAAGCTGTTAAGTGACACCAAAGGAAGAGCAAGAGGCACGTTGGTACTCTAATAGCCTCTCTACATGACCCTACATGATTCTGTTACACACAGAAAGCAGACACAGAGGACTGCCAAGGAACATCTCAAAGTATCAAGCTAGTTCATATAAATAGTTGTCTGTCATGGCCCCATCAGAGTCTGAATCTGTGGGGGAAGATGAGCTGAAACAAGAGCTGACAGAGATCGAGAGGGCATCTCCATTGGCCTTGGAGGAAACTGGGGAAGGACAGAGTCAGTCTGGACAAGGCTTTTCAGGATTAGAAAGGTTTTCAGATAGGGAGGAGCAGGAGAGACAAAGCTCAGGCGAAGAGCAAGGACCACTCCTGATCCTAGAGCATGGAGAGAACAGAGAAGGCGAGACCAACACAGACTGAGCAGGCCATGAGGGAGGAAAGTGTCCCGCCCATTCACAAATCACACCTGGGGACTGAGATGTAAGGAGGTGACGGTGAGAGGGGCATTTGTCGGGAACAAGTGTTGAATCTGTGGAGCCTCTTGTGCACTTGCCAACACCTAGAGATTACTGTGCTTTGTCTTGTAGGACTTGCCTGGTTTGCCTGCTTTGCTGAACTTCGTGCTCTGGTTACTGTTTGTCTAACCTGCCTTATTGGACTGCTGGTCCTGGTTACTGTTTGGCTAACCTTGCTTACTGGACTACTCACAGCCAGAGGCTGCTGAAGGTGCATGCGAGAGTTTTGCTCCAGGACTTGTAGTAAACGTGGGGACATTTGGGGGCAAAGTTGGAGAAATAAAGGAGGGAGGTTCCTGTTCTCTGGTTGTGTTGCTTTTGTACCACGCACCAGGTCATCACAGTTGTCCTTTGAACTATGTCAAACTCGTATCAGTATCTTGAATTGAGTCTAGTGAAAAATGAGAATCAATGGAATTTAACATATTTCAGGAATATTTCCATTGCTCCTCAATAAATTTTAATAGAAAACTTAGTCATTCTATATAAGTAGCAATTTTAAGAGGCAATCTCAAATTACACTGTAAAATAATAGAATCCAAAACAGATTAGTGACCATAAAGACAAAGAGCAAAGGTTTCCCCTGCCTGGTTGTATCTGACTCTAGATGGTGCTCATCTTTGTTCCTTATCTGAGGGAGGCAGCGTTGTCCTAAGACATTTCCGCTGTTGTGTGGCCAGCATGACTATGCACCAAGGCACATGGAATACTATTACTTTCCCACCAAAGTGGTAGCTTTTTATATGCTTACATTCTTCATGGTTCCGACCTGCTAGGTGGGTAGGAGCCAGGGCAAGTAATAAGAGCTCACCCCATCACTCCGCTTGAACTTTCTGACTGACAAGCTTGGCATCTTTAACCGCTGAACTCTTGCGCCCTCTTAGTGGCTATAAAAGAACTGATTAATGATAGAAAGAACCAACATTTCACGTCCTAAACAGTCTCAGTTTCACTATTAACAAGTTCACATTTTCATTTTGATGTTTGCAACTGAACATTAGAATTGTCCATTTCTCCAGGTACTTTGATTACTGTGCTAGATACATGAAAATATTTCTATATACTTACCTACAACAGAGAGTATCACAACCACAAAATCAAAAATATTCCATCCAATAGTGAAATAATAGTGACGTAAGGCAAACATTTTCAACACACACTCGCAAGTGAAAAAGATAACAAAGACAAAATTGATCCAGTAGAGGATCTCCTCCATCTGTTTGCTTTGTGTGTCGGTTTCAACCATCATAGTCACCATGTTGAGACAGATGAGTAGCATTATTACTATATCGAAGGCTTGCTGGGTGACAAAGTCGAAGACAGCGCCTTGGATTCTGTTCTATTATACACAGAAAAAATGCATATCAACATTGTGAAATATCCAGTGTACCTTTGGTACTATCAAATTAAATAAGATTTTAATAAGATGGCAACAAAAGTTTTTTTCCTCCCATTATGAAAATGCTTAAAGGCAGATTGAAAATTGTTCAGTCAGCATGGTATTTAATAAAGCTGCTGTTGCACCCCATTTTTGGCCTTCACCCATCCCATTTTCAGCCTGTTCCAGACGGTGGGTATAGGTGGTAACAGTGGTGATCCCCGTTGCTTGGAATGGGTCAAAAATGTGGTGTGTGGAGGCTGAAAATGGGGCACACAGAGGCAAAAAATGGGGCATGTGGAGGTGGTGATAGGTGGCAGCGGTGGTGGATGGCAATGGCAGCGGTGATCCCCACAGCCTGGAAAAGTTGCTGGCGATATTTCAGGAGGCAGATCCAACCGCCAATCAGCTGCTCATGCTAAATCAGGCTGTGCTGAAGTTGACCAGGCTGTTTGCTGTTTGCTGCAAGGAGGCAAATTGCTGGGAGGCAGAGGTCGAAGGGTAGAATCCAGTGGGTGGGTGGGGCTTTGGCAACATTCGCTGTATAAGACACACATTTCCACCCAATTAGGATAGGGGAGAGTATGTCTTATACACCAAATATATGGTGTATTATCCAGCTTTTAATTCTATGTTCAGCACTCAGATCTTCTATGTTGCGTGAGCTGCACTGGGTTCTATTTTCCTTTGGATGCAATTCAAGAAGCTGGTCATTACCTTTGAAGTCCTATATGACACTATGTCAGGCTTTCTGCAGAACTGCCTTTCCTTAAGAACATCTACTCATCCTACCAAGTTAGATAGAGCGGGCACACTCCTAGTCCCATCCTTTAAACATTACCATCTTATGGAAGCTTGGAAGCGTGCTCTTTCATGGACCTGTCCTATGGGACACCCTTTTCCCTAAAGTTTGGCAGGCTCCTACCCTCCTGTTCTTCCATAAAGTACTGAATACTTGGCTTTTCACCCAATTGTTGGGATAAGATGAGGTGACCGCACCTATCAAGGGCTCATACCTGAATACAGCATATAGGAAAGTCAAAATTACCTGCTGTTGCCAGATAAGATCATAGTTGGCTGACTGGGTAGAGGTCAGGCCCTGATTTTGGGAAAAGGATTCTGCAATAGCACTTTGCCACAGGGGCCTTCTGATCTGGCATTAATTTCTTTCTCGGGCATACATTTTACAAGAATTATAGAAGATAGTACCATAGTTCCAGGAGTAGGATGATGAAATGGATGCTAAAAGATTTGTGAGTTTCTCAAGGCTGCCTAATGTGGAAATTTGAATCAGAAATTTCCCAATTGATATTTTCACCCATTACCAATTATAATGGTTTTGCTTTTCATTTCTGAATCATCTCAATGGGTGGAGAGGGATGAAATATTCCATTTGAGTATATAAGGAATGGCATGCTAGAAAAAAAATGAAAAACTTACCAGAGGCCTGGGAATTGGCTTTTGAGGTTTTTTGGACCCTAATTTTTTCATGGCATTGTAGTATTTCTTCTGCTCTTCTGTCATAAAGATATCCTGACCTCCAAAGTAAAGGGGAAGAGGGGAAGAAAAGGAAGTTGGTTACAATCCATTCAACCTTGCTTGAAGATTATGGTGCATATTCAATGAATAGTCTTACTGCTTTGTGTGGCAAAAAATTGTCCCATCTCGAGAAGTAATTGTATCAAAGAGCTAAGTTCTATTTAGTTCTGTTGTGGGAACATCTAAGTTAATGTAGTGCCCACTGGATCTCAGACTATAATTCTCATCAGCTAATAGCTGTGATGAAAAGGTTCAATTTAGCATTATAAATTGTAATGCTGTCATTGTTTGAAATGAAAAGGCACAAGAAACTTGTCCAACAGGAAATAATTTACGTGAAATATATCTGTTGTGTATTTACTAATTACCATAACTTTCTTTGGGGCATAGTTGAAGAAGTCAAAATGACAACAATTATACAAAAGGTTACCTTTGCATTTGATTTATACAGGTATAGCTGTAACTTATACAGGTATAGCTGTAACTTATAACTTATGACTTTAGCCTAAAATTTCCATTGATAAGCAAGGCAGTTGTTAAGTGAGTCATGCCCCAACTTACGACCTTTTTGCCCCAGTTCTTAAGCAAATCACTGCAGTTAAGTTAATCATGTGGTGGATAAGCAAATCTGGCTTCCCCCAATGGCTTCGCTAGTCAGAAGTTCCCTAACAAGATTGCAGATGACAATCCCAGGCAATGGTGGATTCCTACTGGTTTGGACCAGTTTGGCCGAACTGGTAGTGGTTTGACGGCTTGGGTCACTGGAACCGGCAGCAACCCAGGCCTGCCACGCCCCCGAACCGATTCTCCTGGCAGCACCTATGGTGCTGCCATCTTGTTTTTGGCTTCTGCGCATGTGCAGAACAATTTTTATTGTATTGTGCATGTGCGCACATGCTCCGTGCACACGAGCAAACCGGCAATAGTGGCTGCTGGAACCCACCCCTGATCCCAGGACCCCGGGATGCTGCAACCATCATAAATACATGCAAATTTGCCAAGCATCTAAATTTTGATCACGTGATGGTGGGGATACTGCAATGGTCATAAGTGTAAGAACCAGTCATAAATCACCTTTTTCAGAGCAAACGGTCACTAAATAAATGTTTATAAGTCAAGGACTATCTGTAATGCCTCTTTCACTCATTAATGTCATCTTACGATAACTACAGTTGCCGTAGCTGACTTGCATGTGAGAATCTGCTTTTAATCATTTACATTTTGGATGAGCAGCAGCAAAATTTGGGAAAGTCTCTCCTCTATCGTTATTAGTTGATAATTAAATAATCATTCTAGGATGTATCTTTCTCTCTTCTTTTCCTTCTCCTTGTGTGCTAGAAAATATGAAAAGTTGACCTATCTTTTTCTTTTGCTGATTGAAGTTGTCAATAATAACACCAATGAAGAGATTCAAGGTGAAGAAGGATCCGAAGATGATGAAGATGACAAAATAGATATACATGTAGATGTTGTCCTCATACTTGGGCTGCTCTTCTTGCTATAAGCAGAGACAAAATAATTATATATTGAAGGAGAGGAGAGGGGGGGGGGAGATACCCCCAATTTATATATACTCAATCTATTAATGTAACAAATCACAGTGTATTCTGTGCAGAAAAATAATGACATAATGGTCAAAAGGCATAGGCAAAGGTAAAAGAGAAAGAAAATCTAACTAAAACTTATTTATACTATTAGCACCCACTATAGTACTGCAAATCTTTCTATTGTTGCAAACAACCCTCATTGATACTATATCCATGCACTACTTTATACACTGACTTTTTTGTTCTTTAAACATTATTTTTGAGGATCTCATTAACTCTACCCACCTAAAATTTATTCATTCCCCTTCTCTTAACCCTTTAATATTTTTCCTCCATTTTTCTGAGTTTTGATCTTTATTCATTCTCTCCATATAATCCATACCTTTCTCATATTTATTTTGTACTGTTCACATTTGGATTCATTTGACATTTAATCTCAACCATATCTTGTGTTATGTCATATTTTCACAGCATTCAAATTATTTTTATATTTTTCCTATTTTATCTCAAACTCACATGCATCTAATAAATAGGGCAGTTTAAATATTTTGCTGCTGGTTAAATTCACACTTATAATAAAGAATTAAATGATTAAATGATGTCCTCTTCTGGGAAATCTTTATAATTTACGCATTATGCAAAACCTAATGATTAGAAAAGTTGCCCTTTGATTCAAAGGCTCATAGGGATCCATTATGTACAGAAATCCTCTTTAATTTCACTGTAATGAAATTAATTCTGGGGCCATTGCTGAATATTCTGTGCACAAAAGAGATCAGGTTACGTACACAGAAGGTGCAGCTAGCGTCTGACAATTGGACCATTTTTTTTTACTTCCCCTTGAGACGATTAGCATTTTTTCTTATATAAAATAATACAGTCACTCTTGCTTCTAAATCCCAGCAAGCAGTGGCAACCCACTTGCCTTGTTTGGGCTCAGAAGCTGAATCAAACTTGTTTAGCATATGGATGAAAAACTATCAGGGAAATCAGAGCTATGGATTTGACCAAAAACCTGAAAAATATCCCAAACTAAGGCAATAGGCAAATCACTTACATATTGTTGCCAAACAAAGTAAACAGTTGTGTCTGGGCAAATATCAATGATTCATTATAATTCTTTGCTTTAAAAGCAGTGCTAGGTTCATAGCCATATTACCTTTCTAGAATCTACTGCTGCATACATTATATCCATCCAGCCTTTGAAGGTAGCCTGTGGAAAAAGCACATTTCTTTTAAAGAGGAGGAAAAAACAAAGCAACATGAATAGCCAGCATTTGTTTATTTTTTGCTTACTGAACAAACAAGATTTGAAATGTTGTATTCACTTTTAATTAGGCCTAGGAATACTCATTTGTAAACATTTTTATCTTCTTCTAAATACAAGAGGTATGTGTGTGTGTATGTATGTATGTGTGTGTATGTATGTGTGTGTATGTATGTGTGTGTGTGTATATATATATATACACACACATACATACATACACACACATACATACACATACATACACACATATATTTCCACATTTTGATTTAATATCAGTTTCATTTCTCCCACCCCAATTTTTCTCCTTCTTGTCATGCCTTTTACATTCCCATGACATGAAACATTATCATTTCCAACTTTTGTAAGATGGCCACTCACCTCAAAGGCAGAGGTCAGATTCAGCCAGTTAGGGTTAATTCCAGCACTAGCTGGCCCCGCCCCACCCATTTTTCAGCATATTTTTTTTGACATTTTGGGGGCTTTTTTCGGCCTGTTCTTGGCCCAAAAAACTGCCCTGAAAACAGGCTGAAAAATGGCCTGGAAAACAGACTGAAAAATGATCAGGGCCAGGGCCAGCTGTGTGGAATTTGCTGGCGTGGGATTTTCTGGTTCGCTGAACTGCACAGAATCTTAACTACAGGTTTGCCTGAACTGGAAGCAGTCCACCTCTGGGGCTGTGCTGATTTCACTTGTTCTTAACTGCTTCTACTTTCATGGAATTTCTCACCCATCCTAAACACACAAAGGACATACTATAACTGCATTTATTTTGGTAAATGGTACATCCATTTGTTCTCTGGCTTCTATATGGAATGTGCACTAGGATAGTCTATAAATCCTTAACAAAACATTTGCATGTTGTTATGATTTGCAAGATAATTTAATCCTAATAATCCTATTTAGTTAAGGATATTTCACAAAATAATACATTATAACATCCCGTGTAATAAAGTGTAATTTTATTTATTGTTTTTAATGTGTTTTTATAATAACGTAGGCTGCCCAGAGTTATTTGTTGAGATGGGCAGCTACAGAAATCAAATAAATCAAATAATATTGAAAATAATATCACTTTTGACTTTCAGTTGACGTCATGGCGAGAATGGCTTGGAAATTAGAGGCCTCCACTGAGCCCTGCAAAATCCAGCTGGCAATCACTGTCAGGAGACCCTACAGGGTCATAGCCGACTTGTAGGGGCGTCAAAGAAGGAGAGGTGCTTCGTTGACCATGATGAACCTGCAATTTCCTCATTAGATCTGAAGCAAGCTCTCCCGAATGACAGCAGGGCCATTTTTGGCAGTCACAAGCTGGGGTAACTGGGACTACAAGATTTGTGCTGGAGTGGTGCATGGACAGAGCATTGAAACTGGGTGAGATAACTGCCAAAACTTACTCTAAAGACCTAATTTAAGTACAAGAATTTTAAAAGATAATTTTCAAGCATTAAGGAAGTGCCAATTAGATACATGGAGAAGATTAGAGACTGAAAATAAGAGATGAAAGAAATACCCAAGGAAAGCCTTAAAATACAGAAAACCTAGAAAAAAGCTTAAATAATTTGAAAAGTGATTTTTGGGAGAAATTTTTTAGCTTATTTGTATTTCTAAACACCCTGGATTTATCAGATAATCAGCTGTTTTTGACAGACCATTTCATGTTGGACTTGAGAGTATGAGAGCCATCTACTGGAAGAAGAGAAGCACTACAGCACTAGAGTGTCAGTACTTTTAGTGAAAGTGAGTCCAATACACATAAAGTCTAATACACAGAATAGAAGTAAATAACATCTGGAAGGCAGCCTAACTTTGACTCTATGCTAGAAGATGACTCAGATATTTTGAAAATACTTACCGTAATGAGTTTTTGTTCCCTTTTGAAGATTTCTAAGATAAATTAAATTGTAAATAACTAAACTTTATTGAAACTGGCTATTGGATTATGGATTTAAAAAACTGGAGAAACCTAGTGGATTAATTTGGATTGGATTATTAATGCTATTTGGCAGAACATTCTACAAGATAAAAGAAGAAAGGTGATAGAAGAAAAGAGAAAAGAATGAGTTAAATAAGACTTTAAAATTTGGACAATTGGAAAGATATGTAATTGGAAACCACAAGGCTGTAAATTATTAAAGAATTTTAAAGATGATAAATTTAGGTGATTTGGAGATATAACTATGGGATTGACAGAATTCTACTAAACAGGAGTTTTTCTTAATACTGAGACGTTGGAATCATAGAGGTATACTGAGTAATTTTTATTAAATTGTTACAAAATGGATTTACAGGGGATAATGGAAGTAAATGAAGAAATAATTTTGATGCTCAAAAGCATGCATGAAACTATAAAGAACAATAAGGAGACAGAGGGATTGTTTAAAAATACAGAAATTAGTGTAGAAGTCATACAACAATTGGGGAAAAAGATGAACATGGCATTCAGGAAATAGAGGAGAAATTAGAAGAAGCAGTGGAAGGAAAAAATCAAAATGAGATACAAGATGATAAAGATAATGAAGAGAAAGGAGTAATAAGTAGAATTCAATCAGATAATTCTTTCAAAGCTTATAATAGAACAGAGGAAAAAAGAGAAAAAACTCTTTAAAAAAGAGAAAAGTTTGAAGAAAAAAGAGAAAAATCTCTTTTAAAAAAGGAAGTTTTATTGAAGGATGCTCAAATAATACAGCAGAAAAAGACAAAGGGCACACTGAAGGGTGAGGGCTAGGGTATAAAAATATCAAAAAAAAAGTTATAAGATTCCAAGAAAGAGAGATAAAAGGATGTTTAAAAAGTCAATAAATGATGGAACTCCAAAAACGCTTAGAGATGATGGATGAGAAAATATATTAATAAAATGGAAAAATAGAAAATACAAATAGTGAAAATAGTAACCTATATATTAACAGATAATAGAATCTATTATAACTAAAAATAAGCTAAGCTTAGTAGGTGAAAGTTTAGGATTAGGTTAATTGTATTAATAATATTAATAGTGTTTACTATTGTATTGTATATTGTGAATTTAAACTTTTAAGGATTAGAAAGAGATTTTGAGATATATTCCTGGGATTGATTAAATTTGGTTAATAAATGGCTTTATTAGTAGTTCTAGACATTTGAGATATTGAAATTATGGTGGAACTAAATTTTTCTAAAATATTAAATATTAGTAATTTAGTAAGGGACAACAAATACAAGGTGCAAAGAAATGTTATTTATATTTAAACGAATTAATGGGAAAAATAATAAAGAATTATAAAGAGAGAATGGTATCCTAGGAGTTGGAAGACTAGGATTATGTATACTTATTTATATTATTACCGTTAGCATTGTTGAAAAAAGATTTGACCCAGTCAATACACTGTCCACAAAATATGCATGGTGTGAAAAGAAAATTGCTAATGAAACATGAATTTTTTTAAAAAAAATAAAAAAATATCACTTTTGTAATTAAAATAATGAAAGGAATCTTGATCCAGTTTTTTAAACTTTCTGATTAATGGATACAATCAGCCTTTCTAAAAAATAGTACTACAGATCCTGAACTCTTCAAATACATTTGCAGGAAAACCTGGAACCATAAAATGATAGACATACTACCCTTTTGAATCGCACACACACAAAAATCCTCAGTTAAGTTGCTCTATGATTCATTTCCAAGTGATTTATTCTCCTGCCCCACCTCTGCTTCTCCTTAGTCTACACAAAGACTAATTCTAGAATATCATCCAGGTTGTGAATGATTCATAGGCAGTGCAGAAGATTGCTCTTGGAAGAACAGGTGGACTGCATGCATGAAATAAGATCCCTTGGATCACAACCTATCTTCAAGATGACCACGGTTTAATGTCAGTTGGTAAAATCCAGAACCAAAAGTGAACAGAGACTGTATTGCTTAGAATATATTCAAACTAGAAACACCTGCCCCCTTCATTTTCTAACAGCAACATGGAATTAAGAATTCTTCAGGAAACTATAAATCACTCCTCTCTCAAAGCTAAAATTACCAGTTACTTAGCTCGGACCTCTCCTTATAGGAACAGATCCTTGCTATTTCCACCTTCAATGCTTAAAGAATAAACTGCTCTTAAGTCCTCACTAATAAAGGGGATGCAAGTGAAAAATAATTAGATTCTTTCCCACGTTAATTACTTCAAAAATGGAAATGACTTCTTGATTGGCTCCTTATAATCGCTGCAAAATACAATAAAAAAGCGAAAATGTTTGGCTGATCCATCTGAATATGGGAAAAGATACATGGAATTTACAAAAGGAAAAACATTTTAAGATTTCAATATTTTAGCAATTATACAATAGACATCAAGCAACAAAAATAGAACTTACAATTTGTAGGAGGGCCAGATACCCTGCACCAACATTGTCAAAATTAATCTTCACATTCTTCCACCGAATCTCTGTTCCATTGGGATCCATCAACTTCTCACACTCTGTCTTGTTGTTCACCTCTTCTATTTCAAATCGATACTCAGCCGTCTCATTAAAGCAGTAATGATACTTCCCAGCAAAAAGATTAACCCCCATAATGCTGAAAATCAGCCAGAAAATAAGGCAGACCAACAGCACATTCATAATGGATGGTATAGCACCCACCAAGGCATTCACAACCACCTGTATTGGAAGGGAAAGGAAGGAAGAGAGTGTTTCAGTACAGAAAATTTGATGACTTGGGTTTTACAAGCAAAATATCCATTTGTCTAGTTTTAGTAAGGGGAACAGAAACAAGGCTAGTCTCATAAAACTCATCTTAATTCAAAAAAGTAAAAACAAAATCATGTGTCTCCAAGCATTTTGTTTTTCAAAAATCTTTTATTAAATAATTTATCCAAACAAATATTAGCAATTAGTTTTTATTTCTTTTGCCATTCAATAGGTAGTTAATTTTAAAAAAAAATAAGATTGTGAAAAGAAGGGGGTTCCTGCCTTGATAATGTCCAGGCAAGTCTAATATCCAAGTCAGAATCATATTTTTTTAAATCAGACACATGTAAGTTAACTTAGCCAACCATCTTTCCCCATTTTAAAACCAGATTCATAAATTTGTGCCCTGTTACTCCTACTCCCATGAAGATAAATGAGGAACTTTAGCCACATGTTTCAAATGGGAGTAGGAAAGGGTGTTGAACTTGTTCTAAGACAGTGATAGATTAATATAAAATTAATCAGGACTATATATTCTTTAGTAAGCAAGGCCAGAAGTGTCCCAAGAGCTGAGCATGCATATTTGCAAGCTCAAAAGAAAAAAGCCATATTCCCTTCTCTGCTTCACAGCAAATGAAACTCATGTTTTACAGTTTTCTTCCTTCCTTCCTTCCTTCCTTCCTTCCTTCCTTCCTTCCTTCCTTCCTTCCTTCCTTCCTTCTCTTAATATTTATACAGAAATGAAGACGTGTCATTTGTATTGTTGGTCTAACATATAAGACAAGGAGGGAAAAGGGAAAAGGGCGGCCTATAAATGTTAATAATAAACCCTAAACAATCAATAAACATCTCTTTTGTTTCAGAATGAGAAAATTAAAGCTATCATTCTGAAATTATTTAATTTACAGAGCAGGAAGCTATTAATATACATACTGCACCATTCATTCTTAAAAAGAAAGGGCTGTATGGTAGGACTATGCACATCTTCCCAAACAGATACTCTGAAACACATAGAAACAAGCATGATGCACTTATTTTGAAGATGTTAAGGCATCAATCATTTTTTTAGATTTACACAATATTTTGAATACTGTCACTCACATTTCTCCACTTGAGTGAGAATGTATTTCCATTATTTTGCCAGCTATGATCACTCCTTATAATGATTTTCAGAGATCTAATATTTGGCATCCTTTGTTGCCTTCAGCATTAATTTCTAACACGACACTGATTTTTAGGCAATATTTCTTTTAAAAGAAATGCCACTTAAGACCTTTTTTACAACAAACTCCTGAAAATGGGAGAACTAGGCACATCTCCCTCCCTAAAGGTAAAGGTTCCCATTGCACATATGTGCTACTCGTTCCTAACTCTAGGGGGCAGTGCTCATCTCTGTTTCAAAGCCGAAGAGCCAGCGCTGTCCAAAGATGTCTCCGTGGTCATGTGGCCGACATGACTAAATGCTGAAGGTGCACATAATGTTGTTACCTTCCCACCAAAGGTGGTTCCTATTTTTCTACTTGCATTTTTACATGCTTTCGAACATCTAGGTTGGCAGAAGCTGGGACAAGTGACGGGAGCTCACTCCATTACGCATCGCTAGGGATTTGAACAGTTGAACTGCAGACCTTTCTGATTGACAAGCTCAGTGTCTTAACCACTGAGCCACCACGTCCCAAGTTCTCCCTCCCTACTAATAGGCTGTGAACCTCTCCCATAGTAAAAAATAACCCCCCTAATCTGGATGTTAAAGAAAAATGTTGTTTCTCTGTTGAATATGGAAAACTTCTGCACAGAGCCTTTCCCATTGACTGGACATGAGGAAAGTATTCCTAGTGCAAGGTCAAAATGCATGTCAGCAGTAGGAATTAGCTCTCATGGCACTGTAATCTCCCTGTCTTCTTCTGTCAGCTCTGTCTCCTGAACTTCCTCCAGTCAAAAACCCTCATCTACTTTCTGCTGATTACTGTATTTTTAAAAGTGTCAACAGATGGCGCCATTATTTTACATTAAGTTTCACAATGGTGACATAGCATAATTTGTGCTTAGATGCATAATCCTCTGCAAAAGTTAGGCATTGTATGAAGCAGCAAAATTATTGCAATCAACAACCCATTGACTTCTGAATAGAGGCCTATCAGAAATAACAGAAACTATTAAATTCAACGTTATCAGCCTATATTTCAGATACCAACTGAAAACTTAAAAAACTCATTCTTTGTTCTTGAGATGGGTGATAATGAATTAAATTAAAACCACGTAAATTTATTGGTCATATTATTGTGACTTGACACTATGTTGCATTTTGATTTGCTGTGTATTTGTCTAACAGGATTCACTTACAATGTAATCATTATGCCCATAGTTTAAACAAATTATCAAAACCATTGCAAACTATTATGAGAAAGGGAACATGGCTTTTGTGTGACAACTATATATTAGAAATAGTAAAGTAGGGCATGCATATTTCATAACAATATTTTAATTCCTTCCCCCCAAATATAAAGAGTTGAAGATATTTTTTAAATATTAAGTTGTTAAGCCATAGAGAAAAGCAAAGAACTATATTTAATGCTATTTAGGAAAAAAATATTTGCTGTTGTTTTTTATTTTCATGAAGTCAGTTTATACTGATGGCAAAAAGAAGGTAAGGCCTGAATGATATATAGATGTAAATAATTTCTAACTAGCGTTAAAATTCCTACCAGAAAGGAGCCATTCTCTATTATAAAGATGCTGGGAAACATTTTTTCCAAGCCAAGTTAGCTAAAATGTCTGATAATTTATGTTACAATACTTTCATTAGAAACACTAGTTTCTCTTGAAAGTAACTACAATAAAAGCAGCTGTTGAGATATTTTTAAAAGTAACATTTGTACAAGTCAGAACAAATATTAGTCCACATTCATATCTGAAGTACATTCCATTGCATTTGGTCAAGGTCTAACACTGCCATCCTGAACACATTTACTACTACAGAGTTAAGCCCACCAAAACCAGTGGGACTGATTTCAATTTTTTTAAAAAAATGAACAAGACTGTCCTGTTAATTTAGTTCTGCCTAGACTAACAAATTCAAACCTGAAATGATAACTGAATGTGATCATTTTGAAGTCCCATTGAAAAGAATGGTTGTTCTACAACCACAATTTTCTTAGGATTGGCCACAATTTATTATACAATTATACAGTTATATATCCAGGTCTCAAAATGTTGCATATTGTTTCTCTATGTGAATAACTCCCCTGTCTCTGTATATTTGTCTTTAGTATGTGGAGAAAGTTAAATAAGGATTTTTTTTTTACAGTTACACAACACAGGAAGATATTAATAGCAGAAGTAACAACTAATTTCCATGTAAAACCAAACTGATGGAACTTTAGCAATGTAATTTAGTAAACATAATTATGTAATGCACCCACTTCAATATCCTTTTGGAGCAGGTATAATGTGCAATTTTGGGATAACATTGGATTTTAATTGAAACTTTCAGGCTAAACAAAGTCTCTTTAGAGGTTGAGCTAATGACTAATAATCCCTGACTTTTTGTTTTTAGGATCTGTTTTGACAACAGATATTTTCAGATTTTTGAATGGTTGAATCTCTTCTCTGCAACCTCTCCTATTTTTCATTCTATCAATATTGTTTCAATTAAGAGATTGTATGAGAATGCACCACACATACCGCCCAATCCTATGCATTCAGAAGGGCTCATTCCTTAATAAAATATAGGCTCACAGCTTTCAAACTTGTATCTTTTTTTTATATGCCATGCATTACAAAAAATTAAATTGGCAATCTCCTTTAAAACATGGATAAGTTCAATATGTATAAAATGGCATATTGCAATAATTTCTAGAAAGTTCAGGTTCTATGCTTTGCTTGTGATTTGTTACTAACATCACAGTGACAGGGGAGAGTGGAGTGGGGGCATAAAGCATGTCAACGGGGAAACGAAAAAGAGGGAGAAAAGCTGAGCTATCAGTCAAGGCTGCCAGTCACTAACGGACTGGACTGAGAACAACGAGGTGCAAATCAGAGGAATTAAACCAGAAATCTTTTATTTGGGGGGAGCACTAGATTCCCCCTCCCCATATCCAGCCCTTTGCTGCAACCCTGAATATACCCCCAAACAAGGCAGGAGCAACGTGAAAACCAACCATTGTGTTTTGATCTCATTTTTGATCCATCATAACTTGGGGGGAGGGGAGAAGAAAAACTTGAGGTGGTTCAAATTCTGATTCTTTGCACCTGGTGATTCTCCCTGTTCCAGATTTACAGCCATAAATGCCCCCTTGAATGTTACAGGTATTAAAAGCCAGGCCAAAAAAGAGCAGCCAAGTGCCAACAAAGAATCTACAAATGACATGTGGTTTGGGCCAATAATGAGGCAGCTTAATATATCTCCCTTTTTTTAAAAATTAGTCTGTTATTGTTGTTATTATTATGGCAATCGTCAAATAAAAAAAGGGAGAACTGTGCAGCAGGGTGATGGTGAATCATAAACAGAGGGAAGTGATCACGTCAGCAGCTGCATCATGATTCTGTTTGTTACGTCTTTCTACCAGTTTGATCAGTTCTAGCATGCTTTTAAAAAAAACACCCCATAATCCACAGGCATGCAGAAGGATCAGCTCGCTAATGGCATCTTACCCTCATCCCCTCAAATCGGGACAACGCTCTTAAAGGCCTCAAGGCTCTGAGTGTCCTAAGGGATTTAATGGCACCTAGTTCCGAGTAGCCCAGGGCATTAGCTATAAGGCTGACTAAAGAGACCTACACAGAAAACAGGAAAAGAAAGGAAAAAGAAAAAAGAAAAAAGAAGAGGTTCCAGACTGTTAGCATAAATCCCCTAGCACTGGCAGTATATTCATCCCCCAAATTGGACTGCAGGCCCGAGCCACCCCCGTTTACAGTGACACCGAAGAAGGCAATGGCCATCAGCTGCCTACAGCACTTCACTGAAAGGACCTGGAAGGAAATAATGTAGTTGAGAGAGGCATAAATATAAAACAAAGGGGGAAAAATAAGTGAGAGAGAGAGAAAGAGAGGCACAGGCACACACAGACGGAAACAGGGTCTGTTGGAGATTAGGAGCCCAAACGGATGTCAAGAACCTTACCCTCGCCCTCTTAACAGTCTGCAGGATCCCAGCAGCTCCCATTAAATTAAGCCAGACAAATTTTTAAAGGACCTATGAAAAAGAATACAGATAAATACACACACTGCACAAACCGCCTTAATTCTCTCATTCAGATGGGGATGGGGATGTGGGATGACCCACCGACATCGCATCCCAAAATTAAGAGAAAAACAAATATCCAGCTTTCTGTGTTTCTACTCTGAAAGAGCAGTTTGTTTCTTAAGAAACCTTCTGTGTCAGAGCAAAGACTTTCTGAAGGTTTCATATTAGCTTTCTGTTTCCTGGTGTGGGGAATAGGTGGCATGAATAGCTATTGCAATCCAAAGAATCTGAAGGCCATCTAGTGGAGAAGGGTATTGTTTTCTCTTATTGTTAAGTTATAATAGGACTGCATTGTACTACAGGTCGGGGATGCTGTACTCTTTATTGCACAGAGGTGTTTTTTCAATAGGCTGTTTATACAGGATAGGACTGATGAGAATCGGGGGTTCTACAACATTTGAAATTGGAGTTCAGCATAAGATGCCAGTTCCTGTTCTAATGCCTGGGAATGCATTCTGGGAGCCAGTTCATGAATTATTACCATTTGCAGTATGGCGGCTGCTTCCAGGATTGGCTCCCATTTTGCTCTGGAAGTTCTGGAATAAGTACAAATAATATGACCAGGCTCAACATACCTCTGATTCTGATTATAGGCTATATAGTCTATCTACTGACCTGCACTGTAGCAACAGAATTACAGGTCCATAACATTCAATGTAGAGCCATTCAACCTGCAGTGGATTTGGGAAAATAATAAAATAACATTTGCCTAGCCAAAGTCCTTGGGAGAGACTCAGTATGTGGATCAAAATGCCAGATCCAATCTAAACATTTGTCTGGCTGCAACCAACTGTAATAATAATGTGGTGTCCTGCATAGCACTTAAGCTTTTACAGAAACATAAAGAGTAAGTATGGATAAACTAAAATTCTTCCTCTTTCTTTGTCTCTCATTCTCTCTTTTGATACATATTATGGGATGTACGGCACATATGTATCTATGAGGGTACACAGAAATTTCAGTACTGTACTACCTTTAAAAGAAATATTTTCACTTATTTCTCCCTAAAACATCTTGCCTATCATGTTGAAACGTAACCTTCCATAAGTAAGCCATGCTTTATTGCAGACTGTTTTAAAAATATTAATTTTAGTTAACATTTATGTTAATTAAATAGAATACAGTAGTACTGCCAGGAATGCTCCAAAGGAGAGGAAAGTACTTTTAAGCAACTGCCAAAGAACTAAAATTAAGGACACTGTTTTTTTCAGGGCTGGCAACCAGATTGGAGAATAATATGCTGAAGCTTTGAAAGTCTAGTAATATATATTTGATCCGGCTGGGAGAAGCAACTGATTATCTCAAAGTACTCTTCAAAAAGCAACTGGACTTTCTTGGTTGATCAACAAAGAAATCCATAAAAGCCTTGGGCATAATCATGACCTGGATGATTGAGAATCTCCATAGACAATTGATTGTCTCCCATTTTGGGAAGATTCGCTCCAGAGACAGTTTGTCCATTGTAGGGTTGGCCTTCTGGAATGGCTTCCACCAGGTGTGTTTGGCCCCAGTCTTGGTCCCCCTCCAGAACCATTTCAGTTCCAGAGTGCATTTGGGGACTGACACCAAATATTCTTCAAAGTTTAGGTTTGTCTATTTTGACTTCTGGTTTTATGTTACAATTTTTTCAATGTTATTGCTATTTTCTTTTATTCTGTGAACCCCAGAGAGTCTGTGTAGGATAGTGTCAGGACATACATGTGAAAAAATAAATAATTATAAGGTAGGCAACATGGGTCTATCTTCAGATCACTTCACTGTTGTTCACCCTAATCTTGTTCAAGTGGAATTCCAATTGCCGTGTCCAACATGAAGCCATTTTTTAATAAGCAAATCTCCTATCACAACTATTTTGTCAGTATTTCAATTGCATGTTTGCAAAATGCCAATGTTTCATGGCCCAATAAGTTATCTATTCTTTATTGGTTAAGGAAATGATAGATGGACTCTGTAAGTTGGTCAAGGAGCACTAGAATACCTGAACTAAATGGAGGGTGGATAAAAGAAAATTTGAAAACCTAATAACTGAAAAGTGGGAATAAGTCAATAAATAAAAAATAGGTAAACTGATAAAGACATCAGTTTACAATAAATGAAACCAGAAATGTATTTGAAAATGTATCAGTGTTGGGATAATGGTAAAATATCTAATTTTTTTAAAAAATAATTCTATTTTTAAAATGTCAGACAATTCATAATTGTACTTCAGCAATATTTTGCCCATCCATGCAAAAGCACTGAAAGATAAAATATCTTAATAGACAATTGTAACTATGGGACATATTCCTTTAATATGATATAATTACACCCAAAATAAGAGCCAGTGAACTCAATGCAACTTACTTCTTAGTAGACATGAATATAATTGTATTTTAAATTTCATTGATTTCAATGAAAAGTAATAGATGTGACTAATCGCTTCCACTGGAATATGTCAGATGGAACAGACTTTCAAATTCTGAAAACTGGTCTTTTAGCCAATCCTGAATGAATGCTAGGGGTTTGGAACAGAGATGCTCTCTTAAGCAAGAAAGAAGAAATGGATGAAAAAAAATGTTATCTAGGATAGTCTCTTCTGTAGGGTCCTATAAATGAGAATGTTTCCTGTCTCAACAATTAAAGATCTTAGCAGGAAGAAACTTCTATTTCTTGAAGGAGGATAAGTGGGCAATGCTGTTTTAGAAGAAGCTCTTTCAGCCTCAGTTGCCCTCTGAAATTCATTAAAGCGACTGGATTTTTTTTCACACATCTCCAACACACTGAAACAAAATGATGTGGATGTCTTATGAGTTGCAGGGACTTGAATAAGTGAAGTCATGTTATTTTTTTCCAGGCTGATGGCCATGATTACATGACCAATGCCCCAGTGCTTTGTTTGCATGTGGGAGACATTGACACATGTACAAAAGGATGAACTTTCAATCATGTAGTCATGACCATATCTTGACTTTTTTGCCTCCTCTCCAGATGATTCTGAAGATATAGAAATCCCTCTGAATATTAGCAGTTATGGGTAAATAACTGTTAATGAAAAACAGGTATTGAGGTGAATATAGTTAGATCACACTTTTAAAATACTATTCACTCAAAATTAGGGGTAAATATAATATCAACATCTGTCCAAAAAAACAAATCCATGTTTGGTTTACTCAAAAGTAAGTCCCACTGTGTTCAATGAGCATTACTTTCTAGCAAGAGTGCTGAGGATCCAATTTTAGAACAATGCTTATGGATAGGAATTAGGAATGGTCTTGCATTGCATTTATGGTTTGCATTTGTAGATAAGCAATATAGGAAAGAAAAGGATAATCTTATAAAAATCTAAATTTTGGAGCTTAAAGATCCCCTTGGAGAAAAAAAATACACTTAGGGAACGACAGTTATGTTGAGGAGATGATTTTTTTCTCAACACAAACAGACATTGAATATTATTTTTGTTTTAAAAATAGATCCAGGATATATTTCTCTAAACGTTGAACCTTAACTCTGGACTAATTAGAAACATATTGATTATTTACACAAGATAATATGTTAGTTTTCAAATGATAAATTCATATATAGATTTGATATTTTGATATTGGACTAATAGTAATTACATTTTTTCCTAAAGAATGAAACAAAAAATAAAACAGTATAGGGCAGCACAGTAGTAACGAACTATACTGAAGATGTATGTGGGGAAACAAATGCACAAAGATACTCAATGTCTGTGGAAATCTGAAGAGAACAAGAAAAGAAAATTGTCCCCAAATGTAAAAAATATTAGTGATCACAGTATTTCCCATTAACAATGCAACATTAAATCATGCAGACCGCTAATGCCTTTTTAGCTAAGAGTAGGATGGACTTTTGTTTTAAAAGATCAAGGTCAACTTCATTTTGCTTCTGCCCACAATTTAAAAACATTTAATGCATTGTTTGTAAATTTCATTTAAGTGGCAACATTAACAATAACGCTATATACAAGTAAGGACCAGAAAATAAGGGTTCTATCAAAATTATTACATCACTTTCAGGTCTTCTATTCCACAAAAATAGCACGTTAATAAATAATACAGATGGTCAATGGACATTCCCATTGCTTCAAGAAAATAAGTATTTTGAGACCCAAAGTATATTAAATTAGAATTTAAAAATTAGGTATATAAATGTAAGATACATGCATGAGGGCAAGTATGTGTTCAGTTTGCCTTTTGGATCTCAGTCTTTTGAAGGGTAAATTGTGACAAAAAAAGACAATAGTTCTGTAAAGTGGCTTTGGGAATATTATCTAATATTTGTAACTATTCATAATTTGTCTCCTCCATATCTTATGCCTATGACTGGTGAAGATTTTGAAGGAAAGGCCACATTATTCAAGAGATGCTGAAAGCAGCACGGGGGAGAAGAACTGAAAAGACAATCATTTAAACCTTCTCTAGTGGAATTGAAAGAGACTGCATTTTTCACCAAAGACCTTATCTCTTAAGGAGAAGCAAACATATTCTTGCAGTGGTACAAACGTGTCTTTCACTTTTGACCAAGATAGATCAAGATAAATTTTGTATGCGAGCCTTTCAATTTTTCCAATTCATTTTTTTTGTTATTTTATTTTACAGGTAAGGTAAGATAGCTTTAATGCATTCTCACTCTATCAGCACATTGTAGAACTCAGTGATTCATTTCTTTGTTTGAGATTTTTGATGGAAGGAGAATTCATGCATCTTAATAGAGCAATAGAAGTTAAATCTGCTTTGCATTTCTGCTTGTTTCTATCTGTCTTTACTATTTTTGTGGCATTTTCTCAAGTTCATTCCTCATTCGAATCTCAGTGAAAGAGTGGACCTGAAAGTGAAATATGGAAAACCTCCTCAACAATTAACATTTTGGGTTGTAGCGAGTAAGAATGGAAACAACAGAATGTTTTGCCTTAGAAAAGATTTAGAAAGAAAAAAGGGTAAAAATGTGAGGTCTTATTTATTTAAATAGAGATACTATCTCTTCAAAAAAGCAGCAAAAAGAAAAAAAAGATACCTACTGCTACAATGAGGAAATCCAACCAACACCAGGCATTTGTGAAGAATTTCACAAATCCATAGGCACACCACTTCAACAACATTTCAAGGATAAAGATGTAGGTGAAGACTTTGTCAGCATATTCCAGGACGGTGCGTATTGTTTTTCTCTGTTCTATATAAATATCCTCAAAGGCCTAAGGAACAAAAGAACAGTAATTATTATTATATCTTAGTCTTGGCATTAGAGAGCTACAAAGGTGGTTTGTTTTGATCTCCTGTATTTTTCGGAATATAAGTCGCACCAGAGTATAAGAGGCACCAAGATTTTGAAAAGGTACATTTTTTAAAAAGGTTTTTGCACTCTGCAGGCCTCCCAAACCCTCTGCACGACTCATTATTTGTGAAAAATGGGGCCTGCAGAGAGTTTGAGAGGCCTGGAAAGTGCTCTTGGGAGCTGGGGGGGGGGGCAAAAATGGCCCATTGTTTTGCAAAACACAGGGCATGCATAGGCTTTGGAGTGCTCCTGGGGGCTGGGTGGACAAAAAGCACTTTACAGGCCTCCCAAAGCCTCTGCACATCCATTTTTGTGAAAGGGGTGATTTCGGGAGGCCAAAAATGCTGTATTCAGTGTATAAGATGCACCCAGATTTTCTCCCTCTTTTTTTGGTGGGTGGGAAGGTGCATCTTATACTCTGAAAAATACGGTAGATTCTTCTAGAGGATGCTGTTGTAGATGAATTCAGTTTACACACATATATATTTTTTGTGATCTCCCAGCATTTAACTACAGGTTCCCTTGACTTACAAGCTTGACTTGTGCAAGTGAAGGACTGGTGCGCACGTACATGCACACACCACAAGTCTAGATGTGTGTGTGCCCAGGCCCGCTGCTTGTGTAAGTCAAGCTGCACCCACACACGCTTACGTGGGCCAGCCTGCAACTTGGTTGCAAATAGGCCACAGTCTTGTAGCGGGCTATGGCCCAGGAGTTGGGAGCCCCACCTTATGTGGTTGCCTTGACTTACGACCATAAAGCAGAGGTGGGTTGCTGCTGGTTTGGCCCGGATTGAGTGAACCGGTAGTAGTGGTGTCGGGAGGCTCTGCCCATCTTCCCGGGCACTTCTGCGCATGCGTAAAGTATCACATGCATGCATGAATGCACACAGGAGTGCGCCTGAACAGGTAGTAGAAAAATTGGTAACCCACCTGTGCCATAAAGGCTATGACCAGAAATCTGCTCATACATCAAGGACTACCTGTATTAACTCAAAGCCTGCCTAAAGAGGCAAAGGAGTTATGCTCAGATCTTTAGAGCCCAATTACTACCCCTGTTTCCTTCCTAAAATCAAACATTATGATATTTGTCAGATTTGACCTGTCTGAGATCTTCTCTTTGTTTCCATACTGCCCAGTCTTAAGGAGGGACCAAAACCAGCAGAGGAAAGAATACAGTATTGTTTTCAGATAGGGATTTAGAGTACATAATTCTCATGCTTCTCTGGCTAAGCACAAATGGCCATTTAGTATTTATTACAAAATGCACCTGAGACAAAATTAAGCACCTTAAGCCTTGTCATGAACATGAAATACTGTTGCAAGGGGAGAAGAGGCCAATCTTTTCCCTAAAAGACTCTTCCACCTCAGTGTAAGGTCCTGCAGGAATATATGGAATAGCCTAAAAAGCAGTCAAATATATTACTACAAAATCCTTCTGCAGTAGCTTTAGGGATGATTTTCACTGTGAATGTGCCAGGGAGGAATAATTTCCTACCATGCAACTAGGACACCTCTGGTTGCTGCTACCTAACATTTTTCTCCCAAAAAAGAGAAGACATTTGCAGTTGATTCATGAATTTCACATACTGTTCAGTTTGACTAACAAAACAAAATGTTGCTCACCAAAGCTCCACTGCTGAGCAAGATCATGAAGATAATGAAGGTTTCAAACCAGTTATGTTCCACAATGAGAAAACACGTCTTTCTTAAATTCCACCAAGACTTTCCCAGTCCTTCTTCTATGCTGACTTGGCAGATCTTGAACCGTTGCACACAGCCTGCAAAGGTAAAATTAATTTTGTTATTAATTTTGTTACAGATAACAATCCCAAGAGTTAGACATTTTCCAGCTGTAAGATATTTTCCATTCATTCATTCATTCATTCATTCATTCATTCATTCATTCATTCCAAAATGCTGTCAATTAAAATTAACACTGAATTACAAAAGATTTTACAGATGTACAAATCTGTAGAGTTGTGCAAGTTTAATAGTTAGATCTCAAACCTCTAATAACATGTTATCAAAAGGAAACAAGTTAGTGATTTGATAAAATAATATAGTAAAATATTGCTATAAATATTATAAGAGGCACAATAGTTTCAATCATGTGGTTAAATAGCATCTCTGCACCTTCTTCATGATACTTTAGAGATTGGTGAAAATTTATAATATTAATATAATTTCACATTCTATTTGATTTATTACAAATGTCTCCAATTTGTGGCCCATGGGTCACATATGGCCCCGGACAACTAGCAATGTGGCCTCACAAGATTGTAAACTTTTAACATTATTATATGATTTTATATTATAAAAGTATATATTTTATATGTGGCCCAAGAAAATTCCTTTTCACTCAATGCAGCCCAGGCAAACATAAGGGTTGGATTTATTACATTCACCATTCCCTCCAAATGGGATTAATCAGGCCATTGAACAACTGAAGGTAGAAGGAATACCTAAACCAAATTAAAAGGCTAAGAATAGAAATATAACATTGATTCTTTGTTGTGGTCTCTGTGCATCACCCATATGAGTAATGCATCTACCTTTGTCCTGTTCATTCAGAGCTGAAGCAGATTGTGAGAAACACACTGCCAAATGTGCATGATCTTTATTCCAGAAGGACTCACAGTTCAGTCATTTTGTGCAGTTCCTCTGCTCCAACTATTACCACTAACTCCAATGTTTGAGGTTCTCTAATCATGGTACATGGTCCCAGCCTTCGACCTTTGCTCACCAGAATTGTCATGATACAATATTCAGTCTTGAACAAATAAATCTTTCAGTCATGCATTTTGGGAAGCCATTCTTCACCACGTCTATCATAGAAGGTGTACCTGCCCACCATTTAGCCCTATCCTCAACATATAGAGGCCATAGTGAGGAAAAAGTTCCTTGCCCATAACTATTCTTTGAACAGTTTTTTTGTATATTTCCACAGTGATGAGGAGGTTGGGGAGGAACTTTGACCAGTGCTGGAGTCTGGTGAAAGCTCTGATCGATGCTCTGTGTTGGACACAGAGATAGAGCCAGGACTGTCTGACATTTCCCAGCCACCAGAGAGGCAGCTGCCTCTGGATGCTGATATGAGTGAGGAAGAAGAACATCTGGGCCTGTTCCAGATACACGTATGTGCAGAACAGTTAAGAGAGGTGAACAACATAGGACAAGGAGTCGGCTCGGGAAGCCAAGCACACATGGACGTTGAATGGTCCCTCCCTGGCTGGTGAATAAATAGAAAGAAAGTAGTTGTCGTAGGAGACAACGGTTCATATTTCTGAAGCTTTTGCTCATTGTGATTTGTGCCACAAAGACTGCTTGCCAGAACTTAACTTGCAGCCTTTTGGCAGGGAGGTCAGGGCCTTGCAATTATTGCAAGGAACTGATAAGGTCTGTTACTGCAGTTAACTCCTTGAAGGACTATTGCCTGGACTTTTTGGTGGGTGAATGCAATTAATTCACAAGAGATAAATAAAGAGGGATTTTTCATGAGAAGGAGTCTGTTCCTTGCTTCTGCTAAGGCTGGGTCAGAACACCACCTTCCCCTTTTCAGTTGTTTGTTTTGTTAAGTTTATCTTGAAATTCCTATTGTCTCAAAAAAATTAAAACAGAAACTGACCCAGGAACACATGCAGAAGGCAGTTGTTGTATGAACTGCCATGTAAATGTCCACCAAAGTCCCTATATTGTATTATGATATTATGTTGTGGACTTTGCAGCAAATGAAAAATGATGAATTCTTCCCATTGTCCTGAGGACTTTTACATATACCCCATATTCAGTATCACCTTCAGTAAAGCATGCATCAGGATCCAAGTACTCTTCTGGTGCTTCCACAGGTACCTCTTCTACCTCTGGCTTTATATCTATGGTGCTCCCCTCTGATGAGCTTGTATCATCCAGCTTCTGGAATAAAAATGATAGCAAGAACATCAGGTGAGACTCTTCACAGAAAACAAAACAAGGATATTCTGGAGACTCAAAACAAAATCTTAAAAGAAGAGACTGAGGGAACAAGAATGATTAGTATTGAGAAAATTGAGAGGAAGAGCCGAGATAGGGATAATAAAATAAGCCCTAGGTCAACCTGTAATAGACAAATTAATAAAACAGACTTTCATTTTTCTGTAGAAGTGTGCCACTCAGTTAACAGTATTATATTTCCTTGTCTTACTTCCTCAAAACACCTGGTTTTCAGACTGAGGAAATTGATTCTGACCTGAACAGCCTAGCCAGGAAAAAATGTAAATAGGAATTTAATTATCTACCAGCTTCTGCATTTCCCAAATTTATCTTTGATTTGCTGCAGCTGGTCTTTCCTTTAATTCCTATGAGTGATATATTAATACTGTACAAAGCATTTCATTATTTTAAGATGCATTTTTCCAAATATGGATAACAACACCAGATTTATGGGCATCCGCTGATTGCAAGGCTCTATGCTATAGCCATCAACCCCCTTTATGCTTCACAATAACCTAGCACTCTGATCAAAACATCAATCCACTTCATTGTGAAGCTTTGTTCTCTTGTCACCCCGGAATACAAATGGCTACTCCAGATGATGGCATGACAACATGGTTTGAGCATCGGGTCATACCTCTTTGCTGCCGCCAGCGTCCGTGTCACTGCTGAAATCTTCTGTGTTGAGGTTCTCAAAGTCAGACTCACCCACAGCAATGGGAACACGGACAGTGAGGTGAGGGTTGTTGATGAATGACATGTGGTCTTCATCAATGATGTACTTCTCTACACTGCTGCCAATGCCACTGGTGGTGCCATTCCCATTCTTCTGATAATCAATCTCCCGATTGATATCTGCCCCTGTATGGTTAGCAATGCAGTTCATCTTCTTGTCATACAGCTCGTCCAGTGGCTTCACTTCATCTGCCTCCCTCTGCTTGAAGTGCGTCTGTACAAATTCATGCACTTTAATCTTTATCCAAGCAATGCCCTTTTTGATCCGGATGACAGAGATTTGCAAGTTGTTCATTTCACCATCATCATCACTGGCTGCAAGGTTGTCTGCACTAAAAGAGCTCAGTAACAAGGCCAAGAACAGATTCAGCACCTGAATGAGCAGAAAAGGCAGATCAGGGCAATGCTTCTTAACAAGCTCTCTTTGGACAATTGCTGCATTTCTCCCACAAAAACACTGTTTTCATCTGGCAGTAGAAGGAAAAGTGAGACAGCTTTGCTGGGAACCAAATTGCCAGTAGGCTCCTTCAATAACAGCAGTAAAACAACAATAATTCTCTGATAACTGCTAAGTAAGAATGAATTTGCTTATTGATTTTTCTCTCCCTTTTTCATTTTGTAATTCAGTGCCACACATATAGATGGTATGTGTGTGTTAATGCGTATGTGCATGTGTGTATAAACACTCCTATAATACAATACATTTTTAAGTACATATTCTTACACACACACATTATGTACATAGCATGTCTGTGTGTATTTCATTCATTCACTCATTCAGTTATGTATTCATTCATTCTTATAAGAAAGCAGTAATAAAAAAAACCCTGTGAAGTTAATAGAATCTTTCTGGGTGCAGCATGGGTGCAGCATGAAATCTTATTGATTAGAGACAGCAACTGCATCATAAACCTCAACATTTGGAACTATATATTTTATTCTGTTTTTTTCCCCTGCCACCCTTGAAAGACTTTAATTTTGGTTACAGGCTGAATGTGACCAAATTTTTAATTCATTTGCTCTCCCCACCACCACCCTTTTGCACGGACATATAGTAGGTTGTGAAACATTTTGAATTCAAGGGCAAAAGATGCTTCTTATTGTACAGGGTACAAACATGGCCTCAATCTGCAACTCCCTGAAACAACTGATTCTTTTCCTAGAATAGCAAAATCTTTCCTTGGAATCTGAAGCATGGCACAGCTGTAATTCATACATATTCCATTTTTTTCTATTTTCAACCCATTCAAGATAATGATGCTAGTATAAGCGTCTCAAGAAGCAATGTGGAAAGAAAGCAAATTTTGGAATCATGATTGAAGAGAGGGTGATTATATAGATATTCAATGCTGTTTGCATTGAATGCATTCTATCCAGCATTTGAACAGTTGGGTGATTCACCTTGTTTCTCCTAATAACACTGGAAAATTAGCATTGGGACCATTTTTAAAACTAGCATATTTAATATAGGGAAATAAGCATCTTATTTGATTCCCCATTTTGAAATACAGTACATAATTGTATCTCCTCAAGTGAAGAGACCCGCCTCATCACAGGGGTAGAGTGGGGTTGGGAGGCGTTTCCCAGGAAGGTTGAGTGTATCCAAAATTATATATACCCCAGCAGGGTAACCTATGGCGAATAGCATCGTAACTGCCAGCTAAAGCAAACAGAACTCGTCATTGGATAGCAGTGATATAGGAGGATATGAGGCAGATGATCAATTTTGTGAGAATAGCAAATACTGCATGAAAGAAGGCAATGGGTAAACCACTCCTCTATTTTTACCAAGCAAACATATGGATAGTCAATATAGGATTGTTGACAATACAATGCTGGGTCATGGGCCCTTCAGTTCAGATGGCACTCAAAATGCTAGGGAGGAAAAAGTTGAGGATCTTTTGGAAACTAATTATGTTTAAAATGGACCCTGGAATTTAAGCTTGAGCGTGGTAAAGCTCAATACAGTGAACAATAAAATCAATAGACTACACATTGGAATGTGGACATCAGTCAATTGAAGTGGACTAGAATTAGACCCTTTCAGTCAGAAAATAATATAGTTTATTGTTCAGTACACAAAAAACTTAAAAGGAATAGCATTGATTTCATACTCAGAAATGGTATGCACTTGGCTACAATGCAGTCAATAATATCACTTAGACTTCGTAGACAACCCATTAATATGATGATTATCCAAATTGATGCTCCAAACACTGATGCATAAAGATGTTTAATGTGTTTTATGATCAAATTCAATCTGAAAACAACAGATCAGGCAAACAAGAGACTGGAGTACCAAAGTTGGAAATCTTAAGAAAGAAATGTAATTGAATTGTAAGATTTAGAAAACAGAAATGAAGCAGGAGAATGACATCATTAAAACAACCAAAATAATGCTTATAAGCGTGATCATCTCCAAATATCACATACAGACAAATTTATATTGGTGCAAGGAAGTTGAAAAGCTCAGTTGCAAAAGCAAAAACACGGCCAGGATCTGACTGTGGACTAAGTTATCATGTGTAAGTTCTAAGTCAAGTTAAAGTGGGAGAAGAAAGTCAACCAGTATCCACAAAATAATCTTGAAATTCTATCCATAATTCTAAAGGAGAATATCAGCAATCAGATCAGAATCTTGAACCTCATTGATACAGAATAAGGAGGACTGTGGAATGAAGTCCACAGTTAAGGATGACTGTGAACACAGGTTGCCAAAGATGAAGAAACAGAAGAAAGGAAACTGGGTGTCAGAACAAGCAGTGGAAATTGACAAGAAGAGAAGCCAAAGTAAAAAAAAAAAACACAAGATCTCAAAGGAAGTATTTAGCAGACATAGAAAAATAAGAAAAAATGTATAAATAAAATTAAATTTTTTTAAAAAAGGGAAGTCTTCCAAATGATATCCAAATTTGGAAGGAGGTCCCAACTTTGTGGTAGTACACTACAGGCTGCTATGGACAAATATTCAACTTCCAATATCCCTTACAAAATATTCCCTACTTACAAAACCCTCTAACACCAGATAAAGTTAGACGAGTACTTCAATGATACGGGGTCATAAGGTTGCAGAAATTGATATCACATCCACAAAATATGGCAAACAACAGATGAGCAATCAATACAAATTTTAAATACACTATACCAACAAATCTGGAGAATGACATATTGGCCAACAAACTGGGTCAGTTTAGATACCCTATACCCAACAAAGGAGTTTTAATAGAGTGTGCAAAAATAGGAGAAGGGCTAAATATAAAGAAGAAAAGAATGTCAACGAGCCTTATATTTGATCGTGAAGATACTAAGATGGCAAATAGCTTCTGCTGTTTAAGTTCATTTACCCATAGTAAAGGAATAATTAGTCAAGAAGTATGCCACATGAGTGGAATAGTAATGAAGGCTTTGAAAAAAGATACTTAGGTGCTCTGATGTGTCTTTAGCCACAAAAATCAGAATTATGCAGACAATGTCTTGTACTGTAAGATCCTATAGAAATTTGAAATTAGAAGCAGTGTAGAAATAATTTTAACTTTATGGAACTTCACTGTTGGAAAAGACTCTTGATAACAGAATGGGTAGCTAATAAAATAAACAAATGAATCATAGGACAAATAAATCCAGAATTCTATCTGAGGTACATATGACCAGACTTGAATTACATTTTGGATATGTAATACAAAGACTGCCTTGTGAAATCTAAAAGGCTGAGAAAGATGGAAGGGAAAAGAAAAAGAGAACAACCAGCAATGAGGTAAATGGACTTGATTACAGTGGCAATGAGTGCACCATAAGTAGATCTGAAGAGCCTGATTGGGGACAGATTGTCCTGGAGAAATTTATTTATGTGGTTGCTAAGAATCAACACCTACTTGATAGAACATAATCAGTTAATCAATCAGTCAATCTAAACTTAATAGTTTATTCTCGATGGCACCCATTTTTGTCATTTTAGATACTGCTCTTCTTAAAGAAGCTTTTGAAAAAAAAATAACAATTAAAAAGGCAAACACGAATTCAAGAAAAAAGATAAAACAAGTAATTGAAAATTAGCCAGATAAAATGAGTTTTTATGTGAAAATTAGACCTTAAGCCCCCAATACATTTTGTCATCTTTCCTGATAAATAACTCTGGGGAATGTGAAAGCTTTCACCTTGTTTGTAAATGAGCTGGCTTAATTAAAACATTTAATGCAGGAATAAATTTGTATAGCTTGGAGGGGAAGAATAAAACATATAGAGTAATAAAATGTTCATTTGCTAAAAAAAAACCATGAACATTAAAAAAGTTGTATGCAGTTTGAAAAGATGGAACTCTTTCTAACATTTATATTTTATAAATATGAATCATACTGTGGGGCCAGTGTTATGGAACATATAAAAATATGAAACACACTATGGGACCAGCATTCTATCTGACATAAATAATACAAGATTTTTTCTGCTCTAATGTCCTGCAATTCCATACCATTTCATTAAGTAATTTCTCTCCCTCCCTCCCACTCACTCACATTCAAACACACACACACACACACACACACACACACACCATTGCTAAATCCATTATTACCCAAAACCTCTTGCTAGTTCAGATTCAGCATTGGATTTAGCATTCATGGGCAGTAAGGATTTGAGTGTCATGATAGGTCTTCCCTTTGGAAGTCTTCTTTAAAAGCTTTTTAAAAAAAATATGGGAGCTGTAATTTAAATTTCTCACAATATCCCAGAATGATGCTACTCATGAGAAACGAATACCTACATGAGTAGCTCAGTCCCATTACATAGAAGTCCTAGTCTTCTATCTGAACGACAAATTGAATTACTACTAGATAGCTATTCACTTCCCACTTAAAAAAGAACCATAAATATTTACTGACCACCAGATTTCCAATGACCATCACCATCATGAAGACAATAAGGCACATTGCCTGTCCTGCCACTTCCATACAGTCCCACATAGTTTCAATCCATTCTCCACATAGTACACGGAAGACGATAAGGAAAGAGTGGAAGAAGTCATGCATATGCCATCGTGGAAGATCACAGTCAGGGTTGATCTTGCAGACACATTCCTTGTAGTTCTTGCCAAAAAGCTGCATCCCCACTACAGCAAATATGAAAACAATGATGGCCAGCACCAAGGTCAGGTTCCCCAAGGCACCCACTGAATTACCAATGATTTTTATCAGCATGTTCAAAGTTGGCCAGGATTTTGCCAGTTTGAAGACTCTCAGCTGCAAGTTGAAGAAGAAAACATACATACTTAATTAAGGGTGGGTGGGGAGGGACACACATGGAGAGACCCATAAAATAATGCTTATAGAAACAGAGGAAGCAGTTTCAAGACAGGTTAACTGACTGTCATTAATTAAACTCTGGACAGGACGCCTCTAGAGATAAAGAATTATAACTATGAATTTTCAGGTGGACAGGCTCATCACTAAACCTTTCAGTCAATCATTATCATTGTACATTGTGCCCAACATGAAAACATAATTGCAATTTGGGAGTATTCTTTAATCCAGTTTTCAGATCCATTTGGCCCTAAGGAGTGGGAATATTTTTATTCTTCCAGGAATATTCTTTTATATATTACATACTATCATATAACACTATAAAAGTAATTTTAACAGGCTGTAAAAATATTTTTTCTGTCAATTAATTCAGTTAATTTTGATAAACAAAGGAGTTCTTTTTAACTACTGGTATCCTTCTGAAATATACATAATGCTAATAATTACAACAATAACACTCAAGAGGCAATCTGTTTTTCACCACATTGTTTCTTTCCATTTTGCTTAACTATTCTGCTCCTATTCTCTGCATAACAGATAGAATTTTCTCCCGTGGACACCCCTTTTCTATTAGTTTCAATTGCATGAATATTTATGGTGGCCCTCAGATCATTCCCATAGACGCTACTTGGGAAAGATCAGATACACTGATATAAAAGATGGAGGTGCATGGTTTGGGGAATCTTCAGTATTGTAGCTGTACTACCTAAAGACCTGCACTGGTTAGGGAGAATCATAACAATTATGCATTTCTCCATTATTCCATTGGTTGAAAAAGACATCAGTTGGAAAGAGGGTACCATTAAAAGCAACCATGTTTATTTCATTTATCTATAGAAGATTTGAAATGGAGTACTATAATTACAGAAACCATAGACAGAAATCACAGAGACCCCCCCAAGGAACTTTTTTGGGTTGCAAATTAAAGCATTTAACAAATTTCAATCTCTCAAGCATCATTAGCACGTAATAATTTGTTTGAATGGAACCTAACAGCAGTTTCTTATGCTTATATCCAGATAAACATACATTACAGCCAATTGTTCAATGTGTAAAATAAATAAGGAATACCAATCGGAAAGATCGCAGCACAGAAAGCCCCTCCACATCTGCTAGCATCAGTTCTAGTAAACTGAGTGAGACAATAAATCCATCAAAAATGTTCCACCCTTCTTGAAAATAGTAGTATGGATCCATTGCTATCAGTTTCAGGAACATTTCAGCTGTAAAAATTCCAGTAAAAACCTGAAAAGAAAGAGAACAATTAAACCGAATTAAGGTAGGGTTGTCAACTTCGAAAGGAAGAAAAAAAAAATCCCTAGCTGCAGTTTGATAACAAGACAATTATTTTTTCTGGATTTTGAATGCTTGTTTCACCGCAAGAAAAGGGGAATCTGCCAAGAATTCTCCTGGGAGCCAACTTGAGGTTTTAGTCTTCCAAAGAAATCCCATTGTGAAATGAAGAAGAGAAGCACAGTGGATATTCGACCATCTCTCAAAAGTAAAATAAAATAATAAAGTAAAAGTAAAAGCAATACTGAGTACATTGGGATTTTGTAAAAAATCATGTAGGGTTATTACACAAGCAGGATGAACCCTCTTCACCAAACAGCTTTAAATGATTTTGCTATAAATGTGCTGTCCTCCTTAATGGCAAAACAAACTGGAAGAAATCCCTTAGTCATCTCATATATTAAAATATAAAATAAATACAATCCTGGCCTTTCTCTATCTGATTAGATGAGCATTTAAAAATCATACAATCATCTCATTTCAAACTGTGATGGTCCCAAAATAGCCCTGTGGGCAATAGTATGAAATGAGTTTTGTGGAACCACACACACCTTAATTTTCTGAATTTGTCTAACAAAATACTGTATTTTTCGCACTGTAAGACACACTGGACAATAAGACGCACATTAGCTTTAGAGGAGGAAAACAAGGGGAAAAAATCTGCCTCTGCCTCCCAGCATCTATCCGGTGTTCATGTGGCTAGCATCCTTGCAGCAAAGAGCAAATATCCTGGTCAGCTTCAACACATTATCACAGCCTCAGCACATGGCTCGTCAGGGCTCCGCACTATTGCGCCCGCAACCAGTCTACTGAGTTGAGCTGCAACTGGCACTGGGAATGCTGGAGCCTTCGCTGCAGAGCAGCTGATTGTTGGTTGGATTGGCCTCCCGGAATACCACTGATCAGATGTTCTAAGCAGCAGGGTTTGCCCATTGCTGCCACCACCTATCGCCACTTATCACCGCCACCTATAGTCACCATTTGGCAGCAGTGATCATTGGCAATTGCCAGCGGCGAACGGCAACTCGATCGCCAGCAGCAATTCTCACCACCTAGAACAGCTGATTGGTGGTATTCCAGGAGGCCAATCCAATCGCCAATCATCCGCACAGCAGCAAAGGCTCCAGCATTCCCTGGTGGCAGCATGAGGTGGCAGCGGTGACAGGTGACACGCATCCACTCCTCCCCCACCACAATATTCACTCTATAAACAGGCATTTCCACCCACTTTTTTGGTGAACGAAAGTGCATCTTACAGTGTGAAAAATACAGTATAGCTTTCTAGGCTGATGAAGAGATTGTGAATAATTCAATCACTCTTCTACAATTACAAAATAGTAATCAGGTATCCTGGATTTGTGGTGGTGGGGGTGGTTGAAGGTGTTGGCCTAGAAATCAGAAGACCGAGTCCCATTTTAGGCATGAAAGCCAGATTCGGCCAGTTAATCTCTCTCAGTCCACCCATCTCACATGGTTTTTGTTGTGGGGAAAATAGGAGCAGGAAGGAGTATTAGTATCTTTGCTGCCTTGAATTACTTGTAATAAAAGTAATAAAATCTAATAAATAATTACTGTTCTTTATCATTCCAGCTGCTATTGGGAAACTTTTAGCACAAAAACTGCTTACCAGATTTCCTACAGCCAAGACATGCTCAAACGTTGGGGTCATGGGATGATGTTCCATTGCCATGAAAAGAGTATTTAGAACAATACAGATAGTAATGGCTAAATCCACAAAAGGATCCATGACAATCAGGTTGACAATCTCTTTTAACTTCACCCAGTGTGGGTGGCACTCCCAAATGAGGAAGGTATTAGCAAATTTGTACCAGCAAGGGGGACATTTTCTTTGGGATTCTTCCAGTTCTATATCATCACAACAAAATGAGAACCAAGTTAACATTAATGAACATATCAAAAATTCAAACTATTCAAGAAACTTAATGGCAGAGTTGACTCATTCTTAATTTGCTGGCTCTGCTACCCCTAATTCAGATTTATAGAGTTATTCTTTTTGGATATTAAAAAAAATCAAAACATGTATAACAATGAGCATGTTAAAAATGGGGCACAAAATACAAATGCCCAATAAATCAAATAATGCATATAAACTGAGAGTTGGATGTCGATTGAACTTTGTAACTTTGTAAGACCTGCATACTTTTAATGTTCTTGTATTTATCATGATGTTTTGCTCTGGTTGATTAAGTAACAGAAAAGGGAATAATCTTTAGAAATATAGTGACCTTATGAACTTGTTGAAATTGATGCATTCCTATTACACATACCTTCTACAAGGGTATTTGTTATGACTGTCATTATACTATTGGTTCGATCTTTTCTTCCATATGAAGCATTCAGTTGGTCCATTGACACCAGAAGTGACCCAGTGGATTTCTTCTTAATCTCTACTTCTGTGGTTGCCTGCAAAATTCATTAATGTTCTTTAAAATGTTACTCTCTAAATAGGCTTTTGCCTGAATTTGTTTTCTACTCCTCTATCGGATTTGGATTATATAGCAGATATTGCTTCCACTGTCAAAATTATCCTTCTGTTTCTTTTCTTGCTGCAGGGAAAACTTTTCCCCTGCAAGAATAAAAGCAATCAATGGGAAAACTTGGATCATAAAAAGTATCCATGAGGAAAAATTAAACAATCTTCCTCTTTAGTTCTAGTCAAATTCAAAATCAGCAGTTAACAAAAAAAATATTAGAAGAATTTTTCAAATTGTGCATACCAAGCTTAATCCTAAATATCACTAAATCATCATTTAGTGTGCAGTTTTATATCTATGAAATTAAAGTAAAGTAGATATAAATAGAAACATAGAGTATTATATTGTTTGTGTTTGTCTATGGTTGATTCTAGTAGCAACTTAATTTTGACTGGTTCTTTCCATACTTCTCTGTAATTAGAGCCATACACAACTATATTGTACTACAGATAATTTGATTCATTATTGCTTTAAGACAAGCAAATTCATTATCTGTTGCTTAGGGTCTACATATGTTGCTGTTTGGAATCCACTGTTTATTTGGCGAATATTCAATATTCCCTAAATGGTTTCTCATACGTAGTGATTAGTTGAACAAAGGCACTGCTTGGGAAGTCCCTGTGCAAGGAAAATATCAGGAAAGTGGTATGTAACATAGCAACATATCTCATAATGTTTTTCCATGCATCATGCTGTTGTTAGCAACTTGTAATTTTTGCATGCTGTTAGAGAAATAAATTCTAAAACAACACAGTATACTAACATGCTAACTAGGGAAAAGGGTAGGAACTAAACTGAAATTAATTAGGAAAGGCTTCAAACATTCTCAGGGAGGAATAATTTAATTTTTCTTGCAAGAATTAAAAACATTTGGGATTTCATTTTTTTGGTATGTTTTGGAAAAAAAGAGCTTGGAGTTCACAGACGAGAGGCAAGACTGATGTTATGTACATCAGCCAAAGACAAAATAACTCTTTCTTAGTGTTTCTTTTGCCCACTCGGGAAGTTTTCACTTTACTTTAGTAGTAAAGTAGCTGTATTACTATAAATTGGAATTGAAAAAAAGTGAAGCTTTAAGAAAGTGAGAGAGGATCTTGATTGGAAAAGTTGTCTTAGGCAACAAAATAAATCCCCTTCTTTCACTTTTCTAGTTCAAGTTGGGACTCCCGACTCATGTGCCTTTTGTCAGCCTAAATTGCACCTGGATATTAATAATGGTATTTATACCATTGATATAGGGATAATAAACCCTATATCAATGGTATAAACATTTAATACAAATAATATAAATTTGTATTAAATGTTTATATCAATAAGGTTTGCTGTGGGCAGGCGATGGATGTATCTAATATTTTTCTTCTCCTTTACTCTTTTTTATTTTTAAGTATATGTGTCAATGGGTTGTAATTTTGTTGGTGTATTTTAATCTTCTATATCAGGGGTGTTCAACTCTGTTTCATTGAGGGCTGCATCAGGGTTGTGTTTGACCTCCGGGGTAGGCATGGCCAGGATGTGTGTAGCTAGCTCAACATCATTCATGTCAGGGTGCCAGTAGTGGCCCAAGCTCTCTGCCAGCGAAAATGGGCTCCCAAGCTCTGTTTTCAGCTGCCACAGCCGCCTATAACCCTCTGTCAATGAAAACAGAGCTCGGGAGAACGCCCCCCCCTAAGCTCTGTTCTTGCTGGCAGAAGCACGTGGGGCTGGTCCTTAGTTGTTTCCAGGATGGCCCTGTGGGCCAGATCTAAGTACCCTGAGGGCTAGATCCGGCCCCTGGGCCTTGAGTTTGACACCCCTGTTCTATATTTTGTTATACGTGTGGGAAATAGCAGAAACATGCATGAAATAAAGAAACCTCCTAAAATTTCCTCCATTCCACCTTTGTTAATATAAATATGTTCCAAATTCTTACTTATTTCTATCCACGAAGGAATAGGTGTCTTTTAATTAAGAATTAGAGATAATAAATAACAGCTTTTTTTAAAAAAAATGAAAATTTTGCAATTTTTCTTTTTAACCCAGCTATCGTGGGCAAAGCTTTCTTTCTTTTTAATAGCCAACATAATTTTGTGCCCTAGAAAAAACTCTGTTGATCATCTTTTAAAGGAGATTCTACAGTGTTCTAAATTACAAGAGTTACTATTAGGTGATGGAATGTGCACCTGCAGCAGCAGAGGCTGCGGGTGTATTTTGCAAACTCAGAGCTGTCTCAGAAAATAGCCCAGATTAAGAGACTGCATAGTTCCGAGCTGGATGGGGAAGGGGGAAAGAAGTTCAGGATAGCCTCACCCTAGAATCTCTCAAATTGTATCTAGTAGGATAGAAGCTTATAACTTTAGTTTGGCAAGATTCTGTCCATTAGGTGCAAGCAAATAAAGGATTAAACGGATTTTACTGTCTAGTCACTGGGATTCAGCCTGACATATTATGAGTGAAGAACAACCTGTAGTCTCTTTATTTTCACTATGAGAAAATCATCTTTTTTCTCTGTACCCTGAACATTCTGAAATAATGCCATTATTTATGGATTATAGAGCAGTGAGGGAGAAATCTCTGTCCCTCCTTCCCATCTCACAACTCAACTCAGGCTGCTGATTTCTGCAGCCTGTATAGCTAAAAGTTATAAAGTTGAGCTTTAACCAGCAACATACCTATAGTCCTCAACTTATCACTATAACTGAGTCATTGAAATCATTAAGTGGGTTATTACATGATCTGATAACATTTTTTGAGGTGGTCATTAAGTGAACACCACAGTTGTTAAACAAATCCATTTGATCCAATGGACATTTTTTGCCAGAAACCAGAAGTTAATACCAGAAACTGGCAAAAAGAAAACCATTGAAAATTGTGGTCATGTGATCAAGGAATGCTGCAAATAGCCATATATGCAAACTGGTTACTAAGCACCCAAAATGTGATTGTGTGACTACGTGTTTGTGCTTGTGTATGTGTGCACGTGTGTGTATAACTATCAGAACCTCAAAACTGGGTCATAGCTAATTTTATTTGGGGTGTGTGTGTCTGTTGAAACATCACATGGTTGTTAAGCAACAGATCATTAAGTGAGAACTACCTGTATTCACTACAGGATCCTGCACTACATTTTATTTTAATCCTCTGGCTTTTAAAACTACGAACTAAAGTTGCTTGAAAAACGAAATAAAAAAATTATGAGGAAAACATTACACAGAATTAATTCTATTTATACATGTGGGATTTAAAAATATCTCCTCTACCTCATTTATACCCAGATGTTTTTCTAGGTATTTTTTTTAGATAATTTCACATTTTTGATGCAACAAATAGCACATTTATCAGTATTATATTCCTTTAAAAAAAAAGCTTCCAAGCCATTGTTTTCTTAGAAGTCCAAAGGAAGAGGTAGAAGAAAATGGGAATAGGTAGAAGGAAAAATAAGGATTAAAAGCAGAATAATTTGGAAAGAGGGTTCAGACGATCATATGTCAAACCAATTTCTAGTCATTCCATCAGGGATCCATTTGGCGGCATACAGGAAAGCAGAAAGAAGGGCAGACCGCCATGCCTAGACTATCTACTCACTGACTTCCTTACACTGTCATCAGTAGCTGCCTTATCTATTTTCACCTCAGGCAAAAGTCGCCCGCTGGGGATGTTGGAGGTTGGGCCACCGATCAGGGAGACGACACCATTACAGTCCACAGTGCTATTCCGCTTCATATTCCGACGGATGCTGGGAAAAATGCGTGATGACCGGCTTCCTTGGCTATAACCACTGTAACCGCTGTAGCTGCTTTTCCTGTCATAGCCTCGGATTGGGATGAAGAGTGAATCCCTCCTGCCCTCGCTCTCTTCCACTGTGCTGTGCTCATCATCGGCAAATTCATTCTCTGACCCAGGATCCCGGAACCCTCTCTTGAAGCTGAAAATGCTGCTTTTGCTGTTGTGTCGAGAGAGATATGGCGATCCTGGAATGCTAAGCAGTGACTGAAAAGGAAAACAAAGATGACAAAATTGGAATTGTGCAACAGAGGCAAGAATGCATAAAGTACAACTACTGAAGGAAATGACATTGTGGATAAAAAAAAGTTGGAAAGGAAATAAATTCTTCATGAAAATACCTCATAAATATACCATTGGTCTGTGGTCAAGCAATTGGGCAATTACCGCATTTTTCGTACTGTAAGATGCACCGGTGTATAAGATGTACCAAGATTTTGAAGAGGTAAGTAAGAAAAAAACATTTTTGTCCTCCCCGGCCCCCAGGAGTGCTCTGTGGGCTTCAGCAGGCTGGGGGAAGGCAAAAATGCCTCCATTTTTGCAAAAAACAGTCCATTTTTTTGTCTGTTTTTGCAAAAATGGTATGCAGGGGTGGGACTTTGGGAGGCATAAAATGGTTGTATTCAGTGTGAAGACATACCAACATTTCCACACTCTTTTAGGTGGGGAAGGTGCGTCTTCTGCTCCAAAAAATACAGTATTTCAAAACAAATACATAATTTACATTCTACTTCTCTTTTGCTCACACTTATTACTTGAACTTGTCAGATTACAGGTAATCCTTGATTTATGACCGCAACTGAGTCCAAAATTTCTGTTGTTAAGTGATGGTTGTTAAGTGAATTTTCCCTATTTTGCCACAGTAAGTGAATAACTGCAATTGTTAAGTTGGTAAAACAATGGCTTCCCCATTGACTTTGCTTGTCAGATGGTTGTAAAAGGTAATCACATACGCCCCCCTCCCCGGGACACTGCCACTGTCAGTTGCTAACTGTCAGTTGCCCAGTGTCTGAATTTTTATCACATGACTATGGGGATGCTACAACAATCATGTGAAAAATGGTCAGAAGTCACTTTTTTCAGTGCTGTTGTAACTTCAAATGTTCACTAAATGAACTGTTGCAAGTTGAGGACTACCTGTAGTAGTAGCTGCAAAGCTTAAGCAACGTGAAGATGGAACAGAAGCAAGGCTTCCATTGTGTCAAAGATTGCTGCATGCACAGAGTCAAATTAAAACACTGATTATAAAAGGGAACATGTTGCTCTGCTATCTGAAAATGTGGATAAAGAAGCCAGTCCATCCTTCTCTCACACAGCCCAGGCACAATATAAAGTTTGGATGTGGAAATTTTACTTAGAGAACAGAGATTTTACCTGGTTCATAATGGAGAGCTTCCGGCCTAGCCTGTTGTCTGGCAAGCGGAAGACCTTCCTCCTCATTCCATCTTCTGATTCTGACTTAAATACTTTCTCAAGATCTCCCTTCTCCTCTCCTTCCGAGAGCTCCTTTTCCTTCCGCTTTTTCCTTCTGTTTCGTCTCTCTTTGGCACTCTTAGAGCTGAGCTTGGAGAACTCAGAAGAAGTGTGAGACATTCTTCCCCCACCATCTTCTTCTGCAGCATCATCAGACACGGTCCCTGCTGAGGTAGCCATGGCTGCAGCCTTCGAAAAAAAGAGAAATGTGGAAATGTTAAAACATGGAGTTCGAAAGGACAGGAAAGTGATAGACTAACAAAGGAGTAGGCCAGGGGTGGATTTCAACCGGTTCGCGGCGGTCCCCACGAACCGGTTGGTCGGTGAACCCGGAAGTAAGTAACTTCCGGGAACGCCGAAGGGCCCACCCGCCTGCCCGTGCTCCTTACCGGTCTTTGAAGGCTTCTGCACTTCCACGCAGGCGCATGGCACACACAGCACCTGCGCGATTCTCCGCGAGCAGCTGGAGCATCGCACAGGCGCTAAGACGCATGCGTGAACTGCGCGCATGCACGAGGACGCTGCCGGCCCCGTTCCAACCAAACCGGTTGGAATGGGATAAGCAACCCACCACTGGAGTAGACATTCAGGAGAGTAAATCTGCTGGTAGATATATGGTACATTCAGTAGATCAGCAAAAATAATGTCTCTTTCCAGTTTTCTAAGTATAGTAATACAATAACCAAATAATGTTCCTATCACCATAAATTATAATGTTGGAATTAAGTGATGTCACCAGGCATGAATTATGTGTGAAAATAAAATTCTGTAGAAGAGGGGGAAAATATTTTCTGCAAGGTAGAAGCCACCTTCCATATTTTTTCTCAGGGACTGGCCCTTTCAGTCTAGCCCAGTGGGGGGATTCAGTTTGTTTTTACTACCAGTTCTGTGGGTGTGGCTTGGCTTGGTGGGAGTAACAGGGGAAGGATAGTATAACATCTCCATTCCCTCCCCACTCCAGGGGAAGGTTACTGCAAAATCCCCATTCCCTCCTGATCAGCTGGGACTTGGGAGGCAGAAAATAGATGGGGGTGGGGCCAGTCAGAGGTGGTATTTACTGGTTCTCCAGAACTGGTCAGACCCTGCTGAATACCTCTGGTCTAGCCATAAATAGGTCTTTTCAGACAATCTCACAACTGACAAAGCTCACGGTGATTTACCTAATCCAGACAGGCTTTGGGCCTATCTGAACTTGGGAGAAAACACTTTCCAATCTTTAAATCTGAGTGTGTTCACACATAGTACTAACTTCTATATAGGACATATCACAGATTATTTAGTTGACAGCAATTTTATGTCATCTTCCCTTTTGATTAATATGCGAACAACTCATGTGATGTGTGGATAACCATTCCTTCACAACAAAAATGCAGAAGTGTGGTGGCTTGATCAGAGTCAGAGGCTTATCAGATAAAGTTTAGATCTTGTATAAGCCCTGTAGGGTTGGCCCAGCCCAAAGCTGGATGGTTTGTTTCACTGGTGTGAGTTAACTAATAATTACACAAAAGTGGGTAGAAGTGGTGGGCTGCAGGTGGTATGCAATAGCAATAGCAATAGCAGTTAGACTTATATACCGCTTCATAGGGCTTTCAGCCCTCTCTAAGCGGTTTACAGAGTCAGCATATTGCCCCCAACAACAATCCGTAAAACAATCATTTTACCCACCTCGGAAGGATGGAAGGCTGAGTCAATCCTGAGCCGGTGAGATTTGAACAGCCGAACTGCAGAACTGCAGTCAGCTGAAGTAGCCTGCAGTGCTGCATTTAACCACTGTGCCACCTCAGCTCTACACGAGTAAAACAAATTCATTTCTGTAGAGTCTGGAGGCCACATAAAAATACACCCCATTCTTTTAAGAATAGTTGTTGTCGGAAGTTGGTGAACACAGGTATGTCACCCAAAATGTTAAAGTGTGTTACCTTTGACACATGTGTCATAGGTTCACCATCACTGGACTAAAGTGGCAAAGGAAACAGCCTCTGAAGGCCCTGACAACTGGTGTATATGCCTTATATTCTGTAGGGAGAACCAGGCGGGCAAGGACTGAGGCAAGACAGGCTTGTCAAACAACTGCCCTTTATTAGGGTAACACCTAACAACAAACAAGAGGCAACTCCAGAACCGGCAACAGGGAAAATCCCATTTGACAGCTCTTTATATACTAGCTGCCAAACGGGCAACCAATCACGTCCCTCCATTCTCCCACTCTGGCTGTCAAACCCTCAGCCAATCGGAGGAGTCTCTGCATGGGCACGTCGGTGCAGACATAACACCTTACAAATTACATCAGTAGTTTTGATTGGTTGAAGACATTTACCTCACAATGCACCTTAACTTTTGGTGGACTCTTCTCTGTTTCTGGACAGATTTCCAAACTTCCTCATGGAGGCCTAGTAACTATTCTAATTTTTTTTCCTTAAGGATTTCCAGCAGTTCTTTAGTGTGGTGCCATCAGTAGGATGGGGCTTGTGAAAAGCAGAGTACTAGATACACTACTGCAAAAATAGTTTACTTTTGCAGACCATAATTCAGATGGTGGTTAAGACTCTGCCTTAATTTCAGTCACAGACTCAGACTAGGTGCAGGCCATATTCCTAACCAAATGTTTGCACAGCACGTCATGTGAACGAGGTCACTGTTTAATCAGATTCCAACTATGAACTGAATACTCTCCAACTTCCAGGTCTGCATTGGTAAGGATACTCCTTCAGCATCACCTTTCTGTATTGTTAGAATTGCAGGTAGTCCTCAATTTACAACCGTTCAGTTAGTGACTGTTTGAAGTAACAATGGCACTGAAAAAAGTCACTTATGACAATTTTTCACAATTACAATTCTGCAGCATCCCCATGGTCATGAGATCAAAATTCAGATACTTGGCAACTGGCATGTATTTATGATGGTTGCAGTGTCCTGGGGTCATGTGATTACCTTATGCCACCTCATGACAAACAGAGTTGATGGGGAAATCAGATTCACTTAACAACTGGTTACTTAACAACTGCAGTGATTCACTTAACAACTGTGGCAAGAAAGGTTGTGAAATGGGGCAAAACTCATTTAACAAATGTCTCACTTAGCAACAGAAATTTTGGTTGTAAATTGAGGACTAGATACACAGGCAACTTTCTGTATTATTGGGATTAGAGGCAAGAAAGAGCAGCATTATTTAAAGTAATGGGCAGAATTAAATGGTTCAAAATATTTGCATAGGCTTTAGATGGAAACAAAATTTGGGTATTGTTAGTTAACACTGTTTGTTTAAACAATGGGGTAGAAGAAAGAAAGAAAGAAACCTGGGCTTCCTCCTGTTGCTTTTTCAGTTGTTCCAACATGGCCTTGAATTCTGCTTCCTTCTGCTCTGCCTCTTCCAATGTAGCCTGGTTTTGTTCTTCATAGGCCATAGCCACTACAGCCAAAATCAAGTTCACCAAGTAGAATGATCCAACAAAAATAACGAGGACAAAAAAGATCATGTAGGTTTTTCCTGCTGCTCGCAATGTCTGTAAAGAAGGGAGGGCAGTTGTAAGATTTCCTTACGGCACCATCAAGTAAAAGAAGAAGTTATTGTGCACTGCCTCTTCCTCATTGCATATCTCTCTACCGTAGTATTCCTGATACTTGGAATTAACTTTTCGTTTTGTCTATAAGGGACTTCTAATACCCTGTTCCTTCTCTGAATCATTCTGCTGTCCTGCCTCAATAGGAGACTAGCCACTGTGGCTAGGAGCTTCATTTCTCATTGACATTTCTATTGGGAAAACCATTCGTCAACTCTACCCATCATAACTGATCATCTTTTCAAGAATGAAACAGCCATACTGTATATGTATCTATACCTCTCTTTAGCACAGCTGAAGTTTTGCAGCAGCTAATTCAAGTCAAATCATCACATAGGTCTAGTGCAAACATTATTTTATACCTAACAACAGCAAGTCTCCTCTTCACTAACCCTTGGCTGATACCAAGTGCCAGCTACCATTTAATGTTAATGTTTCAAGCATTAGAAGTTGCTTTTGTCAAGCATCCATAAGCCTTACATTCTTCAAATTGTAAATGATACATAGGGCAGGACAGGACAGGGCAAAGCAGGGCAGAGGTATATAAACCCCTGAGGCCCTGATTATGAACCTAGAAGCAAACCCTACTGGAAAAATGGCAGAGTTTCTTGCCATTTTGAGAGAAGAACCTCTAAACCTGGAGTGCAAGCCTTGGGTTTATTTCTATTCAAATCCCAAAACAGAGCTAAGAAAATTCCAAAACATTGCCTCCTGCAATAGAGAAAAAACAGACAGTTCTGGCTCCCACCTTCTTTACAGTGCAAATCTAACTATTGCAGCCTCTGGACACTCAGCTCCAGCCATTAAAACGCTGCCCATCCCTAATTTAAGGCAAGAAACATGATCATGGATAGACATACTTACTAACTGATACAAGTTTTCCCAAAAGTCCTGAGTCATGAGGCGAAATAAGGCCAGGAAGGCCCAACTAAAAGTATCAAAACTGGTATAGCCGTAGTTTGGATTCCTCCCTGCTTTCATACACGTGTATCCTTCTGGGCACTGGCTGCAGACAAGATGGAAGGAGATGTTTCAGATTTGGGAGAGTAGAAAATATCCAATTCCTAAGGCAAAGATTGACCACAGTCGTTTTCACAATTCGTCTTTCGACTATCGGCTTTGTGCAAAACGGATTGATATTACCACAGGAGTGAAGCAAAGGCTTGCAGTCAGGTAGGCTCTTGGGAGTTTTTATTGACTCAACTTTATTTTTACTGACTCAACATTATTAGAATGATTTCATCTAGGACAGCCTCCCCCATTTTGGTTGTTTTTGATAAGTTGGAGAAACTATTCACAGAAGGTTATAGTAACATGTCCAAAATGGAAACAGAAAAAACATTAAGAAGAGACTCAGACTGATTTCTCCTAACTCCCTGGAATATAAGACCAAGTTAAGGGTAAATACAACCAGATTTACAACATGAAGCCAGTTTGGCCTAGTGGTTAAGACACCAGGTTAGAAACTAGGAGACTATGAGTTCTAATCCTGCTTTAGGGATGGAAATAATCTGGGTGACTTGGATCACTCACTTTCCCACCTCACAGAGTTGTTGTTGGGGGAACATAGGAGGAGGAAGGAATAAATTAGGTATACTTGATGCCTTGAGTTTTTTATAAAAATAATAAAGATGGGATAAAAAAAACTGTAAAATAAATTCTGATTATTTTAGCCTAACACAAAAAAACTCTTGAGAAACATGATCTGGTCAATTTCAAAAGGCTGACACGTACAGTAGATACAGGTTAGTCATGGCAATCTTAATTTCTTCTGTACCAACAAGCCAATATGCCGTCTCAGAGAAAGAACTAAATACAACTTTAACGCAAAAACAAAGTAAAAGACCACTTGGACTGTGCTCATTTCTGCATCAATATTTCACAAATATTCAAGAAAGGGTTAATTTGCAAAGCCTCCCATTTAAGCAATGTCTCTTAACATTGCTTAATGTAAAGCATAGGCTCACCATCAGAAAGATTGCAACATAAGATAACGGTGTAGTTACCAACAATTATAGTACTCCATTTCTTTTGACTTGAGGCAAAAGAAAGTGAGCATCCTATTCAGATATGAGGTCACAAATGAATGTAGGTGAAGAGAACAAGTGCAAGTCCAATCCTAATCCTGTACTATAGCAAGGTGCAGTTCATGTTTTACAAAGCTAATGGCAACAGACATCAATAGCAATGGCACATATTTATATATCGCTTTCCTAGTACTTTACAGCCCTCTCTAAGGAGTTTACGGAGTCAGCGTACTGCTCCCAACAATCTGGATTCTCATTTTATCGACCTTGGAAGGATGGAACCTTGAGCTGGTCAGGATCGAACTCCTGGCAGTTAGCAGAATTAGCCTGCAATATACTGCATTCTAACCCCTATGCCACCATGGTTCTCAGATAGTTTATTACTAATAAGCTTCCCATTGAAAAAAGAAACAGGTTAATTTTTCAAACAGCCTAAGGCGTCTCAGCACTGGGTAAACAAATTGTTTTACAAATAAATCCATTTATGTCTATATATGGATTAATCTATGTATACTGACTTTTATTTTCCCATTAGTGGAGGAAGACTGGCTGTGGGGAAGAGAGAAGAAAACTCAATTGAGCTGAAAACTTACCCTGCATCAGAACTATTACCACATAACAATGGATCAAGAAACCCAGGTATTGTGTAAAAATTTGCTGGAGGAGATAAAGAAAAACATGTAAGAATAAGCATATTGAGGAAGAACACAGACATTTAGACCAAATACACTTTTGATCTAAAGCTTCTGAAACTGGAATATACTACTACCTTTTAGTTCCTCTGCAAAGATCCTTTTTTTCTTGTACATTTTAGGAATTAAACCCTAGAGATTAGATACACTCTGCAAATTTAAATGGGTGGAATTGGAGAATGGAGGAATGATATCATCTGAGTATTGCTTGGAGTTTGTTGTATATTTTATCCTTGATTTTTCCTTAGCTTTTTATTTTCTCATAATTTGCCTGGAAAACATTTGGGTTTTAAATCACACCAAATAAATTTAAAAAGTGCTAGTTTTTCAGACACCTGTGTCAACAATTATTAAAACGTGCTAGCTTTTCAGACACCTATGTCAATAATTATTTTGAATTTTTGCCATTTCATAAAGCAAGTATGACTGGGAAGGCTACATGTCCATAATCACCTATGGCCGAATTATCCATTACCAGCCTGTAAATACCAAGCACTATTCTGTCAGGAGATTTATAATTTCATTTTCTAATGCTAGTTATATTGTGCTCTTGCATTAACCTTTTAAACCAGTCTTGAAATCCCAAGTATACAGCCATTCCAGCAATCTTTTATAATCAGTTATAAAGACATTATTTGGTTTAAATCATTTTTAATAAATACATACACTTTGCCAAACCAAGAGAACAATAACTATAAAAGTAATATTATACCCATAGACAAAATGTTTAAAGGGATTAAGACAGTGATGTGCAGTCAGGGGAGGCAGGGCCTCACCACTGTCATCATGAAAAGAAAAAATAAATAAAGGAAAAAGGCTGCGGTAGTTGCTGCCAGAGTCACAGTGGATGACTCTGCTTAGTCATCATTTAGTCTATCTTTATAATCACTTGAGCAGAGTTAAGCAAGGGTTAAAAGGCGAAAAATTCCTTATGTAGATGAGGCACGTGGTTCTCTCGCCTCCTCCTCTAGGGGGCACTTTTTTTAGAGGCTTTTTTTAAACAGTTAAGCAGAGTCATCCATTGGAGGCTCTGGTAGCAGCTAATCCAGCCTGACTTCAGCAGCTCTTGCCTTTTTCTTTTTACATTTTTTACATTTTCATCATGGCAGACAAGAGGAGAGTTGAAATCCTCTGTGAAACAGGTGGAAAAGGTATGTGGGTCGGAGGGAGGGGGGAGGAATTCAAAATTATTGTAATTTGTAAGTAATTTTATTATTGTAAGTAATGTGTGTGTGTGTGTGTTTTACTGGCACTTTTTTATGTGGGACACAAAGGAGAGGCGGGAAGAGAAGAAAATTGTGAATTTACGACCAATTAATTCGAGTAAAGTTTGCGCCATCTCCTCTAAATGGTTGCAAAAAATCTTTTTCTCCCGCCTTGCAAAGGCGGAATTGGGGGGGGGGGGGGCACAGTTGCTGGCTTCCAGTTCGTTCTGCAACCTGCGGCCGGGAGGCGAGGCTGAGGTGGCCTCCTCCTGCTCTCCCTTCGGTCTCGCTTCGCCCAAGGCCCCACTTCTGCCGCCAGCTCCTCTGCTCACACCCAGGCCTTTGTGGGCTGGCCCTGCTTCCTGGTCCCAGCACAGCTCAGAAGTTTAGAGAGGGAGGCACGGCTCAGAGGTAGGGAGAAGGGAACGGTGGTTCCATGGCTTTAAAGTGGTGGCAGGGCCCCGGTGGCAGGGCTTTAAAGTCCCGGCACCGTGTCTGCCATAGAGCGGAACATGTCCCGCTCTATGGCGGACATGGCGGTGGGGCTTCGGCGGGGCTTTCGAAAGGCTATGCCAGGGCTTTGGCGCGGTTTTCTGAAAGCCCCGCCAAAGCTCCGGCACTGGCAGACAAAGGGTGGCTTTTGCCTGCTTGCCTCACCGGCCATAAACCTCATCACACATCACTGGATTAAGACTAATAGAACATCAAAGGAATTTTAAAAAGACAATATGCAAATATAGTGTGTTAAGGAAAAGATAAGCAAGTAGAGGTTAAGATATGTACTTGCCATTCAAAGTACAGTAATTGTTGGTCTTAATCAAAGTATTAATGGGGGTAATCCAATAAATATTACAGTTAATATAAACAGAGAAAATGATAGCAAAAGGTAGCACCTACACATATTGTTGCTGTATTCTTCCCAATCAAATCCCTTGGTGCCATTTTCTAGGTAGGTCTCATTGAGATCGATGGGCCAGACGACACATTTGTTCCTTAGATTCCCCATGAATAGCTGTAGCCCAATTAAAGCAAATACACTGAGGCAAAACACAGTCAAAATCATCACATCGGAGAGTTTCTTCACAGACTGGACCAGGGCTCCCACAATAGTCTTCAGGCCTGAAAATAAGAAACAAACCAGTAATGACATTTATGTGGAAACATAGACCTAAGCACAAAACAGCCTTTTAGGGTGATCGGATTATAAGTGAAGACAAACAGAATGATCTGTAAGGACTGGCAAGATACAAAGCAACAAATAAAAATAAAAGAGTGGCATGGAAAAGAAAGCATAAGTTTGTCTAACTTTCAGTAAGTGGTGATATACCTATCAGCTCAACTGAATAATACAGCAAAATTTCCTGACTGTTTGGAATGTTGTTTTATTGTCCAAAGAAATTTATATTAATAGGAGGGAGCAGGATGGAAAACATGGAATATTGAAACTGCCTATAATTGCTATCAGATAAAAGTTTCTCATCTTAATACAGTTGGTCAGATCAATGGTTCAAAAGGTAGCTAGGAAATGATGGATTTATCTAGATAATAACGAAACATTGCCAGGAGTGAGAACTTTCTTACACAGTACAACATTCAATTGTGCTGATATATACTTCCCCAGTCATTTACAGAAAATTATATGAAAATCATCTTTACTTTTTTTTCTAAGAAATCAGTGTCATGAATGCCGAGCATAGATAATTTTAATTTGTTTAAACAATGAAAAAAGAAGGGTGAAAGAAGTTAACAGAGCATTCAGAGCACATCTGCCCCCAATCAATTTTCAGATGTCACAGTCTTACATTTATATTCAGGATTCCAAATGAGACAAATTTCATGTCATTTTGTTCAGAGAACTGAGAGACACTATAAATGGCTCAGAGAGCATATCTTGGACAGATAAAAACTGTAAATACTTTGCAAAAGATGCCATCCTTTCACATTTATGTTTCTTAAACTATATGCAGAAGTAAAAGTCTCTGCACATAGGCAGAAGCTAGCTATATCTAGAAGAGTTTGGCTTTTATATTAACAGCTGTTGGAGTTTTTATTAGAATCACTAAGAAGAAGAAAATATATATTTTTTAAAAGCCTTTGTTATCCTCTAATCACAGCAAATCAATTAATCAAAAAGACTTGTGATTCATCTGATGCTCTTTTGGAAACCAGATCTTAAGAAGTTGAGGCAGGGGGGGTGGAAAAGAGTTTTAGAGATTTAAGCATCTACACTACAAGGCTTCGGGCACACATTCTCCTTACCCACTCAACCCTACTCAGTGGTGTATTAACCATTAAGCAGACAAAGCATGTGATTAGGGCACCAGGCCCAAAGGGGTCATCACAAAGTTGCAAGAAAAAAAACACCAAGGAAGATTTGTACAGTGTGTACAAAGGAGGGAGACACAAAAGATTTGTCAGTGGTTAGGGCACCAGTGAGCCTTAATCTGCCACTGATCCTACTGCATGAAAATAATCTAAGAATGGGCCCAATGTTTTGGTTTTAAGGTTGCCTTAAGAATGTACATCAAAAAATGATGCTATGCTACACTTTTGGCATCCCCAAAGGGATGAAATATCTCATTTTAACTGAATGAAAAGTATCTTCTTGTAGAATGCCAAATTAATTGATGAGAGCTTAAACAGATTCCCCCACACCCCAATATGCTCCCAGATACTGCTCCTCTTTCTGAAAGTTTACAAAAGATTTGCAAGATATAGGAAAGTATATTGAACATGTCAGAATAAATACATTTCACTTATAACTCTTCACATGCATGGAATAGCTAAGGTGATAATATAATTTAAATAGGGAAAAGGTGGAGGGGGGAGAAGAAAGCCAGGGCAATTAGTTAGCTACGTGAAAGATTACAAGAACCTAATCAATTAACAATCAAAATGTGTTAAAAACTGGGAGTGGGTTATATGCTTTATCAGCACTTCTACTTCACTGTATTTTTGGATCAATCAATTACTGTATTGCAATCTTCTGCCCTCCAAATGTTGGGTTATAACAGATAACCCACCATATTAGATTACTGTGATTATAGCCGTGTCATCCACAAGTTCATATTGCAAAAATGAAGGATGGTGCCTGGCTTTGAGGCTTTCTGTGCCCTTTAACATGATTACAATATGACTATCAAGATCTCTACCTGTAAACACATTCAGGAGAAATGATGAACCCACAGTAACAACCATATACTAAAGCACTGCTTGAGATGCTCCAGAACTGCATACATACACTGTGATGTACTTTCTGGATTATTTGGTAATAGTTTTATACATGTTTATTTTTAAAAGACTGCACCGATTTTTGCATTTCCATATTTAATAATGGATAATTTACTTAGCTCAGGCATATTACTACTAAATTCACTGCCCAAACTCTACTTTTTGTATTTTTAGTTGTGGTGTTTTGTTTTTTTTTTTAATTTGGTGAACATAGGATTTAAAAGCAAATCACCCGTTTTGAGGGTTTGTTAAGGTTGTTTGATAATTCCAAGTGTTCCAGGAGGCATTCAGATTCTGTGTGTGTGTTCATGCATGTGCTTGTACACGTATCTGTGCAAATGTATGGGAGAAGAGAAAGTGAGAAAGTGGCATTTTGGACACAATAGCATCATTTTTCCCCAGCTCATTATGACCAACCCTCGTCCAATTTGATCCAAGTACTATCCAACTTTTGATTCAGCCAGCAGACTTCTCATCAAATTAACCAAAATATTTATAATATATATATATATATATATATATATATATATATATATATATATAGCCATATCTTTCAATTTATTTGTTTTAATTTATTTACACACTTAATTCATATACACATTTATTTTAATTTATGGACATTGACATTTATTCTAATTTATATGCATGAAATATGCATAGCAATGAGCCACTAAGTGGCCTAATTTATTAATTTCCCACTTTATCCCAAGCATTTTTGGATATGTCATTATTATTCCAAGTTCTTCATTTTATTCATTTCCTGATTCAAAGTCCTCAGTTTATTTTCACAATTTTCCTCAGCTATAACGGATATTAATTGATATTTCCAGACTGTTGCTTTCAAGAAAATTCCCAAAGCTCTCCACTTTAGAAGGATTTGGGAGGGTGCTTCTCATTCTGATTTATTCTGTTTTAAGCTTGTAATTACCTTTTTGCAAGGGTTCCTTTCATAAGTGACAATGAATGACTCTTCCAGAACCCAATGCTGTTTTGACATTAGGGATCTGTATGCATTCCTTTCATAACTTGAAGGGAGTCAGCAGTTAAAACCAACCAGTCCCCACTATGAAAACAGGCTTTGTTGAATTGTTGTAATTTTGAAAATTGCATATTCCTTATTATATCTTGTTTGGGCTACTGTGATAAACCCAAAGTAAATGTAATGGATGCCTTTGAAAAACTGCAGCTGAAAGCATATGGACTACTGTCACTTATTGGATACATGTCACTGCTTTGCTATTACAATTTTACTGCCACTACTCAATATCTAGAATTAAGTTTAATGTGTTTTGTGGGGGTTACATTTGTTGGGAAGGCAATCATTTGTGGTCATTGTTTTGCTTTTCTTAAGTTGGCTTTGTTCCAGTAGATGTTCTTGTTCCTGGTTTACTGATCCAATTTTAATTATTGTGCTTTTATATGCACCTTTATAATTAAATTATGTCCTTTATACATATTTATACCATTACCTGCTTTGGGAACTTTATTTTCACTAGGGAAATTGGAGTAGATATTTTTAACAAAATGAATAACCAATAGCCACATGTGATTGCCCTATCATTTGTGAAATGGATCTAAGTACTTGCTTAATTGCAAAAATGGCCTTTCTATTAAGAACAAATGGGAGCTAAGATGCAGTGGAGCCTGTTAAATATTGTGGTTAAGATATGACACTAGAAACCCAGAAACAGAGTATTAGTACCTCCTTTGCCACAAATCCAGGTGGGTGACCTCAGGCCTGTCACTTGTACAAGCAAGAGAGGGACAAGAAATTCACTGATCCCGCTCTTGTGTTTTTCTGTATTGAATTGTCCTGTGGTGAGTTGTCGCATGGTAAATTGGCCCATTTCAGCAGCCAGGAAGCAGGCAAGGGAAAACCATTTCCAAAATCTCACCAAGAAAACTGCAGGGACTTGTTCAGGCAGTCACCAGGAATCCAAAACTGAGTTGTGACTTGAAGGCATGATTTTAAAAAAATGTGCCTTCAAATCACAAGTCTTGTAGAGGAGAAGTGTCCCTTGTGCTTCCTTTCTCAGAGATATTTCTCCAGATATTAGATACCAGTTTCTTCAGCTGTGGTAACATTATATTTCCTGTTATCTGCTGCCAAGTTGATCAACTACATAACTGGAAAAGTGGGCTTAGTATGTTTGCCACTGATTTTGAACCTTGGGCTTGTTGTGTCAAAAATTCAGAAAATACCTAACTGGGCTCTTCCGGTTTATCACCACTTCCCCTGAGCAAAAGAGAAACAATTCTCTCTCTCCCCCTTATCTAGCCCTTCCGCTTGAACAGTGGCAGTGGCTGCACCGAGGTTGGGCCTGAAGTAGAGGCCCAGACCTCAATTTCAGCCCTAGCACTACCACCACCATCAAAAAGGCCACCTTGTGGCCCCAGGATCTGCCATGTACCACTTATCGACAGGAGGTGTTCTCTTGATAGGTCCCTATTCAGGGAAGCTCTAGGTCACACAAGGCCTTCATTTTTGAAGTGGCGAAAGCTCTTTCACAGCTTCTGCAGTCTTTGAAAACTGCACAAAAGCACCATTCTCGTGTGATTTTTTTTTTTTTTGGAGGTTCTGGATGTCCCAAGGGAGCATGGCTCTTGCATGCAATGTCTGGTGGGTCTTGAGACCATACAAGAGCACTCCACATTTTCATACAGACTCCACAGGCTTCAAAAATTGCTTGAAAAAAGGGCATACTTCTGAGAATTGTTATCAGGTGTTGGTGAATTCTAGTGTAAGTTATGTGTAAGTTAGTGTAATTCTAGTCACCGTAAATATCATGGTCTGTCACTTTTGACACATAAGTCATAGTTTTGCCATCAATGAGCCAGGCAATGTTTCAATTATTCTGTTACCTGTCAGATCATTTAAAAAGATGGGCAGGCAGAATAGAATATGTGACTCAACTTTCAGTGACAAGCACAAGGGATATTTACTTATTTGAGCTCACATTTCATTTCAATCATTTATGATTTTGAACAGCAATTTACAGTACAGTCTCTGCATCAGATCAAAGGTCTGAAATTAGAAAGCTCATTTGAACTGACAGCCTAAGCATCGTATCACTGCCTTGCTTGAGAATTGCTTCACCCATTAGAGGTGAATGCAACCTAATAAAATGTCCTGTTTATCATGGATAAAGTCGTGACACCATGGGTTTTAATATGTAATGGAAATTTTAATTGGGAAGCCAAATTATGTGCTTATGGAGTAATAAATACTCATGCCAAAGTTTCACAAATAATTATATATGTTCACTTATTTGCTCATTTATTATTATTTACTTATTTGCTTCTAACCTAATCTAGCACATTGTCATTGCATTTTATTTTTCTTATCTTTGAACTTAATAATAAAAAATAGGAAAGCATAACTGGTAAAGATGAATGCATCCAAGTTACCAAACACTTGAAACTATAAAACTATTCTACTAGCAGAATTATAATTCCTTGTTTTGCAGCAGTGCTTTGAGTTGATTGGTTGAGGATCAATCATACTATATTTTATGCTCATGCAAATCACAAGGCCTATTAGAAATGTGCCACAGCCATTTTTAAAATGTGACAAGGAAGGCAAAGGGAGGCAAAGGAAAATGTAAGACACGGTCATTCTTAGAGCATTTCTCACCTGGAATGACAGAGATAGTTTTCAAAGCTCGGAGAACTCTGAAAGTTCTCAAGGCTGACACATTCCCAAGGTCCACAAACTCTGTGACATATCTGCAATGAGGGAGGTCACACACAAAAGAGACACAATGACAATAACACACACCAAAAGGGGAATAAAACAACAACTACAAACAGCAGTACATCACTCACAGGGAGCTGCAACCCAACACCTAACACCAAACTGCCTTACCTGGAATTACAGAAATAGTTTTCAAAGCTCTCAGTACCCTGAAGGTGCGCAGAGCTGAAACATTGCCTAGGTTTACAAACTCTGTTATATACCTGCAGAATTAAACCAGAGTTAATGGCACCATTGGGGTCACCTGCCTCGAAAAGAAGAGTGTAATCTTCAGTTGCAGAGAAACAACTTTCAAACGTAAAATGCTTTGAAGTGTTTAAAAATGGAGAGAAGAAACAAAGATGTAAATAAGACAATTGGAAGTGTTTCAGTTATCACAGGTCAGCTAATTTAATAAGGATAATTTGACAAGGACTTCTCTGACATATGGGCCCAAGCATGAATGACTGACTGTCTTCATCAGCTATAGGAATGTGGTCGTGGGGAGAAGTAGGAGATAGAAAAAGAAGTGATCTAGCATCACAAAAATAATGAGAGAAACTAACCAGGATAATAGCAATTAGAACATGATTTTTATTTTTTAAAAAATATTTTTTATTTTAAAAAATCATCCATTTTCAGTGGGCAGTGTGGGAAAAATAAAAGTTTGTAATAGATTAGGGTGAGCATAAAGTATCAAAAAATTGCTTCCAACTGTAGAGAAAATTGAAGTAAGGTGAAGTAAGAATCAATTATCCAGGGCATGTGGACCCCAAAAGATGGTCATCTATTGTATTAAAAATAAAATTGACAAAGAATCTAACTTATTTTTTTGTGGGATAAAAGAAATGGCATAAAATATGTTAGTCTTTCAGTTGACATGAGATTATTATTGTTTTTGCTTGAAATCATATGGCTGTCCTTTATTTCCTGGAAAAGAACTGTAATGCAATAGAACAGCTCTACTAACAGTCTGTTCCTGTAAGAACACCTGCTCAGCACACCAGCATATGTGCCATATAGAAACGGAAGTACAGGAACATCCTCTGCAAAGTTCTTGTTTGGTTCTGCTGGGCCTCTTGTTATAGAGGGTGAGGGACTTTGCTCACAGGCAAATTCTGGAATATCTTACATGGCCAAGGGATGTCCGCTGCAGACATAGCATTTCTCTGATTCAGTGTTTTTTTAAGTCGTCACCCCAAAGTGGGAAAGTGCCATTGTGCTATTCCATAGGAATTATGATTTACCTTCTCTGACTGCTTTCCTCACCTACGAGCATCACCTCAGCTCCACAGGAAAAAAGGAACAAGACTGCCTCATGTTTTAAAGTGAGAGGCACTGAATAAGTAAACAGCTGTGTCGGCTAGGTTGACATTTGTTATCTCAGATTCCTCTTCCCCTGAGCCAAGAATTGGTAGAAAATTTAAGAGATGCCTGAACTTGAGCATTTAGAACAGTTGGCTATACAGGTAGTCCTTGTTTAATGACTGCCTCGTTTAGTTCACAGTTACAGCAGTGATGAAAAAGTAACTTTGTGACCAATCCTCCCATTTATGACCTACTCAGGTCTGTAAAACAAAATCAGATTATAAGCACTGTTGTGATTTCATTTAGCAACCATTTCACTTGACAACTGAGTTGCCAGTTGCAATTGTGATGGCTAAACTAGGTTTATTGGTATGTATCTGAGAAAATAGTGGACTTCAAAGGAACATCACAAATCCCTGTACTTGAAGACCAGTTTTTCATTAAACCTATAGTGGATTTGACTGTAGAAGCAAAAATTAAGGTCGTTATTCTTAAACATGTTGTAAAGTATTAACTTCAAAAAAAAACCCTGAAAATTAGTGGATTTTCAAAAAAATATTTCCATTAATTCCATAAATGCTGGAGTTAGCTAACATTAAAAAAGAGTTTTACTTAAAAAAAAAATCCTGAAATTTTGAATTTTCTCCCTGTGAATGCTATATATACTTCAATTAGAGTTAGTTCACCTAAACCAAAAGTTAACAATCTTGTGGTCTGCATATATTTTGGACTATAATTTCCATACAAACCCAACCAATGCCTAAGTATCGAAGATAATTGGAGTTGCTGACCAAAATATATGGACAACATAGATTTTGATTCCTCATTTAGTTAAGAGATACCCATATATGAAATGAATCAATTTAAATTATATTTATTCACTATATAATATTTTAGCTATAATTGAATTGTTTTCCTTTTTGCTTACTTGTTATATACTACAAAAGTAAAAAAAATGCAAAATATAAACAAACAAACAAATAAATAGAAAAACATGAGGCAAATCCAGGAATCAAATACATTTTCCAACTCATCTGAAATATCTAGGGTAAGAAAAATTAAGACTGGTTGCAAAACAGGTTGTCAACTACAACTACACCAATATATATATTGCCATAGTTATATTATGGAGAAGGAAGCTTCTCAGTCCTGCAGCTACTGTCAGAATGTTGTATCTTAGTTCATATCTTCATATCTTACATGTGAAGCCATTTTAAATAACTTACCAGTCATTAGTCCAGAATAATTTAAAAAAAACCAATGATTGTTTTTTTCTGATTTTCTGGATTACCTCAAAAGTAATATATTTTTTCTTTCCACTTATAGTTATTATATGGCTTCTCCTGACAAGAATAAGACTAATTGCACACTTACGCCATCATGATGACACTGAAGTCTAGCCAGTTCCATGCGTCACGAAGAAAAGTGAAACTATCTATGCAGAAGCCTCTTGCAATAATTTTTACAAGGGATTCAAATGTATATATACCAGTGAATGTGTACCTGTTGAAAGTAAAGAATAATGATGAATAGTACTTATAATGAAGGAGGGTGAAATATATATATTTACATTTTAAAAGCCAAAATTCTAAATATTTATTGACAGTAATTATTTCATAACCCTTTTTCAGGTTTCTGGATGACACTGCAAAATCTTGCTGACCAAAGTGGATCTGTTAAGGAAAACATTTTAACAGAACAGACTTGCAGTATTGCTACAGAGCTGTCATGTGTTGCACAAGCAGTGAAGGGGAGGAGAAAATGTTTTGCTGAGTTAATAAAAGATCTATATCCTTAGATCTTAATACAAGATCTAAGTATACAGATCTTGGTTGGTATAATATTAGGACTGCAATCATGTTTGCAACATTCAGAAAGTGGTGCTACTTAGAATCTAATTAAAATCTGCATGAAGTCATGCAAAACTCTGTGTGTGTGCCGTGTGTGTGTGTATACATACATATTTTTACACACAAACATGTGTGTGTGTATAAAAATATGCATACCATTCTCATGTACTGAAGTGGCATTAGTTGGTATTTATACCAACAATAAACTAAATTTTTTGAGAATTCTGACATCTCAGACATCTGGTTGACAATATTTGTTTGTGCTTTCTGGCAACAGAAGTGGATAAAAAAAACAACCTGGAATGCTTCATCAGTATCTCTTTTAGCATTATAATGTAACCCAGGATCCTGGTTCCTCTGTTTCCCATCCCAAAAAGTTATAAGTCAAGATTTGCAACACTGGCAACCCACCCAGCGATGGGCAGCTATATAAATTAGATCAATAAATACAATAAAGTATTTTTTTGCCTTAAGATTGGGTAAGGTAACCAGATGTCCCGATTTTGGTGGGACAGTCCCTCTTTTGAACAATTTGTTCCGTGTCCCGTGGCGTTTTTAAAAAGTCCCAATTTTTTTTAAGCACAAAAGAAAAAATCTGCAAGAAGTCACAGGGAGCCCCGGGGATTGTTCCTCGCAAAGCATCATGGTTGCAGAGAATGCAAATGAAGCTGCTTATCTCCCCGCCCGGCTCCATGTGCTTGTATTCAAATCGGAGCCACACTGAGTCCCATTCAGAGGGCGGAGGGACGCTGTGCTTTTTTTTTTTTAACCTATGTTCTTACAACCATGCAAAGGTGGGTTTTGTGCTACAAGGATCTTTCTTTCTTTGTTTCCCTGTCTGCGGTTCCGATTCTCATTCCTTGCAAAACTGGGGAAACGGCAGGGCAGCCTTCCTCCCCCCTTTCCTTGCAGCACCCTCAGTTGCAAAATGTTCCCCTGATTTGGTTTATATGTTCGCAGCAATGCGATCCAGCAAATAGGAAAGTTTTAATAAGATCTTCTGACTTTATTTGGTCTCTGCTGCCCCCCTGACCCCGTTAGCCCTTGGGTTTTGTCCCCTCCCAAGGAGAGGTGGGAAGGAGAGGAAGGAAGGAGGGAGGGGGGAAGGAAAAGAAGAAGGGAGGGGGGAAGAAGATGGAAGGAGAAAAGATGGAAGGAAGGAGAAAGAATAGAAGGAAGAAGGAGGAAGGAGGAAGATGGAAGAAGAAAGGAAGGAAGAAAAAGAGGAAGGGAGGGAGAAAAGAAGGAAGGAGGTGAGAAGAGAAGGGGAAGAGAGGGAAAGAGCAGAAAGACAAAGAGGATGAAGTTGGTAGGCAAGAGGAAGGAGGAAGGAAGGAAGAAAGAAAAAGGGAGGGAGAGAGGAAAGAAGAAAAGATGGAACTAGAAAGGAAAGAAGGTAGGGAGGGAGGAAAGGGGAAGACAGGGAAAGAGCAGAAAGACAGAAAAGGTAAAGGTAGATAGGCAGAAGGAAGGAAGAAGGAAGAAATAGGAAGGAGGGAAGGTGAAAGGATGGAAGGAGGATGGAACAGAAGTGAAGGGGAAGAGAGATGGAAAGAGCAGAAAGACAGAGAAGGTAGATAGGCAAAAGAAAGGAAGCTGAAAGAATGGAAGGAGGAAGGAAGAGAAGGGGAAGAACATAAAAATAAAGAAGAAAGGGAGGAAGGAGGGAAGGTGAAAGGATGGAAGGAGGAAGGAAGGGAAGGGGAAGAGAGATCTAAAGAGCAGAAAGACAGAAGGTAGATAGGCAAGAGGAAGGAAGAATGGAAAGGGAGGAAGGCTAGAAGGAAGAAAGAGGGAGGGAGGGAAGGAAGGAAGGTGGAAGGAAGGAAGGGGTACTTTCACTTGTAGGCCTGGGACTGAATGCAGGAGGAGTCTCTCCATAGGATCAGCTGCTCCTCTGATCATGGTCTATGAAAATGTTACTGCCTGCCTGATGCAAATTTAGACAGACTGCCCTTCAAATCCCCCCCTTTACTCCTCCCCCTGTAGAATTCAGCCCCTGAGTTTTGCCTTTGAGGGGCATCTAAATTAAGGTGACCAGACATCCCGCTTTTGAACAATTTGTCCTGCATCCCGCAGAGTTTTAAAGAAGTCCTGATTTGATTTTTTTTAAAAATCAGGAACACCCCCCCCCCCCCGGTCAATGGTGTCCCTCTTTACCAATGTTAAAATCTGGTCACCTTAAGATTGGGCCTTGTTAAAACAGAAACACATAATATATCCTGCTCATACATAAGCTAAACAAATCACAGATTGAACCATTCAAGTTGTTTTTTTAGATGTTCCACTGCCAGGAAGAATTAAGATAGAGTGATCACACTGCATAAGGAACATGGCTTGTCATTCATAATAAGTAGAAATTTAAAGAATGTTTACCTTGTTGATGCATGCAACCATAAGTCATTAATTGTTTTGTTTAAACATATATAGGCTAGCAATAAACAAGAGTAATGCATGCAAATAATACTATTCAACGTATCTTAATCCCTATTTAAAAATCCTGGAAAACATGCCTTTGAGTTTTTAAAGGATAAAAACAATCCTTTACAGTTTTTCAAAAGTGAGTGCATTCCAGTGCTTAGGAAAATTGGCGGAGAAGGCACTGCTAGGTAGACATAATCTAGTACAATGTTTCTCAACTTTGACAACTTTAAGATGCATGAACTTCAACTCCCAGAATTGTTGGCTATCATATTAGTTGGATAATTCTGAGAGTTGCAGTCTACACATCTTAAAGTCGCCAAGATTGATCTAGAAGTTAGCATTCCCTTAGGTAATCCAGCCCGAAGACATTTAAGATAAGGTCTCAGTTTTATTACATCTCCTTCAACCAATGAATGCCTGAAGGTAAACATTAGGAGAGATTTGTTATTTCCCCTTCAGGTGGTAAGGAAAAAAAAATTGCATATCAACAATATTATGGACCAGATTTCCCGGTGATCTCCAGTGGTTTAATATAAAGTGGAAAATCTGGAGAGTGGATGAATTGTAGGAACTCCATATCACAATTCCCCAGCAGACTCCAGCAACAGACTTCAGGTACCATAATCTAAGATTCAAGTATGGTACCAATGCCTATTATTCCCAAATGGTCTGCTTGGTGCCATTGCTGTTACTGAAAGCCATTTCTGACCCAAGAAAACAGCCCCTTCATCAGATTCTAGATAAAAATCCATGAAGCCTATTAATGCCATGCCAGTCCTGTTTAAAAGGAGATCTAGTTCATATGCTTATACAAGAAGTCAAAATCCTCTCAATTATGTTGCCTAACCAAGCAACATTAAAAAGTTTCTAAAATTATCCATCTTGGAGAGATTCAATATACGCTAAAAATAAATGAATCTAATAATTATCTATTTTAAACAGAAGGAATTCTGTCTTTCTTTTGAGAGACATTTATGACAAGAGTGAGAACATGTTCAATTAACTCCCAGCTTGATATTTTAAACCATATTGGGCAGGGAGTTTATACAGTATATGGCACGCTTTTTCTTCAAAATTGGCAATTATTACTTTAAAGAATTGCTAGATATTATAAACAATTAAAGTGAAACAAACAAAAATATTATTACTTACTCCACCTGTTTCGACCATTCTGGTGGGTTACTAAAAGTCATGAACACACAGTTCGTCAAAATAGTGCACATAATGATCATGCTAAATACTGTAAAACAAAGTCAAGGAAGCACAAAAGGTAAGAAATTTCTTATTGACATTAACAAAAGAACATCAAGCTGATGGTATAACTTGTTTAAATCTGGGAACAAAAATCAAACACTCCCCCCCACCAAGAAATAGTATTAATAAAGTGTAGATTTGAAACTTTCCTGATAACAAATGTGACAATATGCCTAATTTTGACTTTGGCTTGAGTAGGATTTACACCTTTTTGCAGTTTAGATTACATTGAACCCATCCACATGAGAACAAAGGAGTGCTTTGGGAACCTTAACTGGAATTGAACTCACTTGTACTGCAATTGTATTGAATTATGCTCAATTTACTGAGGAGACACAGGTTTCTCATAATAAGATGCAGAATATGGACACCTAGAGATGACTAATCATAATGGTTTTCAGTCCATGTAGAGCCATAGCATTACCTCATTAATGATTTAGACTCCATTAAATTTAATTAATTCATTTATTACTTCATTTATCAGTTCATTTATCAATTCATTAATTAGTTTGTTTAACTTCCTACTTTTTTTAAAGGATCCAGTGTAAGCCTTTAGAAAAAAAACCTTGTCATTCCTGAAACCGCTTAGCTACATCTCCAACCAAGCCTAGAAACTGCAGCCAATGGGTCCAATATTTCAGCAACATCAGGAGTGCAACAGTTGCCTACACTGGTTGCAAAATATACCTATGCATTTAGGACATTTCTTTGCTTAAGGAATAAAATTTTAAAAATCCTTTCACATATGAATGTTCAAGAAAATAAAATAAAAAAGAAGCCTATCTGATTTGAAATACTGTATGCACTAACCACTGGTGGTTTCTTATTCATATTTCAAACTGATACCACCTCAAATGTGAAAATGTCTTGGTCTTCTGGTGAGGATTGATTGTGGACTAGATGTCCCTGAAGGAGCAGGGATAGCATTGCAGTGGTGATGGGTGGCAGGATGGTGAATACTAGCTGGTGCAGTCTTTCTGGATAAAGGAGAGATTTTGAGATTGCCCACTTGCATTTTGGACAGCTACTCCTCATGAGAAAACTGTAGGAACTGAGGTTTTTATAATTGGCTCATAAATTGAGCGGCTGGGAGTCAAGGGGTTTCAATCTAACTCACACCCGTAATGCAGCATATATGAACACATGGTTTGACAATCCTCATTTCTTAAACACTTTTAGACTTAGTTAGCTCTAAATTATTTAAATTATTTAGAGCTAAACAGAGATTTTCATAGTAGAAGGATAAGAAAATTCTACTTCGTGAGTCAAACATTTTTTTTCCTGGATTAAAAAGGACAAAAGAGTTTCAACAATTTAAAAAACTTTTTACTTTTGCTTTTGCACTTCTATGGACTGGATAGAGGCTTGGTTGGAACACAAAACAAATTAGGAAACTCCAAATCATGTGATTATGGAACCACAACTTATTTGTTAGCTTCATTCATGCCTCATGCTAAGCTAGAAACAAATCAAACACATTATGGTTTAGTAGAAAGGGTGAACCTACTCCATGTATTTTGAAATGAATTGGTTTGGGGAGTTTCATATATGTTTGCAAAAGTAGGGAGGGGAGGACAATTGAGCATCCAGGTCTGTCTAGGGCAATAGTATGCCCCTATTCATTTCTCAGGCAGTTGCTGCAGGCAGATAAGAAGATCTAAAAAGATGCCTGCAAATTCACTGGGAAGAAAAAGAGGAAGTTATAAGAACTGAATTAGACCCAGAAAAACGATCGCAATCAAGACCCAGTCAGTAAAATAGGCAAAATGAATGTCTTTGAATGAATGATATCATATAATCAGACAACATCCTAAATCTGTACATACTGTACTTAGAAACGGTACAGTTGGAAAAGGTGAATTCTGACTATTCAGTTTTTAGATTTGAGAATTATACCTCAATTGCAAGATAGTTTTATGGACTATTTATGGACTCACACAAAAAGGCAATGCTACACATTTAGAATTAATATGTATCTCTCTTTTGAAATTAATCATTTGATTCATTTTGTAATATTTAGATTCCATATTACACCTCCCTATGTCTGTGTGTCTGTGTGTCTGAGAGACAGGGGGGAGGGAGGGAGGGAAGGAGAGAGAGAGAGAGTCAAGATGCAGCCCCACATAACAATGGGCAGATCTTTCCCAGTTTCCTCTCTGTGGCATCTGAATATGGAGATTTATAGAATGCATTGGGATGTATGTTTAATCCACGTGCTGAGCAGAGGCACTGGCTGACATAGATAATAGGAGAAAACAGTAGCATTTTCAAGTTTTCTCTAGTGTGAGTTCTGCTTGATAGTAAGCACTTCTTGCATAATATCAGTCACAGGTAGTTTTCGACATGACCAGTGATGTGGCTGTTGGAATGAATCCCACTTGATTTTATGACCTTTTTTGCCCCAGTCATTAAATGAATCACAACCATCATTAAGTAAACCGGAGTTTTCTCATTGTTTGTCAGAAATTCTCTGGGAAGGTGGCAAATGGCAATCATGCGACCTTGTAATAAAATACATTGATTGCCAAAGGCACAAATTTTGATCACGTGATCATGATGATGTTGTGACAGTTGTAAGTATGAGGACTGGTAGTAAGTCACTTTTTTCAGTGCAGCCAAAACTTCAAATAATTGTTATATGAATGGTTGTAAATCAAAGACAGCCTATATTTAAATCTACGCATATATCTTGTACGTACATTCCCTAATTATGAAACATCATCCCTATTAATTTGACTTTCATTCACCTACTCTTACAGTTGCTTAGGGAAATTTCAATCTTTCTGAGGCAAGCTATTTCTATAAAATATGTTTTTAAATCCAAATGATGTTTTTTTAAGGCAGCACATTAATCCAGCAAAACAGGAAATAATGACTTCAGAATAAGTGTACACACTACTATGAAAAGGATATGAATGTATCAAAATTTTAATAGCTATTCTCCTCAACAGATTAAAAGGACTTAAAATGTACAAGGCAGGCGTGGCACTAAATCGGAAGAGTGTTTTGCCTCTGTTTAGTACTACAAAGGTCTGCAGAGAAAGAGAAAAAGAAGGAAAAGTTATACATTCATATGCCTAGGAAGAAAGCATTTAATTAAAAAACCATGACTATATCATTCTTACAAAGAATCTTGTTAACCGGGTGATTCTCTGTGTTGAAATCATTTTGAAGATATTCCATAATATACTTTTACTTTAATTGATCTGACAGCTCTGTTAGAACAACACATAAAAACAGCAACAACAGCAACAATAATATGAATAACAGCAACAATAATATTAACAACAGTAGTGTACATCTTTAAAGCAAATTTATGTATTAATGCTTCATTTACCTGAGAAAAGGTCTCACTGTGAAATGTGGATAACTGTATTACAAGACATTTCTCAACCTTTATCCTAGAAAAGGAGGAATGAAGTAGCACATGGAGAGTGAAAGAATAGACTAGATATAATGGTGGAAATAACCTTGAGGAAGAAGTGACACAGCCAAGGCAACAGTAAGATAAGAGAAATCTCAGTCCAAAGCAGGAATAGAGTTAGACAAAACCTCTCAGATTGGACCCCCCTCCCCCAGTTCCCTTTAGGATAAAGGCAGGGAGGGGAGAGAGAGAAATTCAGAGTTGCAACGTTCTGTTACTATAACCCTGTAATAAAAGTAGCCTTACCATTCATGACTTTGGTGTTACAGTCTGATCTGTTTCTAAGGGCTGACATTATAGCACTTTGGACAGCAAGTCAAGCTGCCATCTTGTTTTGAGAGTTACGCTCTGCACATAACATTTATATGTTGTACACTATGAAACATATTTCTTCTATATGGAGGGGAGATTCAAAGATTGGTCCTCTTTCTCTGGAGTTTACTTGGAACAGAAGAATTCTGCAACTACTGCTCCTGTTTCTTTCTGTATTATGTATAGAATGGCTTTCAAAAACAGGATCACACATGTTATTTAACTATTTAAAACATATCAATATGTAGCTCAGTGAAAGAGAGATCACAGCCAACAAGAGGGAAGCCTTAGAAAGACAATCAGCCAAGGAACATGGTTTTCCTTAATAAATATAACTAGAACATTTTAGTTTCTTCTCCATCCAGTGAGTCATATTGCTTTGCATTCATTTTACTCCTCTTCTAATATTTCTGTAGCATATGGACTTGTATTAGATGCCATTTTATAAATTAGAATAAAGAATATAAATACCTGCCGAATCACCGAGAAGAAGTGATCTTGGTCCTCTGCAAAGCTCTTTCTGCTTTGCTTTGGAAAACAATGCAAATACAAAATCTCTACTCCTGGAGCCCGGGGACATGGATAGTTTATAATTCCCATCCCTAAACACACCTACACCCATACATACCCACACACCAGTGGTGGGTTTCTATTGGTTCAGCCAAACCGGTAGTGGTTTGGTGGCCTGGGTCGTTGGAACCGGCAGCGATCCAGACCTGCCACACCCCTGAACTGGTTCTCCAGCTGGCACCATAGACACCGCCATCTTGTTTTGTGCTTCTGCGCAGAACAGTTTTTATCAAATTTTCATCAAGCATGTGCTCACAGTGCACCTGTGAGCAAACCAGCAGTAGTGGCTGCCAGAATCCACCCCTGCCACACACCCCATACTTCCTTATGGATGACTTCTAATATTACCAATCCATTTTCCTTATTGTTGCAAAGAAAATGAAAAAGAAAGAAAAAAATAAGGAAGTGACAGGAAAATACTGGAAGATTACAAATGGAAAAGGGTCCACTGCATTTAGGATCACTACATACAATTCTATGAAATAGTCATGGCAACTGTACAACGGTAATCCTACGGTAGTATGGATGGTTCCATAGACACACTTGAAATCTTCCTTCGCTCTGATCCAGAGAAGTGCCTAATTATGATGCCCAAAACAGGGCTAACTTGAGCAGCAAATGTACAACTTGACCTGAAGTTAGTAATGGATGCTTCAAGTCCATCCACAAGACTTACCTCCATATGGAGAATAAAAGACAACTGAAAGAAATGGAACAACCACTGCTTTTGTAAACCTCTGGAAGAACATTGCCACTGATGGATTAGAAAAATGCTTATCTAATATGTAAGCAAGCAACTAACTACCGTATTTTTCGGAGTATAAGACACACCATTTTCTCTCAAAAAAGAAGCTTAAAATCTGGGTACATCTTATACACTGAATACAGCATTTTTTTTTGCCTCTCGAAACCCCGTCCCCTTCACCAATATGGCCATGCATAGCCTTTAGGAGGCTTATAGAGTGCTCCTGGGGACTGGGGAGGGCAGAAATGAGCGAAAAATGGGCCATTTCTTGCTCATTTTTGCCCCTCCCCTGGAGCACTTTGCAAGCCTCCTAAAGGCTATTTATGCCCTTTTTTGAAAAAACAAACAAACCCGGGTCCATTTTCATGAAAAACGGGCCTCTTTTGGGAGGTCTACAGAGTGCAAAAACTTTTTTAAAAAAAATTGCCTCTTCAAAATCTTGGTGCGTCTTATACTCCGGTGTATCTTATACTCTGAAAAATATGGTAACTAAATAAATATTTAAAAATTACTCCAATTTATCCAAGTTATAAATGGTGCAACAAGTATGATAAATTTGAGTTGAATGAAGATAAGAGTGTGTTTTTGGTCTGCAAAGTCTTAGAAATTATTTCAAACTAACATGCGGTCATCTTCACCACCATTTTCAAAATGCTAAGAAAACTACATCAACCAGTTTGCCTCTCAGCTGACTAATAAGAGAGTGCAGAAAGTGAAACTCAACCACACTTTTATACATTTGTTTTATGGTAGTGATGGTGAACGCCTAATTTGCTCTGCCGGCATCCTTCCCCACAACAAAAGAGAAACAATTCTTTAGAGGTTCGGAATGAGGGACGCGACCACAGGGTGAACAGCTAACAGGATTTATTCCAAGCTAAGTATAACAGCGATTCAGTTCATAACCAGCCCGCCAAAACCTTATATACTCGGGCTTCAACCAATCAGAAACAAGCATTCAGCCGGCAACAGCCTCCCTCGCGTCCTAACCAATCCGGACGGAGGAGGCTGTTGCTGGCCAGCACAAAGGTGCTGAATACAAGAACAGCGAGGCCATTTACATGGCTTATACATATTAATGAGGCTATGAATATTCAATACCCCTTCCCCCCAGTTCCGCGCATGCTCCGCGGGTGGAGCATGCGTAGTCCTGTAAGTAGGCGGGGCGGTGCCGGACCCGCCCTGATCTGCGCAGTTCTCCACTAGTCGTCGGCGGAGGAGGACCTCCTTGTGGTAGCTCCTCCCGGAAGGGGGTGTAGCTCCAAGGCACGCCTTCTTGGGACGGCCCAGAAGGAGGGCTCAACTGTACTGGTGAGTAGGGGCGAGGTGGCGTGTCAACTGTGCTGGTGTCGTGTTTGGAAGGCGTGTCGGGAGGGAGGACCCTTGGCCTCGGTGGGGACTGTTCTGCGGCGGCTTGAGATGATTGTGGACGTTCCCGGCAGGGGGCGCTCGGGCAGGTTGGGCCTGGTGTGGCGAAGGCCCGCGGCGTGTTTCCTCCGGATTGAGTTCTCGGTTGTGGACAGGAGAGGCCTGGAGTGGCGAAGGCCTCAAGCTGGGTGCCCGGGCAGGCGGTGCCGGCATCGGTTGGGTCCGGGCCGCCGGCTGGCGGTGGGAGGCGTCTCCTCAACTGATCCAGGTGACGCCTCCATTGGGATCCGTCAGCCAGTCCGATTCTAAAAGAACACGGGCCTGTCAGGGCAGTCACAGTGGCTGGCACCCATCTAGAAGGCCCCGAAAATGCCCGGGCCCACACCGCGTCCCCTACTTTAAATGAACGGGAAGGGATAACCCCCAGGTTGCTCGGCTGATCCCCTGAATACAACGGATGTAGCCGGTCCAGGGGAGTCCGTAGGCGCCTGCCCATCAAGAGCTCCGAGGGGCTTCGGTTGGTCGTTGGGCAGGGAGTGGAATGTTGGCTTAGCAGGTAAGCCGCCACTTTCTCCTGCCAGTCGCCCCGGTCCATGCGGCCCAGTGCCTCTTTTGCTGAGCGGACCGCCCGCTCCGCCCGGCCATTGCTGGCCGGGTGGTACGGGGCTATGGGCGCATGTCGAATCCCTTGCATGGCCAGAAACTCCTGGAACGTGGTGGACATAAATTGGGGCCCGTTATCAGAAACAATCAGGTCCGGCAACCCATGGGTCGCGAACAGCCTTCTCAAGGCCCGGACCGTACTCTCAGCTGTGGTGGAGCCCATCAGGATCAGCTCCACCCAGCGGGAGTAAGCGTCCACCACTACCAAGAAATTCTGGCCGTGAAAGGGACCGGCAAAATCTAGGTGGAGGCGTGACCATGGGCCTCTCGGAGCCTCCCACTCACGAGCCGGCCCAGCTGGGGGATTAGGCCTAGACTGTTGACAGGGGTCGCAGCGGCCAACATAGGCCGCTATCTCTGAGTCCAGTAAGGGCCACCAAACATAGCTACGGGCTAATGCCTTCATTCGTGCTATGCCCGGATGATCCTTATGGAGCAGGGACAGGACTTGTGGTCGCAGCGCGGTGGGGATCACCACTCGATCCCCCCAAATGAGGCACCCCCCGTGGAGGGAGAGCTCCGCCTGCCGGATTTTAAAGGGCTTGAAGCCCTCTGCCACTTTGTCCACTGGCCATCCCCTCGAGACCCAGGAAGCGACCTGGGAGAGGATCGGATCGGCCTTGGTACAGGCCGCGACATCCGCGGCCGAAATTGGGAGACCGGAAGACGCGATGGACAGGACTGAGAGACAGGGCACTAGGGCGGTGTCGGTCTCCGGTAACGGGCAGCGGCTTAAGGCATCGGCATGCCCCAGCTGCTTGCCTGGACGGTACTGCAGCGTATAAGAATACGCTGCAAGGAACTCCGTCCATCTAGTCATTCTGGGGGAGAGGATGGGGGGGGTCGGCTTGTCACCTGCCAAAAGCCCAAGGAGTGGCTTGTGGTCAGTGACAAGGGTGAAAGGCCGACCGTAGAGGTAGTCATGGAACCTCTTAATCCCGGACACTGCAGCCAGAGCCTCCTTGTCTATCTGGCTGTAATTACGCTCCGCCGAGGAGAGTGTCCGGGAGTAATAGGCCACAGGGGCCTCTAAGCCATTTGGGAGGACATGGCTTAGGACGGCCCCGACTCCATAGGGGGAGGCGTCACAAGCTAACGTCAGAGGCATCCTGTCATTGTACTGGACTAGGACTGCCGCTGACGTCAGAGCTTCTTTGACAGCCGCGAACGCATGCGCTTCGCGGCTCCCCCAGCGCCAGGCCGCAGATCGGTCGAGCAACCGATGCAGCGGCTCGGCTAGTGACGCCTTGTGCGGTATAAAAGGGGCGTAAAAGTTCAGAAGCCCTAGGAACGCCTGTAGCTCCGCCTTGGAGGTGGGAGCAGGGGCGTTCCTAATGGCAGCTACCTTAGACGGTGTAGGGTGGATGCCTTGGGCGTCAATCATGAAGCCCAAGAATTCCACTCTAGGAACAGCAAATGAACATTTGCTGCGTTTCAGTTTTAAACCCGCGCCCCTGAAACGACTGAGGACCTTCCGCAGTACTTCGATGAGTTCTGAGCGGCTGGAAGCAGCGATCAGGACGTCATCGAAATATGGAACCACGCCTGGCAGCCCATGGAGCAGCCGCTCCATCAGGCTTTGGAAGATCCCCGGGGCCACGGAAACGCCGAATTGCAGGCGGCGACAACGGAAAGCCCCACGATGGGTGACGATGGTTTGGGCAGCCGCCGCATCGTCATCCACCGGGAGCTGTTGATAGGCCTGCGCCATATCCAGTTTGGCGAATGTGCAACCCTGCCCCAGGGAATGGAGCAGGTGTTGCACTACAGGGACTGGATAGGGGTTTGCCTGAAGGGCCAAGTTGATCGTCGACTTGTAGTCGGCGCAGATCCTCACCGACCCGTCTGGTTTAATTGGGAGGACGATGGGGGTCTCCCAAGGGGAATGATCAACGGGCTCGATGACTCCCTGCGCCAACAACTTATCCAGTTCGGCGTCAACCTTGGCCCTTAAGGCAAAAGGCACCCTACGGGCTTTCAGCCTAATGGGAGCAACCTGAGGGTCTAAACTTAAAGATATGGGGGTCCCTTTGTAACGGCCTAACTGGCCGTCAAAAACGTCCGAAAATTCCCTTAAGGTGTCCTCGAGAGTGCTAGGAACCACCCGGTGGACCCCCCCAATTGATAATCCCAGGGCAGGAAACCAATCCAGGCCCAGAAGGGCCGGCAAGTCATCCCTGACTATAAGGATGGGTAGCTTTCCCCGGAATTGGCCATAACATACAGAGATAGGGAAGGATCCCAGCGTAGGAATCACCCTCCCTTGGTAATCCCTTAGGGAAACCTCAGATTGCCTTAGGCGTTTCTGGGGCACTTTAGGGCACAGTTTGGCGAAGAGAGACCAGGGCAGGAGGGACCGAGAAGAGCCAGAGTCCACCTCCATCCGGCACGGCTGACCTTCCAGCTGGACGGAGGTCGAGACCTTCCGGGCCCCTGCAACGGCTTGGCTCGCCGTACTGTCAAAAGTAGATGGTTGACTGGTGGACTGGTAGCAATCTTCCGACCTCTTCGGTGGCCGCTGCTGCTGGCGGCGCGGTTGTGCCTGGGAACGGCCGGGAGATTGAAGGAACGAGGGTGCCGGCAATAATGCCCTGCAGACCTTAGCCAGGTGGCCTTCGCCCTTGCACCGATTACAGATGGCATTCAAAAATGGGCAAGCCTGGCGTTTATGACGGCCTCCGCAACCCCGGCAGGGCACTGCGGACGCCTGTTGGGCTGCAGGTTGCGGTTTCGGCTTCCTTTTAGGCACAGTCCTCATCTGGGCCACCACTTCTTCCTCTGGATCCTCATAAGCCAGGTCGTCCTCGACCATGTGGGCTTGTGGCGATGCGTCAGGCGGTGCTCGCTCTGGTGTGGCAATCTGTAACCGCTCAATGTCGGCCGTGGATTGCTCAGATAGTTCAGCGGCTCGGGCAGTTTCCACGGCTTGGAGGAGTGTAATTCGGTGATTTCGGAACATGCGGCTCCGCAGGTTGACATCGCGGACCCCGCACACAAACTGTTCCACCAAATTTTCCTCAAGGTTGGAGAACTCGCACTGGGCAGCCACCATCCGCAGAGCCTCCAAAAATTGACTGATGGATTCATTCTGTTTTTGGACTCGCCTGCGGAAGGCAAAACGGCGAGCGATGACTGAAGGGGTGGGTGCATAGTGATTCTTCAATCTGGCCATGAGTTCGTCCCACCCAAGTTTGTATGCTGGCCGTGGGGCTGCCAAAGCTCTTGCTGAGGCGAACATAGATGGCTCGCAGCATGAGAGGAAAAAGCTGCATTTTTCCTCTTCGGTTTGAGCCTGATTTTTGGAAGCGATCAGGTAACACTCAAACCTCTCCATAAACCCTTCCCAAGATTCTCCAGCCGAACCAAAGGGGGCAAAAGGAGGTAGAGCAGATGTCATCCTGACGGTTGTGAAGGGAGAGATACTGAGGGCCACAAAAAAAAATTTTTTTCCCTCTTCAGGCAGCGTTCGTTGCCGGTCTGGAAGGCGGCAGCTAACTGTCTGTCTCTCTCTTTCCACCCTAGCGTCGCGGAATCGCTGATCCCACCTTCGTCGCCAGTTTAGAGGTTCGGAATGAGGGACGCGACCACAGGGTGAACAGCTAACAGGATTTATTCCAAGCTAAGTATAACAGCGATTCAGTTCATAACCAGCCCGCCAAAACCTTATATACTCGGGCTTCAACCAATCAGAAACAAGCATTCAGCCGGCAACAGCCTCCCTCGCGTCCTAACCAATCCGGACGGAGGAGGCTGTTGCTGGCCAGCACAAAGGTGCTGAATACAAGAACAGCGAGGCCATTTACATGGCTTATACATATTAATGAGGCTATGAATTCTCTATCTCGCCACTACCATCTGGGCCACTCAGAACAGTGGCAGTTAGGAGCAGTGCCAAGACTAGGCCTAAAGTAGAAGCTGGTCCTTGGCTTCAGCAATAACATCACTGCTGCCACTTGAAAAGGGCGCCTCACACCATTTCCCAAGAAGCACAAGCCTTGAGGAATAGTGTGATTGCACCCATGACCCAGCATCCTCTAGGATCTGCCATGCACCATCTATCTTTAGGCTATGTTCTCTATTCTGTTGACAGGCTCTGTGGCCTACCTGAGGCTGCTCCGGGACTCACAAGGCCTTCAATCTTGAAGCATCTTTAGAGAATGCTCTTCCATAGCCTCTGCAGCCTCTGAGAACCACATAAAAGCCAAGGTGGCGCAGTGGTTAAATGCAGCACTGCAGGCTACTGCTAGATCAGCAGTTCAGCGGTTCAAATCTCACTGGCTCAGGGTTGACTCAGCCTTCCATCCTTCCGAGGTGGGTAAAATGAGGACCCAGATTGTTGGGGGCAATATGCTGACTCTCTGTAAACCGCTTAGAGAGGCCTGAAAGGCCTATGAAGCGGTATATAAGTCTACTGCTATTGCTATTGCTATGTCCCGTTCTCATGCAATTTTTGGAGGCTCCAAAGACTGTGAAAAAGTACGGCCATCTCATGCAACTTTCAGAGGGTCTGGAGGCCATGGATGAGCACATCCCATTCTCGTGCAGCCTCTGCAATCTTTGAAAATTGTTTTAGAAAGTATGAGTATGTTTTTGAGAATATTTGTTGTTATGTAGTGAATGCTGGCATATTAACAAAAATGTCATGGTGTAACACCTTTGATGCACATGTCATGGGTTTGTCATCACTGTACCATGGGAACGAGTCTGAGTAACTACAACAGGGGTGTCAAACTCAATGCCCATGGGCTGGATCTGGTCCACGGGGGCCACCCTGGAAACAGCAAAGGACTGGCCCAGGTGCCTCTTCCAGTGAAAATGGAGCTTGGGAGAGCCAGGGGCGGCCCTCCTAAGCTCTGTTTTACCTGGCAGAGGGTTGCAGGAGGTCGTCGCAGCCAAAAACTGAGCCCGGGCCATCACAGGCACTCCCAGGGAGCTGGCCATGCTCCCTGGCCATGCCCACCCCCTGAGGTCAAACACAATCAATGAAATGGAGTTTGACATCCCTGATCTACAACAAAGGAGAGCGGTAAGCTGTCAGCGTCCTATCTCAGGCATGAAAGGCTCCAATCTTTGCTACTGGTCCTGAACCGGGTCCGTGTGTGTGTGCTCACTCGCTCACTTTGCTCACACGCGGTGCTTCTGCACATGCACAAAAACCTGCACATTGAGCAGAGCATCCATGATGACATCTGGGTGGGTGGGCGGAGCCTCCTGCCACTACCTCTACTGGTTCACCGGAACTGGGGCAAACCGACAGAATATCACCTATCTCTTTGATCAATTAAAAATGATTGTATGGCTAAAGGTACTATAGATTTACTTCCACAGGAAATGAAGGGAAAGGGAAGGTCATCAGCCAGGAGCCAAGCTGAGTAGGCTTTTTCTTGTCAATAGAAAAACAATCTGCCTCCCTCTGCAAAACTTCAACTGAGAAATTTGGTTCCCCGCCTTCCTGTGTAGTCCCCCCCCCCCCGCCCCATGATAATACTGAGAAGAACAATATGGCTGCCAATCATCTGTTGCTTAAAAACAGAGTGTTATTTTAACATTTATACACATATTTAAGTGGGCTGCAGGTGATTGTTCTATACGAATAGAAGTGTTCATGTTACAATGAGCAAGTTACACTGGCTCACAGAATGTGTTTATTGCATGAAGGTCCATACACTGTAAATTTCATATGTATTAATAATATTCTAGGCTGGCAGGTAATTATAATTTCTATCAATTCACTTTACGTAAATATAGGATGGTTATTCAGGCATATAAAAGCATTTAGGTGCTTCCTGGAGATCCCAGGTCTAAATTGCAGAGCAGATTTTGTCAACATTTGGATTTGTTGCAAGTTATTTTTAACTGTGCTAAAAAACCAGAGACAGCCCAGTAGGTTCAGCCAAACTTTTACTTCTTTTGTTGGTCATGTCATGCAAAAGTATGATCAAGTTTTATCATCAGTGTCTGTGTTGTTTCTGAAATGAGCAAATATAAAATGAAAGTACCAGTTGCCATGGAAATCTAAAATCCCATAAATGCCAGATGCCGCAAATATACATGGCACTCATTTCTTTTTCTTACTGCTCCTTTTATATAATTTTTGCATCATATTTCGAGAATCTTCCAAATGGCAACCATTTCTTATTATTTTGCCTTATAATGCACATGGACTATTTTTTTTAAAAAAAGAAAAGAATTTCTTTTTTGCTTATGAGGATCCAAAAGCCAAAGAAATATTGCTTTGTTTTGGGAAAGTAAAACATTGTATTTCTGCAGATGAATTTTATATGCTTTTTACTTGACTTTGCAAATATTTTCCTGTATTAAAAATGAATGGATTAAAAAATAAACCAAATAATCATACTAGCAAAGATTTTATGATCTTCAAAATCATGATTAAAAGCACAGAAGAAAAGTAATTTATGATAACATTTCAGCCATGCTATGCCCATTCCATAATGTTTCTACATTAATCTGATACAGTGGTGGGTTTCAAATCCCATTCCAACCAGTACGGTTGGAACGGGGTGGGCGGTGTCCTCATGGATGCGCGCAGTGCATACACACACTCACACAATGCGTGCATGCGTTCAAGCGCCTCTGTGACACTCCGCGGAGCATCACGCAGGTGCTGTTCACACCATGCATCTGCGTGGAAGCACAAAAGCCTTTAAACTCCGGTAAGGAGCTCGGGTGGGCAGGTGGGCCCTCCGGAGCACTGTACCGGAACGGTATCCGGTGCTCTGGGCTGGCTCCGGTATGCGCGTACCAGGGCGTACCGCCTGCAACCCACACTGATCTGATACAAAAAAAATGAGATGGAGATTACGGTTCAGCTAAAAGTTGAGATTATTTTTCTATGGAAGACCCAGTATAGAAGCAAGAAGAAAATGTTTCTCATATCCTTCAAAATACTCTGCAGTAAATAAACAAATGGTATGACTATCAAAATTTCAAAAGTGATGGAATAGTGGCATGAAATGTATACAATGATTTTAAAAATATCTTTACAGTATCCTCTTCATAAGAAGGGTTTACTTCAGAATCACATTGACATATACAGTAGCTATCTATTCAATAAGCAGATATGGGCACTTAATAATACTAGATATGACAGAAAGGCATTAAAACAACATATAGGTTTCCTATATATAAATGGAATATATATATGGCTCTGAGTGTGTGTCTGTGTGTGTTCCAGCAAAACTCTGAAATGCCTTGAGCAATTTCAACCAAACTTGGTACACAGATGACTTACTCTCTAGAAACAAATACTGTGGGGGTAAGATACCTCTAACATTCCTCGGGGGTGTGTTCTGTTATGATACAGCCTGGTGTGTCTTTAAATGGATTCTACTCTACTGCTGTAAAATGTCTTCTACTGTACAGCACAGTAGTGTTGCCATGGTAATGGCTTCAGAGTACTCCACAAGGGGCTCCCTCTGGTAATGAGGAAAATCCAACATTAGAAATTATGATCTGGACATTTCCCCCCTATAAATAAATACTCGGACAACACCAGGTTATCTACTGGTATTATATGTTTGTGATTGGGATGGGCCTGTGACCTTCAAGTGTCGGTGGGGCAGTTCTTGGTGTCTCTTTGACCCAGTGGTGGGTTTCCGCCAGTTCGCACCACTTCAGAAGAACCGGTTGTTAACTTTTTGAGCAGTTTGGTGAACTGATTGTTGGAAGAAATCATTAGGGCAGAGAACCAGTTGTTAAATTATTTAAATCCCACCACTGCTCTGACCATAGCTATTGAAAACTGATGGCAGATTCTGCTATTTTCAAGTGGGAAATAGAATATCACAATGTGCAAATAAGGAATCCTCCCAAAACTTCAGCCGCACCAGATCCGTGACATAGATTTACTTAGCCTGCAGCCTTTCATCCTTCAAAAATACCAATTTCTGCCCTTTTGTTCGCCAAAGCTGACCTATGCTTGGCATGGTATCAAATACAAGCTCATCTTCAGAACTCAGTTCTATTACATACCTAATACTATAACACCACAATCTGATTTACCCATATTTTTCGGAGTATAAGATGCACCGGAGTATAAGACACACCAAGGTTTTGAAGAGGCAAATTTTTAAAAAAGGTTTTTGCCCTCTGCAGACCTCCCAAAAATGCCCCCCCCCCAAATGGCATGAATAGCCTTTAGGAGGCTTGTAGAGTGCTCCTGGGAGGGCCGGGGGGGGGGGCAAAATGAGCAGTTTTCTCAGTTTTTCTCAGTTGCAGCTCCGACGCTATGGAACAATCTCCCCGTGGAGATTCGCACCCTCACCACCGCCCAGGCCTTCCGCACAGCCCTCAAGAACTGGCTAGCCCGTCAGGCCTGGGGATGAAAAATCTTAGTTTGTCCCCTCCCGAATGATGAATGAATGTTGTGCTCTATTTTTAATATTATGTATTGTCTTATGTCTTTTGTCTTTGTACCCCCTTTCCCGTGTTTTGTAAGCCGCCCTGAGTCCCCTCAGGGAAAAGGGCGGCCTATAAATTATAATAAACATTCCAAACATTCCAAACATTCCAAAATACAGCCTGTTTTTCATGAAAACAGGCCTGTTTTTTGTTTTAAAAGGGCATGAATAGTCTTTAGGAGGCTTATAGAGTGCTCCTGGGGGCTGTGGGGGGGAACTGAGCAAAAAAGCCCATTTTTTGCTCATTTCTGCCCTCCCCGGCCTCTGGGAGCACTCTGCAAGGCTCCTAAAGGCTATGCACAGCCATTTTGGTGAAGGGGTGGGGTTTCGGGAGGCAAAAAATGCTGTATTTAGTATATAAGATGCACCCAGATTTACAGCCTCTTTTTTGAGGGGAAAAAGGTGATTCTTATACTCCGAAAAATACAGCATGTCTTCATTGAATTCTGTGGGACTCATTGTGGGATCCTTAGGACTCGCTGAACTTAGTAGGTTTTTTTTTGCAGATGTTTCATTACCAAACTACATAGCATCATCAATGCGCTGCTGATGTTACTTGATTTGGTAATGATAATGTCTACAAGAACACCACCAAACTCAGAGAGCACCAAGAGAAACTCCACAGTTCAACCCTGAACTACAAATATTCTCTTCTGTGGGCCTCATTACCAAGCAAATTCATGTTAGGGGGCAACTTAAGCATGCAATAACGTGGGATTAAGTTGAAATACTTTATTGGGATCTATTGGGAAACATCAACATGTTTATGATCACTTTCAGGCAAGCAGTCTTTGGATGTAAATTTTACTTTTGCTTCACTGGCCTTTTGTCACAGTATTAAAATATTTGTATTTAGAAAGTTTGGGGAGCCTGAAGTTTATTGCCTGACAATTATACCATCCTAAGGGGGTACAAAGAATCAGAAGTGGCAGATCATATGCCTTGCTAGTTGATGTGGTTCATGGTTGAAAATACAATATATTCTTTAGGATAGGAAAGTTGGGGGCAGGAGGGAGAGGATAGTTATATTTGTTGTTTCCTACTTGCATTTTTCTTTCTGGTGGAAGATTCAAATCTATTGGACTCACTGGGGAAAGGAAGAGTCATTATCTAAAGAATCCAAGGCTGTCTATTTCTGCACTATTCCTGAAATATCCTGGGGCTTTCTATTGCCAGCAGATTTATACCTGGAGAACCTACTGCTAGTCTATTGGGGAATAACTAGAGTTGTTAGTTATTCTCCACGGGTGCAGAACATATCTCTCCCATCTTCATCTCTTTTCTATGATTCTCTGGAGACTGAGTCCCCCCCCCCCCATTTTTGCTGTAGATGCCTATTATTGTTTTCTATATGATGCATTTGTTGGTTTTGTTTTTAAAACATAAATGTCACCAACACATAAAACAGGTAAAAACACAAAGCAAGTCCCTAAGTTATTGCAGAATGCAAATGTCTCCCAGTGTGGTTCTAATTATCTCCTGAAAATTCCTTGAAATAATATGTCTTAAGCTCCTGAAGCCTTTAAGAGAATAAGACTAAAAGAGTTCTCTACTGAAGAAGACACCAATATCCAAAGCTAAACAACGGTATTATGGGCAGCCTTGGTTTCTGATCAGTCTTGTTTTCTAAATATTCCTCTCTCTCTCTCTCTCACTCGATCTATCTATCAATGGCTGTGTGTGTGTGTGTGTGTGTGTGTGTGTGTGTGTGCGTGCGCGCGTCACTGGTGGGTTTCAATTTTTTTTAGAACCTTTTCTGTAGGTGTGGCCTGCTTTGAGGGAGTGGCTTGCTGGCCATGTGACTGGGTGGGTGTGGCCAACTTGTAAAATGTGGTGAAACTCACTTAACAATGAGCAACCAAAATGTTGGCTCAGAAACTTTGGCATTTGAAGGACGCAAATCTTAAAGCTGTCAAATCACAAGACCCTTGCACCTCTAACCCTTTAGAAAAAAACCAGGGGTGTTCAAACTTGACAGCTTTAAGACTTGTGAATTTCAACTCCCAGAATTCCTCCTCTCGCTCTTCATCTTGATGATGTGCGGATAGGTGGGGGGAGGGAGCTGGAACCGGTTCTAAACGGCACTGTAGATTTGTGGAACCTTTTCTACAGAAGAGGTTAGAACAGGCAGTAACCCACCCCTGGTGCACGTGAATGTTCCAGCATTACTCTGGAATGCCTTGAGCAATTTCAACCAAACTTACACAGATGATTTACTCTCTGGAAAAAAATACTGTGGAGGGTAAGACACCCCAAACATCTCTCGAGGTATGTGTTCTGTTAAGATACAGCCTGTTGTGCCTTAAAATGGCTTCTGCTGTGCTGCCATAAAATGGCTTCAACTGTACAGTGTAGTGGAGTTGCCATGGTAACGGCTTCACAGTACTCCACAAGGGAGCTCCCTCTGATAAGGGTGAAAATCCAACATTAGAAATTATGTTTGGTCCGGACATTTTCCCTCTATAAATAAATACCCAGACAACGTTGGGTTATCAGCTAGTTTCAAATAAGCATAACACCAAGAATAGATGAACTGGTATAAAAATCAATGGAGGTGCCATTCTTAGCTATAAATGTGACTTGTATATTTTCAGTTGCATATGATGATGTCCATCTAATCTGCTTTCATTTTTTATTTATTCACTTTTTAAATTAATTTAAACCACCCAGCGTAGTAAAGCCCCTTGGTGAGATGGGTGGCAAATAAATGTAATGAGCATACAATGTGATAGACTGGGTAATTGGAACTTAGAATAGAGGGATACATAGATGGTTAACGAGATGCAAACTGTGGTCCATAATTCCATTGACCACTATGATTGGTACACAAAGGAAGAAACCACTTGGAAATGGTTTTTAACTCTCTGAAAAGCAATAGCACTTAGACTTATATACTGCTTCACAGTGCTTTACACTAAGCGGTTTACAGAGTCAGCATATGGCCGCCAACAATCTGGGTTCTCATTTTACCAACCTCGGAAGGCTGGAAGGCTGAGTCAACCTTGAGTCGGTGAGACGCGAACTGGCAAACTGCTGTCAGCCGGTGATCAGAAGTAGCCTGCAGTACTGCATTCTAACCACTGTGCCACCATGGCTCTTAAGAAAAGACTAAGAATGTAGTTTTAAGATTTTAAAAATGGACAAAAGTTCTGGAATAGTATTCTTTACATGTTCAGAGTAATCAGTTAAAGTGAATGCTGAGAAAAATTTCATATTGACTCAGTTGCCTTTAAAATATTACTTTTCTTTCATTCCAATCTCTCACTTGGTGACCAGCATTTGTGTGTGGGGTGTGCACTCATGTTAGTTGGTTTATTACATTTTGTCTTCAGTTTCCATAAAAGCTGTTGGGCACTATTAATTGGCTAAAGGCTTTTCATGACTTTGTTTTGAACCTATTGGAAGCATTTGCTTTATTATTCACCAATGTCTTCTATTTATTCAATACCATATTTATTTATTGCTCTAGTCTTTCTCTTTCCTTTGGGTTCACCAATTCTAGAGTGCAGCTTTCAGCATGCTGTAAATAACTACCAGTGGCCCCTTAGCTCGGGAAAACGTGTTCATTCCTAAGCCGGGAGACTCTATACTCAACACAAAATGTGAATTATGTATATATTTTACAGGAAGATTTTGAAGCAAAACCTCCTCAAGACCTTCTCACTGTCAGCTTCCTTTTGGTCTCCTTAGGATATTTTGAAGGGCTTTAGTTGGCTTGTGTGCTAGGCTGATTCCATGTGGTTGTAGTAGACTGTTGGTGGTTTCTGAGATATTCTTGATGTATGGTGTGATTCTTTTTAGGGTTTGTGATGGTTGTGCTGCATAAGGTTGAGTGGTCAGGGACTTTTTGATAAAATTGTGTGGATATCCATTTTGACAAAACAGACTCAGACTTCAAAAGATAATTAGAACTGCAGAAAAAAACAATTGTTACCAACCTGCCTTCTATCGAAGACCTGTATATGCACAAGTCAAAAAGCGGGCTGTGAAAATAACTGTAGACCCCTCATATCCTGGACATAAATTGTTTCAACTTCTACCCTCAAAACGATGCTATAGGGCACTGCACACCAGAACAACTAGACACAAGAACAGTTTTCCCCTGAATGCCATCACTCTGCTAAACAACTAATTCCCACAACACTGTCATATTACCTACTAAGACTGTATTACTATTATTTTTCTCTTCCTTCCTAGTACCTGTCTCTTCCCACTTATGACTATAACCATGTTGCTTGTATCTTTAAATTTGATATTGTTTTATTTGTTTCCTAGTATAGTTTGATTGCTTATTAGTAACCTACGATTATCACTAAATGTTGTATCCTATGATTCCTGATGAATGTTTTCTATTTTATTTTTCTTTATGTACACTGAGAGCATATGCACCAAAGACAAATTCATTGTGTGTCCAATCACACTTGGCCAATAATTGAATTGAATTGAATTGAATTGAATTGAATTCTATTCTATTCTATTCTATTCTATTCTATTCTATTCTATATGCTCTATTTTCTTTTTCTGCTATTCCGGGTTGCTGAGGTTTGTTTAGGCTGGTTTAAATAAAGTCCTTACACAGCTTCCCTTGTGGGAGATGAGTTGTTTCTCTAAAAAGAAAAGTCCTAAGCAAATCGAAAGACCCAACAACCCCAGAAGAAAAAACAGGAGTCATCTACAATAAACAAAGTAAGGACTTCAGCAACCACTATGTAGGACAAACAGGCAGAAGACTGGCAGAACATATCTACAAACACCAACTAGCAGTCAGAAGACATGATGAAGATTCTTTAATTTCACAACATATAGACAGATTTAACCATAGTTTTAATTGGGAAAATGGGACCATCCTTGACCAAGCCCAAAAACGCCAGGGAATTTCTAGAAGCCTGGCACTCTGACAAAACAACCATCAATAGACACAATAAACAAAAGACTATCACCCTGTCCAAAAAAAGGAACAAAAAGACCCAAGCACCTCTCCACCAGCAATCAGCACCCAGATCAGCATAGATTAACTCCAAAGTTAACACCAGACCAACAATCAAGTAAGCAATACCTCAACCAAGAAACTGCCAAAAAGGCCATCAGTAAACAGCCCAACGAAAGGACCTCTAAGACTACTCCCACCCACACAGACACCCACTAGAATATAAACTGAGAGCAAACACCATTCCTTACTAGTTTGGGCAATGAAATGTCTACAAGAAAACAAGCAAGCTCAGAGAACACCAAGGATCCCTTGCTAATCATATACTCTGGAACTCAGCCTCCAGATCTGCAATAATAAAAATCCAAAACAACACCCAAATGCATCAAGAAGGGGGAGGAAGAGTGAAAGAGGCTCCTATTCATGATATTGTAAGAAACAAACTTGTGAGAATATATGTAAGAAAGCATCCTTGACAATGCAATTCTTCGTTCTCACACCGATGCACTGCAAATGATCACAAAACCCAAACAGGTAGCTCAGATGAAAGGTTAGAAGATAATTTACTCAGGCTAAACCCGTCTTGGGGTTAATCTTGGTTAGGGTTTTTTTGTCCTGTGCACACCGTGTGAATCCAGACTGTAGGGGTAGCTTGTAATTCAATGTGTTACTCAGAAAGTCCATTATTTAGTCTCCAAGTTAGGCATGTGAGGTAAACATAGCCAAGTATCTGGAATGAACAGAAAATAAAGCCATGAGATGGATATTGTTTAGTGCAATGTTTCTCAACCTTGGCAACTTGAAGCTAAGTGGACTTCAATTTCCAGAATTCCCCAGCCAGGCTGGGGAATTCTGGGAGTTGAAGTCCACCCAGCTTCAAGTTGCCAAGGTTGAGAAACACCAATCTAGTGGAAGTGTAAGATGCTGGAATCAAGAGCCTGGAAACCATGGGAAGAGAGATAAGTGTTCTAGATTCCAACACGTTAAACTGACTATTTGTCTTGCTCCCTGCTGCTAACAGACATTGCCCAAGATTTAAATGACCTCTGAAATAAGAAACAAGACTGATTCAGGTAGAAATCTGAGCAATGTGTGGACAGTGGTATTAATCCTAACACTAATAATAATTTCCTCGGTCTGCTTAGCATTCTCTACAAACACTGGAGCATCTGCAATTGCTACCAGACAAATAAGTTCTGGTTTGTCATTATTCATATGAGGATATCATTTATATGCTGACAGAAGTCTGGTTTTCCACTTAGAATCCCCAATGCTGGAACTTGGTTTTATTTGCATGCACCCACTGGGGGGAAAAATAAGACATTCCACTCATCTCATTCTTTTTAGCCAATTTATACAAGCTACTCTAGCCTGACAGTCACCAATTATAGGGATTATATGCTTCCATAAAGGTGAGAGATTGATTCTTTCTCTCCGCATTGCATTCTGGTTCACCTATATTCAACGTATTTTCCTAAGAAGTTAGACTTTAATATTTAACAGCCAGATTTATCATTGTTTTCCCCAGAACATTTTGGGGCATCTCTTGGTGCCGCAAAACATGACTTCTGTACCCATTTGCATATTTGCAAATATAATTGAACCACTAACCTCATCCTATTTTCCTTTTTTCCCCTGGGAAAAAGTGTGGTGCGAAGGGAGAGTTTTTAGCTTATCCTCATTTCGATGGACCATTTGCTAATAAAAGTCAATCTTCTTCTCAGCTTCATTTGCCATTTTTCTTGGATGTATTACTGCCTCCCCATTAAATCTTCCGACCATTAAATGACATAGACTATGTGGTGGTTTTGAAAAATTCAGCTGCCCAAGCGATTGCTCCCTTAACTTTCTCTTTCTTTCTTTTTCCTCCCATCCCCCACCAACCCAAAGACAAGATACATCTTTTCAAACAAAGGCCACACAGATGTTGTTTTTCTGCCCCCCCTTTTCACGTGGAGCCTCCAGCCACCCAAATCTGTAACTCCTTTGATCACCAGAAGGCTGACTTTTACATATCTGGTTGTTTGCTGACTCACTTTCTGCGTCATATAGTAAGGGTCAAAGTCCTCCAGTGGCACAGCGACCAGGCCTTTGGGGATGTCCCCGTAGATGAAAGGCAAACTCTTCCCTGCCTCCAGGTCACTGTTTGGTTTTGGTTTATTATCTTCATCGTCATCTCTGTGACTGCTGTCTTGCTTAGGACGCTTCTTCTTATCTTCTGCAATGCGCTTCTCAATGTTAGCCAGAGATTCCGGAGTGAAAGGCCTAAAACTGTCAGGGCCTGGTGGTGCAAGCAACCGCCCTGCCATCTTTTCATCCTGCAGAAGCTTGTTCAGTTAGGTTACGCCCCAGATAGGTCAACTCTGGAAGCACAAAAAGAAAAAGAAAACCACGAATCAGTTCTCAATATCAAGGTTGGCTGGAGAGTTGGGAACGTCCCTAGGGAAGAATTTATCCGGTCCAGCCCTTTTCCCACTGACGTAGCCAACTGAGAGTCCTTTGAGGTTACAAACAAACAAACATCACTTCCTACATTCCCCGGTGGAGTAATCAGTTTTGTCTATTGTAGCATAAACAATAAAAAAGAAAAAGCATTACAGCATGCTGAAATTTAGCGTCAACTTTCAAGGACTATGCTTTCCTATGTCATTTAACTTTGGGTTCTTCTGGGGACATTTGAGACACTGATTTTTCCCACAAGTTCCGAGTTCTTCAGATAAAGAATAAATTATTGGGATTACTCCGTTTAATAGCCCATGATCAAAACAGTAGGAAATAGCAGCTTTTATTGCAGGAATTTACTGTGTTTTGTCATGCTCTGATGGCTCTGTCTCTCCTGAAGAGTCAACTCCTCAACTACAAATTAATCTGATATGTCTCTTTTTTTAATCCTGTTTCCGTTCTGGGCAGTTTCATCTCGGTCTATATGCTATGTTCAACATCTCTCTTTCAGTTTCAGAGGCTCATATTAAGAAACATAGAAAGTTTTACAAGACTTGAGATGCTAAATCAATGATTTCAAAAGAACATTTTGTCATCTCTTGACCGGATTATTGTAACACACTATATATAGCGATCAGTGGTGGGATTAATTTTTTTTTTACTACTGGTTCTGTGGGCATGGCTTGGTGGGCCAGTAAGAGGTGGTATTTACCGGTTCTGAGAACTACTCAAAATTTCCACTACTGGTTCTCCAGAACTGGTCAGAACCTGCTGAATACCACCTCTGATAGCAACGCCTTTGAAGAGCATCAGTTAAAGCTGTTTGAGAATGCAACAGTTCAATTAAGTGCATCCCTGATTTGCTCAAGTGACACCACTACTAGGATTGGAGTATTAGTTGCCAAGTTGCTTCTAGGTGCAATCCTGGTTGTCCTGTTTAAGGTTCAGGATTTTTCTTTTCTCTCAATGGTTTCGGCCCACCCAACATCCTCTGACTCCCTTTCAAACCCCTTCAGGGACTCTGGTGGCCTGCCTTTTCCAGTGAAATAATGCTCCACCTGAGGTCACAGCATTACCAAGAAAATCCCTAAAATATGGCATTTCCAGAAGGACTTGGGGGTATAAATAGAATGGTGGGTTACCGTGCTGGAGTAGGTGAATGGTTATTACTCAGAGTGCATTTCTTGGCATGATTTTGAATGGGAATAGTAATATGACAGGTAGTCCTCAACTTACAACCATTCGTTTGAAGTTACAGTGGCATGGAAAAAAGTGACTTGTAACCAGTACTCACACTTAACAACCATCACAACATCTGCAGGATCAAGTGATCAAATCCAGGTGCTTGGAAATTGGCATGTATTTACTATGGTTGTTGCATCCCATGGTTTAATGGCAAAAAGGTCATAAATTGGGTATAGCTCACTTTTTGTAAAAAAAAAAATGAAATTCTGGTCCTAATTATGCTCCTACGTCGAAGACTTCCTGTATTTGATTTGGTTTATGTTATAACGTCGTTTTTATTTTCTTGTTACGGTATAGTAGGGAACAGCTGGCCTTTTACATAACAAACCAGCTTGATGTGTTCAGAAGCAGTTATCTAATCACTGAGAGGAAAAGAAAGGTTCCTGTCAGGTTTTGGACAAGAAACACTTTTTAGAGTTGGTTTTAGTCCTGGATTGGCGGTGAGGGAGTTATCTCAGGCAACACTGAGGAATTATTTTGTTCTGGAGTAGAATTATGTTAGGGTGCGTATGTGTACATATGTGTACCGTGTTTTCCCCAAAATAAGACAGGGTCTTATTTTCTTTTGACCCCCAAAATAAGCACTTGGTCTTATTTTCAGAAAGGTCTTATTATTTTTGAGGTGCAGGAGACGGCAAGCGTGGTCACCTCATGGCTGCTGCTGTGTTGCTATATTTTCGGGGAGGGCATATTTTAGCTCATGCACTAAAAAACCCTCAAAAAGCTTATTATCTGGGGAGATCTTATTTTCAGGGAAACAAGGTATATGTGTGTGAGTGAGTGTGCATATATTTTTATAATTTTGTGTGGAACTTTTATCTTTTTTGGGCACCTTTAATAAACTTGATTTTTGTTTAAATACTGAAGATGACCAATCACTTTCTGGCATCCACCTCAGAGTGTATGAACAACAGATTCCCAAAAGTTTTGTTTGGTTTCCCTTCCTTTGGTTTAAACAAATGCAGCTCGAATTAAGCATGACGCATCAAGTGTGTCCCAGAATTTGTATGCCAAATGTCCCAAAGATGCTTTTCCAAAAGTAATTTAAATCCCTCTATTCCTCATCAAAAAGGACACAGTGGCTCAGTGGCTAAGTCACTGAGCTTGTCGATCAGAAAGGTCGGCAGTTCGAATCCCTAGTGCCGCGTAACTGAGTGAACTCACGGAGTGACCTGCCGTTACTTGTCCCAGCTTCTGCCAACCTAGTTGTTCGAAAGCATGTAAAAAATGCAAGTAGAAAAATAGGGAACACCTTTGGTGGGAAGGTAACGGAGTTCTGTGCGCCTTCGGCATTTAGTCATGCATGAGCATGGAGACGTCTTTGGACAGTGCTGGTTCTTTGGCCTAGAGTCAGGAATGACTAGCACATATGTCCTTTACCTTTACTATTCCTTACCAGGGAGTCAGAACCTGATGAAACGTTTTCAAGGAAAAAGTCAAGAAAGTCCAGTTCCTTTTTTGAAAAAGCACCTTTGGGACAACCATAACCTGGATGACTGAGAATCTCCATAGATACTTTCATGCTAGATGCTCAGTGGTCCCATTTCAAAGGATTTCCTGAATGGGGAAAAAAAGCTGGAATCCCACTGTGCCACCTGAAAACCACAGCCCCTCATAAGAATGTGGTTCTTCTCTGAGTATATTAAGGCAGCTTTGTATGCAAGAACCCACCCAGCAACAAAAGTGAAGAATTTACAGACAGCTATCAAAGGCAGCATTTCCCCTTGATCAATGCAGGGAATCAACTCTCTAAAACATAGCTCTAAGTGCAAATGTTTTTCCCAGTTGCAATGTATGGCTGTGAAAGTTGGACCATAAGAAAGACTGAGCGCCGAAGAATTGAGGCCTTTAAAGTATGATGCTGGAGAAGACTCCTGTGAGTTCTTTGGACTACAAGGCGATCAAACCGGTCAGTCCTAGAGGAGATCAACCCTGACTACTCTTTAGAAGGTCAGATCCTGAAGATGAAACTCAAATACTTTGGCCACCTAATGGGAAGGAAGGACTCACTGGAGAAGAGCCTAATGCTGGGAAAGATTGAGGGCAAAAAAAGAAGGGGGTGACAGAGAATGAGGTGGCTGGAGTCACTGAAACAGTAGGCATGAGCTTAAATGGATGGTAGAGGACAGGAAGGCCTAGAGGAACATTGTCCATGGGGTCACGATGGGTCGGACACGACTTCACAACTAACAACAACAAGTGCAAATATGATCCAAGAGGCTTTTGTCCTTAAATGCGCAAAGATTAGTAAATTCTGAGGGTTTTAAAAAAATAAAGGAAACAGATGTTTCATCTAGCAACATAAATTTTGGACTAAATTGTCATAAGTTGAGGACTACTTGTAAAGTTAAAATCCAGTTGTATCTAAAATGTGGTTGTTAGGAGTTGAAAACTACTTGATGGCATATAATTCCTAACAGTTAGAACAATTAATTAATTAATTAAACTTGCCTCCAGAAATTATGAATGCTCCAACACTGGAAGTTTTTAAGAAGAGATTGGATAACCATTTGTGTGAAATGCTATAGGTTTCCTGCCTGAGCAGGGGGTTGGACTAGAAGACTTTCAAGATCCCCTCCAGCTTTTCTATCCTATCCTATCCTATCCTATCCTATCCTATCCTATCCTATCCTATTCCAATACATCTTCTCTCCCCATTGAACTGTCTGCCTGAGATCATATATGGCAATAAGCAAGGCATGAATCTTATTTGCCCTCATTCTCACTTGGCATTTGAACTGACAGATCACACTGACTTCTGACTCACACAACTCTAGCATACACCTGCTCTGTACTTGCCTGTGAACACTTTGCAGATGAGAAAGAACCACGAGTTGCAGGTATGTTTAGGCTAAAAGCATAGGGCTTTCAATTTAAAAATGCTAGATATCCACATATGCCCTAGGTTGGGGCATATATCATTCTGGGATTTCATTCATATAATTTGCAAAGCCATAGGCTGTCTCAACATAACAGAAATAACCCTGCTCCATTACTTTTCCTCTACTGGTAGCAAATGGCAAGTGGTTACTATATTTTTAGTCCTCAGCTTCAATGAAAAAGACTATCGCTTCTCAACTCTTGCCTTTTTCCCTGTGTGATTATGTACGTTTGTGTGCAAGGACTGCAGGTACACAACTGGGTTGAGTTACATTGCAGATGGACTGAGAAAGAGTTTACCCTCTGCTACATAACAGGTAACAGAATAACAGAGTTGGAAGGGACCTTGGAGATCTTCTAGTCCAACCCCCTGCTTGAGCAGGAGACTATATACCCTTTTAGTGTCTGGACTGGGGCTGGCTGGTCTGAAAAGGAAGGGGAAAAACAGAGGCAAAAGTGCCCCCTCCCCACAAATTAGGCTATTATCTCTGTCTCAGAAGTAAGAAACATCAATTAACCTCCTAGAAAGTAATTCATATAAAGTGGATATATGGGTGTAGTGTAGTTCAGCAGTCACCAACTGGTGATCCATGAACCACTGGTGGTCTGTGAGAAAATTTGGTGGTTCGCAGAAAAATCTTTGCATTTTTTATATTGCACAAAATCAGGGATCCTCAAACTACAGCCCCCGCTCGCCACTGGATGGGGTCCTTCAAGCACTTAGCTTGAATGCCTGCTTAATAGCTCCAACCCTTCCCTCCCTCCCTCCCTTCCTCCCTGGGAGTCCAGGTGCTTCAGTGAGTGGTGCGTGAAACTTTGGTCAGGGTCCTCGAAAGACAGCGTTTACAGGGGGCCAATCTAGTGCCCAGACTGGCTACAAGACAAACACACATCTTGTCCGTATTTGAGATTCCTAGCTGCAATGGACAGCAAACCTAGGGTTGACCCCGGGTTCTTTTCTCCGCTAACAGGCAGCCAAGCTAAGTTCCTGAAGGACCCCATCCCATCACTAATTCATATTAGTGGCCCACGGGATTTAAAATTATGAATTTAGTGGTCCCTGAGGTCCGAAAGGTTGGTGACCCCTGGTGTAGTTTGCCAGTTTGCACAACAGGCTTACCCTTTCTGTTTCTATGAGGCAGATTTCACTGTGGTTGTTTGCCATATAGCATAATGTGCAAGTTCAGCCACAGTGGCTTGGCATTATGAGTGAAAATGGCCATTTGTTCAACAGATTGTGGTTTTGTTTTTTAAAAAACCATACAGTAACTTGTTGCAGTGCCCAAACCTTGGGTTTGGTTGAAAGAGATCTAGGATTTTATTTCCAGGCAAAAAGATAAAAGATCTTTGTTTTCCCCTTCAGCAAATAAAAATGACTGATTTAAAAAAGCCCATTTTCCAGAATCCAAAATCTGTTGGCATGCTTGAGAAATATGAATGGCTAGCTAACGTTTTAAGTATTATATGTAAGTCCTGGATAGGAGAAATGGCTCCAGAACGAATATCTGGTTATGTGAGCTACATCAGGGAAGGTTCACAGCAAGACTGGTCTTTCAGAAATGCACTAAAACCTTCATTTGAGTCTTTCTGAATATTAAGTTGCTGCTCTTGGTAAAAGTACATTTGACACTTCTTCCTGATCAGTTGGCAGTCCTTTTTAGTAAGTCTGTCTAGCTAGCAAGGCCAAATCTATTTTCCTTACACCAAATTGACCAAGTCCTCCATATATAAATAAAACTAGAATTGTTGAAAGATGCTGATTAAATCTAAGGAAAGAAACCCTTAAAAGGAAAGCAAAGAAACACATACGGTTGAAAGTCCATGTCTGGAGAAATAGGTTTGCATGCAGCAGGGACTGCACCGTGTCCCAACAAAGAGGGCACCGTCCAGGTATGACGTGCTCTCAGACAAAATAAATGCACGAGTCAGAAAAACACACACACAGACACACACCAAAGTTTATCTGCATCAAATGCCTCTGTCAAGCATGCATGCAGAGACACCAAGATACACAAGCACCCTTTCTTTGCAGGTTGACACTTTTGCAGGGGAAGCAGGAAGCCTTGGTTCTCCGCTCTGTGGCTCCCTTCACGACAGCATTTTACACTGAAGGCAGAAGGGGAGTGGAGTTCTAGAAGCGGTGCACTGATGCAATGGCACTGCAGCACTGCAGACTGAAATACAACAGAGCACATCGGCTCTGGCGTTGAAGGGAGGAATCCAGCTGTTGAGTGGGCAGAAGGTCTGAAGTACAGAAATCTTGATCCTGCTACACACCTTTCACAGACTGGGTGATTTCTAAAAACAAATGCAGAGGCGTAGAGATTTTAATCCATCCTCTCTTTCAGCCCAAACACGCACACATCTTCCCATAAATGAGTGACTAGCAAGGACTTCTTGAATAAAGAAGGATGACTCAATACATTGTTTGAAGCCAATGAACCCCTACAAGGCCAAATCACTATGATGTGGCTATTCCAGCAAGAAGTCAGTCATCGTTCCCATTGAGAAATCCAACTTGCTTTCTTGCTTCTCTCACCCATTCTTTACCAGACATATATATTGTTTATTATGGTCCCTGATCAGAATCGTTCTTTGTTAAAATCACCGAAGAGAAGCAAACATTTGAAAAGAGCTGAGTGTTTTGGAATATTGGTTGGATCAGAGACATCCTGGTTCAAAGGCACCCTCACAACCATGAAACAGCTGAAGAGATCTTGGGCCTGGCATTTGGGTTAACCTATTTCACAATGTTGTCAAATTAAAAGCAGAACGGGAGATAATGGATGCTATCTTAATCTCCTTGGAGAAAATACTGTGTAGTTTAAAATGCAACCATACGGTATACACAAAAAAATGAAAGAGCCAGTTTGATGTACTAGGTAAGGCACCAGGCTGGAAACTGGAAGACTGTGAGTTCTAGTTCCATCTTAGGCACACACTATCTGGTTGGTCCTTTCTCTCAGCCCTAGCAAGCAGACAATGGCAAGCCACTTCTGAAAACTTTGCCAAGAAAATTGCAGAAAAAAAACATGTAAACATTCCAATTTCTGAGAGAAAGTTTAGTCTGCTGCTAGGAAGCTCTATGATTTCCCCAAATTTTTTTGGACACTCAAATATGAGTGCAAAGTTAAGGTAGATAATCACAGCTTTACTTCATTAAATGTTTGCTGTTGCTACAAAAAGCCGATTTTCTCATTTTCTGAAGCTATTTTAAGCTTTGCTGTAGTTAACAGACAAAAATTGCTAGACCCCTTAACCAAAGGATTGATAGTTTGCACTGTTCACATTTAAGTTACTTCCAATTGCTCTGGCATAGGGTGGAGGCTTCTATATGGAGATATTGGTCAGTCTTAAATCTGATTAATTAGTAATGTATTTAATTTTTGAAGTAAGATTTAAACAGATACTTAATTAACCGCAAGAAGATTTAACCAATCCTACTAAGCATGAAATATGTATCCAGTAAATGATTTGGAAATTATCCAACTAAACAATGGAGGGAAGCATCTACAGCTACTGTTATAATGGTTTTGATAGCATCTCACCTTCAGTCTTATAAAACCAGCAGTGTAAGCAGTCCTCATTCCTATGGAAGGAAGACAGCAAAAGTTTAATAAGGTTAGCCAAGTTCTGTTAGACTGTTCTATTATCAAGGATGCATCATCTGTCTCTTATTGTATTAACTATATATAACCAGTTCACAAACCCAGAAGATACAGAAAACAAGAGGGACAAGTAAAAATGCATAATTATATAACTATAATGATTCCAGTCTCTTGCTATCAAATTTACTTTAGACTCCTTCTCAACTTAGGATGCAATGTTCCTATTTTCTTTCAGGAGCTCTTTCCTAGATGATCTTCAGAACCACAGTTTTCCAGCTTTCAATTTTCAGAGAAATTGGGGTTATGATTGTAACATGTAGATGGAGAGAAAGTTGCTATCAGGTTTCCAAGTGATGAAACCCATTCAAAGAAGAAATGTGCAAAGTCCATCTTTGAAAACAAATTTCTTTTATTTAGGTAGACATCAAATTGGCCAAGTCTGTTGTAATTCCGGATCTGACACAAACCAGAATTATACCACATAATATTGTAAATTGGAAACATCCCTCAAAAGTCACATTCTCCAATAAGTGCTCAATCCACATTTCCCAGTGTCTTCAAACTCCACCTTCCGTTCTAACCAGGAGTAGCCTCTGTTCCTATGGAAAAGAAGGCCATCTAACCAAAACAACCCTCACTATCTATTCGCTCCTCCCCCCACCTTAAGAATGTGGTGAACCTGAAAATCCCCCTTACATAGTAAAGGGAAAGAACAGGAATAAATGAGCATAATAGAGAGCTAAATAAAATGGTTACACATATGCCAAATTTGGGCATGACATTTGCAAGGTGGCTGGTAAAAACAACAACAACAAGGTGTACAAGAAACAATATTTGGATATGTACAGCCTGAAATGCTAAAGGAATTACAAGACCTGGATTCCAAAATCCTTTGAGAGAAAACACAAACTAATCTCTGATCCTTTAATAACAACATTTGGCAGAAACCAATACTAATAATATTATAATCAATAAGAGGTTCTCATTTACCTAATAATGAGTCGGAGATTACTCAGTCCCCTTATTCATACTCCATATAATGATGTGCTGATATCTGATATAGCACATCAAATAATTCTACTTTGTTTTGGGAAGCTATGACTAAAACCAAAGATGGCTAAAACTATTAGTTATTTATTTTTAAAAAATAACAGTGAACTGAAATACTTGATTTAATGTGGGACTGCACTATATTTTTGACAAATTTGCTTCATTTCTGGGGTCACTTCAGTTGCTTATGGGTGGGGAAAAATACTTCAGATACAATTCTGAGAAAAATAAAGTGAAATAATTTTCTGACAAAAGGATTTGCCCAGCATGTTTAAAATTTAATTAAACATAGATATTTCCTAGTTCATGAACATTGGGTTGATTTTAACTTTAGGTGATATCCAGAGCTCTATACTATTGCTCTATACTATTGCTCTATTTTAAACTCTTTTTATAATATCTAAAAGCCTAAATGGGCTGCGTCTAAGTTCACATATCATGCTAGTTCATTCAGCTATTTTCTGTTGCATATGCAGCTATAAATTGCTATACAATAATTGGCTGTCCATATCATATTAAGGCAAAAATGACCAAAACCATATTCTGGCATAGCTCTACATGTCCCTCTAGACTGCCTATTATGTAAGTATGCACCATGCTACAGTGAAAATTCTTTCTACCTGCTATGTATTTTCACCAGGATGGTGATTAGTAAAGAAGGGAAAAAAATCCCAAGGTTCCCAATGTAGCTATATCAGTGAACCAAATAACAGAAAAATGATGTCTTCCTGAATGTAAGGATATTTTACTGATGGCTCAATCCTAGAGATTAGCCCTACTGCCTGAGTCTAGTCCTTTGTGAAATAGAGCTAATTTTTCCTATGAATTAAGACACAAAACATGTGTACTGTTTTTCTTCCCTACCCCAATTGTATAGTTTCGAAGAATCCAGGTTTGTGATATAACTTAGCTTCTATTTTCTGCGTTCTGAGTCATGTGTAGGAGTAGAGGTGAGTTTCACATAATTTTACCACAGGTTTGCTGTGCACCGAAACTGTGAGCGCATGAGCCTTCCTTCTGCGCATGCACTTTGCTCACATGCCCACAGCTTAGAAAACATGGCTAAATAAGATATTATAGAGCCGGCGCAGGTGGGTGGAGGTCGCAACTACTGGCTCACCTGAACCAGTCTGAATCGGCTGACTGCCACCACGAGTTAGCATTGAAATTACATAAAGGGAGAGTTCCACCCAATCTGGACAAACAAAAGTTAAATAGGTCTCTGCTGCAATGCAATGTAGTCCATCCAATCATGAGCCTTCTTCAAAATGAATAGTTAACCATGCTTATCTTGTATCTTTTGGTATCTTCCAGAACCACCTTATGAATCATGTAACAGCATGGATTTTCTCTCTATGCCTATGTTTTGCATTATTTGGGATTTGTCAGAGAAAATAGAAAACAAATCTAAATCTTAATGAAAAGCTAAAAGCTCAAGCTAAATGTTAGTGAAAAATGTCAACGTCCCAGACTTATCCATGATTTTCCCCAATAGAGAGGAGCTTAAAGAACTCTTAACAATCTCAAATAGATCAACGCTCATGCTAGAACCTTGTCATTCCACTGTGGAACAGCAGCTTCACATGTATGAAGACCAGCTGTTTGCTAATGACATCCCCTTAAAAAGTCCTTACTGATGACATCTCCTGGGGCCGAACTATATGTTACTCTTGGGAGCTGTGAAGTGACAGAGAAACATTCTCTTTCGAATTGTCCTCTTTCATGTGGTGAAGAAGAAAGAGAATAATAGAAGCTACGGAAGTGCTGATGGGAACCCACTCCATGCAGTCTGAATGTGATAGTTGATTCCCACAAATGGATCATTGGATTGGTTTGTCATAAATTGAATTTGCTGTTTCGCACAGCAGTTCAATGCACAGTGAAGCTTTCTAGGGCTAACTCCAATGCTCTTTGGCATCAAGGAAAGAAATCACTCATTTTATGTGAGGAAGAAACAGATAAACACCACAATATGCCTTAAAAAAGCTCTTATCACTAGTGAGTCACAACCTAATTGAGTGTTAACTAATTAGGTAATAACTAATACTATGCAAGTAAAACAGAGGAACAGGAATGAATAACTAATTTGGTGGTAACTAACATCGTGCAAACAAAATAGGAGTGAGGAACCTAAGCCTTCACTTCAAAATAGTTAAAAAGCAAATAGAGAGTTGGAAGGAAACTGTATAATCAAACTGCAAAATAAATCTTAACTCTAGCTGTTCACGGGAAAAAGACTATAGGGAAAAAGTTGTACAAGAAAGAAATCACCAGATAAGGTCTAGAATTCAGGTCATGTGACAGAATGTTTAAAGGTATTTTAAATAAATTATTTTAAACCAACCAACCAACCAACCAACCAACCAACCAACCAACCAACCAACCAACCAACCAACCAATAGTATGTGTTTGTGAAATGTATAACCCGCCTTTTCCCCAGGAATTCAAAGTGACTTACATAGGGAATCTCCCTTCATTTTGTCCCTGCAACAAACCTGTGCAATTCAGGCTGAGAGGGAGCAATTGGTGCAAAGTCATCTAGCACGTTTCCATAATTGAGGATTTCCCCCAGGGTAATAGTTAAGTCCTTTATCTTAACCACTACACTGGTTCTAAATACATGCAGCAATGAAACAGTGGAAAGGGCGTGCTGATAATTTGTGCATATTTTAAACAATGCCAAAAGAAAAAAAGAAAACAAATTGCTCGTTGTTCAGCAAGAGAGAAGATCAGGTAAAGGGCAAGAACATGTGGAATTTCACAAGGGCAGCTCACCTGAGCTTAAGGTCACACATTTTAGTGACAAACTTTTTTTTTCTAGTGATTTTGAGCTCTGCTATGAGTACCGCCACCAAAATGGGCAGGAAAGGACTATCTTTGACCTGACGCATACATTTGTCAAATATGTTTGCATAAATACACATTATAAAGCCATGTGGCAAAAGAGAGAGCCCTCGCTGTTGGCATATATGCTGTCATCCCAGGTCAGATCTCCATGGTGTTTCTTTCGTGAGCTTCTGTTTCCCTGCAAACGATGAAGTGGAAGCTCACAAAAGAAAAAGATCTTACCTCTTTCCACGTTGCCCGTGTTGGGATGCTTCGCCTCCTGCTGGCCAGCTGGTTTTCAGGTCTCTGCTGCACATGTGCGCATGTCCATGCATGTGCATGTATGTGCATGCACGCATGTCAGCCCGTGCAAATCTGCATGTCAGTTCATGTGCATGTTTGTGTGCGCGCACCTTCCCATTTGGGCATGCAAGCATGCACAGTTTGGGCACTCAGTTTCTAAAAGGTTCACCATCACTGTTACAAAGTTTCCAGAACAGATGTACATTATTTATTTATTTATTTATTTATTTATTTATTTATTTATTTATTTATTGACTTATATACCGCTTCATAGGGCTTTCAGCCCTCTCTAAGCGGTTACAGATTTTTAGCAAATTGAGTCAGCAAATTGCCCCCACAGTCTGGGTCCTCATTTCACCCACCTCGGAAGGATGGAAGGCTGAGTCAACCTTGAGCCGGTGAGATTTGAACCGCTGAACTGCAGATAACAGTTAGCTGAAGTGGCCTGCAGTACTGCACCCTAACCACTGCACCACCTCGGCTCCTTAAGGAGCTCCTCCTTATTATTCAACCAATAAGAAAAATGCCACAAAATCCAAATTTGCCAGGGCTACCTGGTGCGCTCTCCACCGAGATTTTACAAATAACCATAAACCCGCTTTCTACTTTATGTTGCTTACTGCTGCACGTAGCAGCAGTACCCCAGGACAAAAATACTTGGTATGAAAAATGGTTGTGTATTGATTCCAACATTCTAAATAACGTTTAAATGACTCATGAAGGGCACATATCAAATAAATCACAGTCTTTCCTTCCCATAAGAAAAATTATGCTGGATCAGACAAAATTATCTATACAGACCTTTTCCTTCCATTGGCTGCTAAAAAGTTACAAGCAAAGCTTGAAGACAGTGGTCCAGTGTTTCTGTCCGTCCACAAAGGTTCTTCTTATTTTTGGAATGTGTTATCTCTGACCACGAAAGATCCACTGTTAGCCATTATGGCAGCAGTCTGTAATAGCTTATTCCACCCCCATTTAGAAACAGTTTTCTAAAAACCATTTAAACTACCCTGTTTTCCCCAAAATAAGACCTCCCCGGATAATAAGCCCAATCGGGCTTTTGAGTGCATGCGCTAAAATAAGCCCTCCCCTAAAATATTTGAATGCATGTGCATCCGGTCCCTGCCATTTCCTGGGGGAAGGGGGGAACATGCCTCACACACACCACATGCACCTGCAAACCCCAGCTACCACGCTCCTTCTCTTATTGGTGCAAAAAAGAGTGGCTGGCCGAGCAACACTAGGGCTGGCAAGAGTGTGCCAGAAACAGAGACAGCAGTTCCAGCCCTCTGTAGATCAGCTGATCTGCAGGCCGCAGGCTGAGGTTAAGGGGCCTCCTGCACCTCAAAAATAACAAGACCTCCCCAAAAATAAGGCCAAGCACTTATTTCGAAGGTCAAAAGAAAATAAGTCCCTGTCTTATTTTTGGGGAAACACAGTAGTAGCCCTTCTTATATCTTCTTATAGCAAATTTTGGTGCTATAACCCCATAAGATAGTTGCGACATTGCTGCCCATCTCCTTCACTTTTATATTATCTTTTCATTGTAAAATGCGTCTGTTGTCATCCTTTTGGCATTTTTCAAAACCAATCATGAGAGATTGCCTGCAAAAAAAAATGTCAGTGCTGAGAATAGCTCTCAACCTTATTCTCACCATTAAAATTCTAAGGATATCTTTTTTTAGATTCCCCAATAAAAAGACCTCCAGAAAGATAAAGAAAAATGGGAACCTAAGCCTTTTTTGGACTGATGAGTAGGATAGTGAGAACTGTTACCTTGCATCTTTTTATACTACATACATGTAAATCATTATTTTTTAAAGGCCTTTTAAATGATCAGATAAATGATTATCCTCTTTATATAAGCAGCTTGCATGGGAAAATAGAAAGCCATTTCTCCCCTTACAACCTGCTTACATGGACAGACCAACTTACCCTGAAGACATAACCACAGGCTATACACTTTTAGGAACATTAAAAATAAATAAATAAAAAGTGTACATACGATTCTCAACCACAATAAATGCCCACCCATATATGACCAATGTATGTGTTAAGACTGGTACTCTAAATACTGCAAGTATGTCCAGTATGTATTTACTGAATCTACAAACAGGCTTTCAATTAAACAAAAGACAGATGCCTTAAAAAATAATGCAAGTCCAGGTGCAATTAAAATCAATGAAATATGAACAATAGCTCTGGGAGGGTACTGGCTGCAATTTTTCCTGAAAATAACTATTTACCATTGTCACCTTTGGTTCTCGATTTCTCTGTTCATGTATTCCCTTGAAGGTGGAAAGTCTGTTGAAATTGCAGCCAAGGGCACCAGTTCCTATCTTTTCAAAGGAATACGGTAGAGAAGCATTCTGCTATTCTATTATTTATATATTCTATTATTTATAACATTATTTTATGAGGAAGGATTCCTAAGGACACTTAAAATAAATAACACAATACATTCCCACATGTTAAAGAACAACAATCAATGTGTTTAGACTATATTTCTTGACTACAGTCTAAAAGACTAGTGGAAGAAAAATAAAACAATGAAAATCATAATAATTTGTTATTACTCCATATTAATTCAATCTCAACATCTGAGGTATCAGTCCTAATAAAACTTTCTTTTTGTGCAATATAATAATCATAACAAGAACCATGTCTGTGAGTACACGACAACTAAGAAATATTTCTGCCAAGCATCACTATTTCTCAAAAAGTGAAAGTGCCCCCTTACGCTTATTTTTTCCCATCAAGATGTAAGGAGTTGAAAGGCTGGTATTTTATTCTGTTTAGATTTTAGGATACTTTACCTTAAAGACTGAGAAGACACTTTATCTATATGGGAAAGGTTATTGATTTAGACTTCTTGTGTACTATTATGGCTTCATTTGCATTGATAGAGCCAATTGGAATGGATAAAGCATAAAGACAAAGTCATGACACATCATTTCCACCTGAATGCAGAATGGGATTAAGGATAATCATGACAGAGCCTTTTCTTAAACCCAGATAAAGGTGATAAGAATGTTCACCTCATGGCAATTTTTCCAAGCTATAGTCCATTCTGCAATCCATTCAAAGGTTGAGAACCATGATTTCATCAGGTTTAAACTGTTATTTATTAATTTCCCTTTGCACAGAAAGATGGTTCCTTCCCCAGTGAGATAACCTCTTCATATGTTGAGATATCAACTCCCAGATTTCTCAGCCATAGTATACCCTCCCATGAGAAAAGTGGGAGTTGCAGTCTCAGTACATTGGACGGCAATATAACCAGCAATAATAGCTTCATCAATATGCACATGGATTATAGATGAAGAGCAGGGTGGATAAAGAGGAGTGGGAGTCCAGCTTCTACAATCAAGGTGAAGAAGGGAATAACTTCCCTCAGTTTTGCCTGTGCAATAGAATAGCAATAGCACTTAGATTTATATACCATTTGATAGTGCTTCACAGCCCTCTCTAAGTGGTTTACAGAGTCAGCATATTTTCCCCAACAATCTGGCTCCTCATTTTATCGACCTCGGAAGGATGGAAGGCTGAGTCAACCTTGAGCCAGTCAGGATCGAACTCCTGACAGTGAGCAGAGTCAACCTGCAATATTCTAACCACTGTGTCATCCTGTTTTGACCATTATTACAGGTAGTCTTTCACTTACAACCATTCGTTTAGTGATGGTTTGAAGTTACAATGGCAATGAAGAGGTGACTTAGGAGTTATTGGGGGTTTCCAATTTAAGATATTTGATAAGGAAGCTTTTCTTTGGAGACTGAGCAACATTGCCACAGCATCATTTGCGTCCTCCGGAGCCTTCAGAAAAGCCTCCGGAAGGCCCCTGAAGGCTCCGGAGGGCTTAAACCGGCCTATCAGCAAACCGGAAGTCTGTTCCTGAACTTCCGGTTTGCCCGTAGGGCCAGTTTTTTGCGCTCCTGAGGCTTCAGGGAAGGCCTTGGGGGGAGAGGCTGTTTTCGTCCTCCCCAGGCTCCTATAAAGCCTCTGGAGCCTGGGGAAGGCGAAAAATGGCTTTAAAAAGACTGAACTCAGCTGGTAAGCCCACACATGTGCACTGTCCAGCTGACAGGGCAATGCCTCACGTGCCCTGACAAATGGCTCCATGTGCCACCTATGGCACGGGTGCCATAGATTCGCCATCCCAGGCCTATACCATATTAATTGAATAAAAACAATAGCCTTATGGCACTTTTTACTATATCATGTTCATCTTCATTAACTAGGCTGCTCAGTTTTTAGCATATTTATGCATGGTAAAGATGGAAAAATTCATATACAGGTAGACCTCGACAGTCTGTTTAGTAACCATTCAAAGTTACAATTGCATTGAAAAAAGTGACTTATGACCATTTTTCTCACAACCATTGAATTAGTGTCCCTGAGGTCATGTGATCAGAATTCGTCCACTTGGCAGCTGTTTCATATTTATGACAGTTGCAGTGTTCTGGGGGTCATGTGATCCCCTTTTGCCACCTTCTGACAAGCAGTCAACAGGGAAGTCATATTCACTTAACAACGATGTCACTAACTGAACAACAGTGGTGACTGATTTAACAACTGGCGCAAGAAAGATCATAGAATGGGACAAAATTCACTTAACAAATGTCTTGCTTAGCAACAGAAATGTTGGGCTCAATTGTGGTCGTAGGTTGAGGACTATCTGTACTAGAATATATTCATATTGTTTTCCCTCTCATTAGAATTGTGTTAAATTTACATATTTTGTATCCAATACCTCTTCCTCCCATTATCTCTCATTCTCTTGCATTCTCTTCTTTCCCCTCTTAAAAATATTTACTATGGCACCCCCAATATATTCCTTTTGTCTACAACTGCATTGTTTTCTGCATTGTTCAAATAAGACCAATTTCTGCTGAGCCCACTGTTCTCTCCTGGCGGCATCCTTAATCACAGTAAGTGATTCTATAATTTGCCTTTCTTCCATATACTCAGAGACTCCTCTGAGGAAAATTAGTAATACATGCTGGAGAAAAATGGGAAATCATAAAAAGGACGAAGGAGCTCATTATTGTAGGATTTAAGAGAAAGAAGATGACCAGTCAGATGCCATCAGAATATCCTCCAGATGTTGAGATTACAAAATAAAAGTCCAAGGGACAAAATGGGCCCTTATTTTTTTCCTTTGCAAATTGGAGAGATTGCTACTTCCCATTTTTGCTCCATTCTTATCCAGAAGCCACCTGCCAAGATATGACTACTGGCACACAAGAATGAGGTGTATGGCTGTTAAAACAGATACCCTGTGTTCTCAGTGGTTCTCGACATAATAGGTGCAAAAGCATCTAAACCTGAATAGGAGAGGCTTCATGTCTTTTAAGTGTGGAAATCTTCTAAAAGCAAAGTCTCTATTTGCAGCAAATTCTTTATTTACATCAGACAAGTGTGGTCTGAGAGAATGATTTTGCACTTTGGGTGTGAAATTTTTTGGTTTCTAGACTTCCCTGGGGAACAGAGGTCAGATCTTAGTGTCTATCTCCAAGTAAGAGAAGCTCAGCTGATTCATATGCATATGGTCCTAAATTCAGGACCTTATGTCTCCAATTAAATTACCTTTCAAGGTAGCTCCCGAATAGCCAGTTGACATATGGATTATTTAGGATTTCTGAGTGAAGCCCTTTTTTCTCAAGTGACTAGAAAAATAATGTATTATGTAATTGCACTTATTAAACAAAATATGCAAGGAGCTTGGAAAGGAGTAACAATTTCTGCTAGATTTGAACCAGGCTAGAAACCAGGAGTTCTAATTGTCAGACCTGGAAGCCATCTTTTACTTTTGGGCCTTCAGGCCTGCCACATTTTCTATTGTGGGAAAATGGGAGGGGGGATTATATGGATTATGGATGATATATAGTCAAAATAACATTCTTTTCTCAGAGAGTCAAGGATACTTTGCCCGGCAGCTGTGATGATGTGACTGGGAGGCATCTCCAGTTTTGGACTGTGCCTGATTGGATCATGTGACAGGCATGTGAGTGCTGGGCAGGGGCTTGGACTTTCATTTGGGTGGGGAAAACCTGGAAGCTTTCGGATTCGGGTTTTCCCAGATGTGCCAATATGACATCTCTAATAAAATGGAACTTTGAGGGAAAGCAAGCCTCAGAGACTTCTTTCATTGGGGTTTTACTTGGAACTCTGACACTAGTCCCAATTTAAGCATGAAAACCAATTGGCTGAATTTGAGCCTGTCACCCTCTCAGCCAAATAACCTTCAAGATTTTTGTTGGGAGGAAAATAGGAGGAGGAGGAGGAAATATTATATGTTTGCCATTTTGAGTTATTTATAAAAACAGTAAAGGTGGGATAAAAATAGTGAACTTAAAAAGAAAGTATTACATTGTAGTTGCATGTATACACATGTACATAGTAAAATGTATGTCTTGTAAGACCTATTCAAAGGAAAGGTTTCCTGAATGAGAAGGGTAAGAGGACAGACCAGCAGGGGAATTATCCAATGTGGTAAGTTGCAAGCTGTTGCCAAAGTGTTTTCATCTAGGCAGGATTTTCTTAAAATGCCATAGAGTGGAGCTGGTATGAGCACAGGACAAAAACAGCTTAAATAGTAAGTGTTGGATATGCTTAATGGTGGAACCCTACAGCAGTGATTATTTTTAAAAAAGAACAAAAGTATGATAAAATCATAATGCCTTTTAAAAACCTCCAGAATAAGAAATATCTTCAAAGGAAGCCAGCAATAATTACAAATGTATATTATTAGCATATTGCCTGGGAAACCTTACATTTCAACCCATACCTTTTTAAAAATAAACTTCTTTTCTCATTCCCTACCAGCCCCATATCTCTTTCCATTGTCCCTTATAACCTATAGGCTTATGCAAGGAAGTAGGACATCCCACAACATTAACATTTAAATCTAACGAAGTGTTTCTTTTTCTTTTTTAACATGGTCACATGCTGTAATACAAGTTGTCCTCAACTTATGACCACAATTGAATCTAAAATTTCTGTTGCTAAGCAGGACAGGTCTTAAGTGAGATTTGCCACATTTTATGACCTTTCCTGTCACAGTTGTTAAGTTAATGACTAGAATTGTTTAAGTTAGTAGCATAGGACTTAACAACAAAAATATCGGGCTCAATTGTGGTCGTACATCAAGGATACTTGAAGTCAAAAACATGATAAGGTCCCTTTCATTCCCTCCACTTCATTTGTAGAATACCTGAATCCCGGGAAAGAAAATGAAAAATATATATCCCAAGAAAGAAAATCCTCCTTAGGTACAATATTTCAGCCAGGATTTATATAATATTTCCTATAGCAATTCTATAAACATTGGCTGTACCTTTTTGGAAAAGTCAATTACTGTTATTACAAAACACCCTTACAGTATTAAAATTGTTTTAAATTTTTAATAATCTTGTGGGAAATACAATCAAGTTTGCAGAACATATTTGCTCACCACAAATATGATAAAGAATGGGTTCATTACAAATGATTTTCCCCACAAATTGCCATAATCTCAACCCAGTTTATTTTAAATGTATTAAACTAAAATCAGTCTCAACACAAAGAAATAAAAGAAGTAGTTTGTTCTCATTTTCAGAGGGGATATTGGGAAAAAAAGTGCTCTTAAGTTGGAAGAATTCTATTGAAAATCATAGCAAGTTCTTGGGAACTGTTTAACAATAGTTTGCATTGTATAATATAGTATACCAGTAGTATAAGTGTATAATACAGGTAGGTATTATAATGATTACTCATTATAATCTCATAATATTATGAAAACCAATTTGCTGTAGTCATTGAGGCATCTGGCTAGAAACTGGAAGACTGTGAGTCCTAGTCACATCCTTAGACATGAAGCCAGCTAGGTGATCGTGGGCTAGTTCCTCTCTTAGCCCAAGAAGGAAGCAGTGACAAACACTTCTGATCTTGCCAAGAAAACTGCAAGGACTTATCCAGGCAGACATTAGGTGTCAACATTGACTCAAAAGTATAATAGGTACCATGTTTCCCAAAAAATAAGACAGAGTCTTATTTTCTTTTGATTCCTGAAATAACTCCCTGGCCTTATTTTTGGGGAGGTCTTATTATTTTTGAGGTGCAAGAGGCGGTGAGCGTGGTCACCTCATAGCTTCTGCTATGTTGCAATATTTTCAGGGGAGGGCTTATTCTAGCGCATGCGCTCAGAAGCCTGATTGGGCTTATTATCTGGGGAGGTCTTGTTTTCAGGGAAACAGGGTACATATATTTTTAGTTCAACGATGAAATAAAAATTAAGAATTGAATTGCTCTATAGCTTTGATCTTCCAATATCAAACAAAGTTTTGTTAGCCTGGAACAAAAATGCTGTAAAGAAAATAAAAAATCGACAGTGAAAGTAACTCTCCTTATGGAGCCGAGCAAAGGAGCAAATTTGTTATTCATGAAATAGAGACCAGAAGATATTCTCCACTATTGGACCTCAGAAGTAGCTTTGATGCCTTCATTGAAGTGACAGTTTTTAAGAGTTCACAAAAAGAAGGAAATATTGTGAAATAGGAGATAGCACAGTAAAATCCCTAGGGGGTGAGGGGGGCAGAGGAGATACAATTGTGTCCTACAAGAAGACAAAGAGAAGTGTTATGATAGTTGGTTACTCGCTAGTAAAAAAAATGAATCAAATATATGCTGACAAGACCCAGGAGATGAAACAATGTACTATTTCTCAGAATTAGGAATATGATTAAATAATTTTCAAGAATTACCAAGCCCACTAATAACATCTCCCTTCCTGCTTTTTTGCATTGGACTTTTTAAAAAGGGCTACAGCTATATCACTAGATTTTTGAAGTTTTAGGAAAGAAATTCAAGAAGATCAGATGAGCTTTCCCATGGAAAAGGACCAGAAAAGGGTGGAAAAAGAATGTTGCAAGTAAATAACTATGCAAATCTTGTTAACATGAGGGATCTGATTACTGACACTATGACCTGAGTTAGCTAGATGGGACTTTTGGATGAGATGAGTTGCACAGTACACGATTGATAAAAAATGTATATGGCTGAAGCATTTGTGATTTTGACTAGTGTGATTTAAATTTGAATTTGATTGGAGTTAAAGATGAAAATCCTGAACTAAAAACCATGAGCAAAAATAAATAAGAAGAGGGAATTTTGCTATCATCATGACTTTTAAGCCTTTTAAAATAAAAAAAGAATGCTGGCTCCTAAAATTCATGACTTTTTTGCCCATACACTAATGCTTAGAATATGGGAAATGAGCAAAATAAATTTGGGCTCTTAGCACAAGAGGTCACGTATGTCTCGAATATGCATAATGCGAGAACCCTTTAATTAGACTACAGCTGTTGAATATATTTAAAACTAGAAAAATGTCAGAAAGAGAAGCTGTATAGTTTGCATACTGGCTTGGTAATAATATGGGTGAAAACATTTTGGAATACCAGTTGATTGAATTTGAGTCAGCAGGGTGGTTCAGCGGCAATACAGGCAAATCTGGTCAGTTTTTAAATCATGAAAAGTAAGTGCTTCATTTAATGCTGCTGCAGTCAGAACCCATCTTAACTTCTAGTTCTAGTTCTAGTTTTGGGGCATCACAATTTAGGATGGAGTCAGAGAAACTGGCTGTGAGGATGATTAATGTACTGGAAACAAAAGGCTGTGAAGAGAGATTGAAAAGGTGAGCATTTTACCTCTGGGTAAAAATGATAGATATATGAACTAAAGAGTGTCACATGAAAGGTCAAAAGTGTTCTCTGTTTCTCCAGAATGTAACAAAGGGAACTGATTTGACAGAAAGCAAATTCTGATAGAATGTTAGGGGGAAAATACACCTAGCCGAAACAGCTGCAGAGCAGAGCCAGAGAGGCAGGTTCCCCTTCCCTGGAGATGGAGATAATCTTCTCCCCTCCGGGGATGTGGACAAGGCTATGCGAGCTGTGAGTTCCTCCACCTGCATACTGGACCCGTGTCCCTCTTGGCTGACTGCCAACAGCAGAGAGGTGACACGAGGCTGGATCCAGGCGGTTGTTACCGCCTCTCTTCGGGAGGGACACCTCCCCACCGCGCTTAAGGCGGCGGTGGTGAGGCCCCTCCTGAAGAAACCGTCCTTGGATCCAGCAGTTCTTAATAACTATCGTCCAGTCTCCAACCTCCCCTTTGTGGGGAAGGTTGTTGAGAAGGTGGTGGCCTTACAGCTTCAGCGTACCTTGGAGGAAGCTAACTATCTTGACCCCTTCCAGTCTGGCTTCAGGCCCGGTTACAGCACTGAAACCGCTTTGGTCGCATTGACCGATGATCTCTGGAGAGCCAGAGATGGAGGCTATGCGTCCATCCTGGTTCTCCTTGACCTCTCAGCGGCTTTCGATACCATCGACCATGGTATCCTTCTGCGACGACTGCGGGAGGTGGGGGTGGGCGGCACTGTTTTACAGTGGTTCTCCTCCTACCTCTCGGACAGGTCGCAGTCGGTGTTGGTGGGGAGGGAGAGATCGTCCCCGAGGCCCCTAACCTGTGGGGTGCCGCAGGGCTTGGTCCTGTCCCCCCTGCTATTTAACATATACATGAAACCGCTGGGCGAGATCATTCGGAGGCACGGGATTAAGTACCACCAATATGCGGACGATACACAGCTGTATCTGCCCGCCCCGTGCCAACTCAATGAAGCGGTGGACGTGATGAACCGGAGCCTTGAGGCTGTTAAAGACTGGATGAGAGCTAACAAACTGGTGCTCAACCCGGAAAAGACCGAGTGGCTGTTGTGTTTTCCTCCCAAAAATTCGGCTAACGTTCCATCAATCAGGCTGGGGGGGCAAAATTTATACCCCTCAGACAGGGTCCGCAACTTGGGAGTCCTCCTGGATCCACAGCTGAGTTTTGACCACCATTTGTCGGCTGTGACCAGGGGGGCATTTGCCCAGGTTCGCCTGGTGCGCCAGTTGCGGCCCTACCTGAACCGGGAGGCTCTCACAACAGTCACTCGAGCCCTTGTGATCTCTAGGCTGGAATACTGCAATGTGCTCTACATGGGGCTGCCCTTGAAGAGCATCCGGCGACTTCAGCTAGTTCAGAACGCGGCCGCGCGAGTGATCATGGGCGCACCACGGTTTGCCCATATAACACCGATCCTCCGTGAGCTGCGCTGGCTACCTGTTGATCGTCGGGTGCACTTCAAGGTCTTACTTACCACCTATAAAGCGCTCCATGGTAGTGGATCTGGCTATCTGAGAGACCGCCTCCTGCCAATTACCTCCCTGCGTCCCATCAGATCGCACAGGGTAGGCCTCCTCCGAATTCCATCCGCCAGTCAGTGCCGACTGGCGACTACGCGGAGGAGAGCCTTCTCAGTTGCAGCTCCGACGCTATGGAACAACCTCCCCGTGGAGATCCGTACCCTCACCACAGTCCAGGCCTTCCGCACAGCCCTCAAGATCTGGCTATCCCGTCAGGCCTGGGGATAGGATTTATTCTCACCCCGCCCGAATGTTGAGTGAATGTTGTGTTTTTATGGTTAATTTTTTTATTCACATTTTTTTTCTTTTAAGTCTTGTCTTGCACTCCCTTCCCCCCATTGTTGTAAGCCGCCCTGAGTCCCCTCAGGGAAAAGGGCGGCATATAAATGCTCATTAAAATCTAAAAAAATCTAAATCTATAAAAGATGCTTCAATGGAATCCCTGCAATTGGATGGCCTAAATAGCCCTCCCCAAGTCCATGAACACAGTAATACAGGTAATCCTCAATTTATGATCACAACTGAGCCCAAAATTTATGTTGCTAAGTAAGAAATTGGTTAAGTGAGTTTTGCCCCATTTTAGGATTTTTCTGGCCACGTTTGTTAAGTGAATCAATACAGTTGTTAAATTAGTAACCTGGTTATTAAGGGACTCTGACTTCCCCATTGGCTCTGCTTATCAGAAGGTTGCAAAAGGTGATCACATGACCCAGGGACACTGCAATGTCATAAGTGTGAGTTAGTTGTCAAGCATTCAAATGTAAACCTTGTGGCCATGAGGAAGCTGCAATGGTCATAAGTCTGAAAAATGATCATATGTCACTTTTTTCAGTGCCACTTAGTATGGTCACTAAGTGAACTGTCGTAAGTCAAGGACTACTGGTATTCACTTGAGTGGGGTACAACACAAGAGTTAAAGGAGAAAAAAAGTGACTTAGGACATCCTAGGGAGATCAGGAAAGGGCACAGCTCATTTGGGTTTACTGGGAAGTGAAATTTTCAATTATTGATTTTTACTTTTTGTAAATTGATATGCAGTATGCTTTTGCCTGCCATTTTCTTTACACATTGATTTTTTTTTAATGAAGATGAAACGTACCAGGGCTGTGTGAAGCTTTGAAGGAGAGTCTAAATGAATGAAGCTTTAGTCAAATCAGCCCCTCCGAACCAACCAGTGAAATGCAGTCCTGCTTCAAAGACGGAAACTGAATCAGATCTCTTTGAAGGGCCTCCTGCTTGCTTATTTGTGACTCTTCTGCAGCTTCTGGTTTTGGGAAAGGCAATGTGGTCTTTCATCCCCAAATATGGGGATGGCTGAGGAGAGTTGTATAGGGGGATTCCCTGACACTAAAATGAATACCGTGTTTCCCCGAAAATAAGACATGGTCTTATTTTCTTTTGACCCCTGAAATAAGCGCTTGGCTTTATTTTCGGGGAGGTCTTATTATTTTTGAGGTGCAGGAGGCCCCTTAACCTTGGCCCGCAGCCCGTGGATCAGTTGATCAGAGAGGGCTGGAACTTCTGTCTCTGTTTCTGGCATACTATTGCCAGCCCTAGCGTTGCTGGGTCCTGCCACTCTTTTTGCAGCCACCACTAAGAGAAGGGGCATGGTAGCTAGGGTTTGTAGGAGTGGCCTCTGCGAGCCCATTCCTCATGGATGGCAGGTGCATGTGGGGTGTGTGGGGCATTTTCCCCCTTCCCTCCCAGGAAATAGCAGGGACTGGCTGTGCGTACGTTTAAATATTTTAGGGGAGGAATTATTTTTTTTGGGGGGGAGGGCTTATTTTAGCACATGGACTCAAAAGCCCAATTGGGCTTATTATCTGGGGTGGTCTTATTTTCAGGGAAACAGGGTAGTCAGCAGACGTGAGTTTTAAAATCTTATTGAGCTTGACGGCCATCAGGGTGGAGAAAGTTGTGAGTTGAGTTGGTTTTTGATGCTTCGAAAACAACATTCTTCACCCCAGCATAAAGCAAGCAATACACCAACCATAATATGGCCATCAGAGAAAAAGAACATATTCGCGTAACAAGTCACCCCATCACACAGCTACTACACAGGAAGCAACCAGCACACTAGCAAGATGGAACCAATCATCTTCTCAGCCAAATAAATCATCTACCCAAAACAAAGCATCAAACCCTTGCAAAACAACATCCCTCCACAGGACCATCTGAACAAGCACAAAGGAGGCATGCCAAAAAGATATATAATCCTTGCCAGCCAATAAAGCTTTCTTCAAAACTCCTGTATTGATGATGTTTAGGCCAATTAACCCTGGAGAAGGCCAAATCAATAGTAATGGAGAGAATCGGGCACATTGATCATCAATATGATATCTCCAGTGCCCCTGAATTATATTGCCAAATGTGAGACAGCCACAAGCCCTCTATTGCAGGATATTCATACACTCTCGTCTTCATCAACTATAGGTAAAGCTTCCCCTTGCACATATGTGCTAGTCGTTCCCGACTCTAGGGGGCAGTGCTCATCTCCGATTCAAAGCCAAAGAGCCAGCGCTGTCCAAAGATGTCTCTGTGGTCATGTGACCAGCATGACTAAATGCCGAAGGCGCATAGAACACTGTTACCTTCCCACCAAAGGTACATGCTTTTGAACTGCTAGTTGGCAGTAGCTGGGACAAGTAATGGGAGCTCATTCCATTACATGGCACTAGGAATTTGAACCACCAACTTTTCTGACCTTTCAGCAACTATAGATGGGCTTTTTCTAAACCCTGATTTGATGTTCTCCTATTTAGCTTTACTGGCAGAAAAATTCCATGGGGTTCCTTATGTAGTTAGACTTTGTCCTTGTTGGATCCAGAGAGGAAGAAACTCTTACTCAAGTCCCAATATGGTATCTTATTCATGATGTCCCAATGATGTGCTCTGATCTTCCAAATCAATTTTTGAATATGAGCACAAAAATGATAAATCTTATGTTTATTATTTTAAAGGGATGCTAATCCTACGCTCACATATCAGATGGCCAAATATCTTCACCAAGTTATACAACTGCCCAAAGCTTTGATATGTCGCTTCATTGTTCTGTTCTATTTTTCCCTTTCTCAATAAAAGGATTGCTACGTCAAACTATTCCTCTTTTTACTGTAAAGGTTGGTCAAAGACCATAATAAAGATATTTAATCTGATGTACCATGGTAGGTTCTTAAATGTCTACAATCCATCACTAATTTAAAAGTGTGTATGAATGGGGTAGATTATTATATTTTGGTGAAAAGAGAAAGAGGATCAAGTTAACACTTACAAATGCTGGCCTAAATGTTTACTACTCTTAGAAATAAGGATGGGCAAAATGAGAACTGACACTTACTCTGTACCAGTCTCTTCTCTGTGACCTGTCCACCGCTGTAGCATTGTATTTCACTGTGTAAGCACAATTCTGTTACAGCTAAAAATTAACTAAATAAAGCATTGCTAGAAAGCCCCAGGACCGAAACAACCAAGTCCTGTTAGACATGAGAAGTTTTTTTCTTAGAGATCAGAAACCTATGCTAAATCTTATGGCACCCCACAAAACCCTGGGGTGATCAAAGTAGCAAGGCCTACCACCCCCAGGGATAAATTGATAGGGCATTCTTCGATGCCTTGCCAAATCTGGGACTTCAGAAAAGCAAGCAAAGAACAGCTTATTTTTAAAAAATTGAAAGCTATTTCTAAATTGAAGTAAGGCAGTTTCTGCATATTCATTCAGCACAACCATTCTATAGGTTCCTTGCTGGGTATTTAAACACTGCTTAGGCTGCCTTTTCTCATCTCTTTGGTATCTTCCTTAAAGGAGAAAAATCTCAAAAATATACTGCAGTGAAAGAAAAGAGGCAAGTGCACTGATATTCACCCACTGTAAATCCTTTCTGAACTGAATCTTCAACTACTTCTTTCACTGAGATATTAAACTACATAGTATAGCTATACAAACCACCTGGAAGGGCCCTTACAAGCCAACAACTGAAGTACTGCTCCAACTTACCCACTCACAATGGTCATTATACCCTCTCAAGGGCATGCTGTGGCTGTTTTGGGCATCTTCCCATGTCATTGGAACATGAGTGGGTAAGCCCAAAAGATACTATATTGCCATTAGGATTACTGGTGAGCAATTTCAAACCCAATTCCAACAGAAGAGTCCATGCTTTCTCAAATGGCACCCGCGATACTTGAAAGTGTTTCACTTATTTGGCAAAGCACTTCTTCAACTGTTTTACTGAGCACTTGTAAAGCAAAGCTGAGAGTTATATGGTCACTTTGAGATTGGGTTCTTCTCAATAGTGCTTCAAATTGTGAGTATCATTCTTAATCATGTAAATACTATGCAGGATTTCTAACCTTGGTACTAGTAAATATTAAATCAAATATTTGAGAGGTTTGACACATGTTTGGAGCCCCCTGAAAACTATTGTTACACATTTCTTTAGTTGAGTAATGTTAAAGTAATTTGGACTATCCAATTTATATGCTTTGGGATTCTGCACTGGAAGTTGGATAAGACATTTGAACCTTGTATGATCAGTGAGCTACTTATGAATAGCCATTTATCAAATAAATGATGCCATGGGGTTTGAGTATTTTAATGGGTTTTATTATAGATGGTTTTTTTAAAAAAATGTGCAAGGCACCCAGAGTTACCTATGTATACATTGGATGGCTATATATAATTTGGTAAATAAATAAAGTTTGCAAAGCACTGAATTTGCTGGTGCCATGTCACTTCCCACCCATCCCCAAACCCCACAATTACTGTATATGGTGAAATAATTTTGAATGTAATGGGCAAGAAAGCAAGGATATAGTATACTTTGGTCAGTATGAGGTTTCACTTAATCTGTTATATTGCATGTATACACATATCTGTCTAGAGACCATTAACTTCATCTACAACATCTGTTAACATAGCTTATGACTATGTTAACCCATTTAATAGTCTTGAAAATATGAAAACCTTGCGAATATTTTGAAATATTTCAAAATGTTCAAAAGCATCCCAAAAGATAAAAATTAATATCTAGTCATCATCATTTATATCTAGTCACATTTCACCTCAACATCCATTAAGCTTACATGAACTGAAAACTTCATTTTCAAATAATGTGAAGAATTGCTAGTTTTAGTGTGAATTAGATGAAATGTGCTGAATCAAGCAGAAATCTAGCTTAGGCAACATAACTATCAATTAAAATATAGCTAAGTTACCCTTTACAAACCTCACTCAATTTGTTATTGCACTATATGTCATATGATCCCTAATCAGTTAATGCCACCTGGAAGTACATAGCAGCAGAGAGACATCAATGTTTACCACAAACCTGGCATTGTTTCCTAAACCTAGTTTGTGGTAAAATCACATAGTTATGACAGCTCTGATTTTCAACTGTGTGAATCAGATGCCCAGATGTCTTGTTTGCTAAGGGTGATGTTAGAGATGACAGCAAAGAAGAGTATTTATATTTTTTTATATTTCTAAGGCTATTATGAGCTACAGATTGCATGTATCCTGTTGTAGAAAAGATTTCAAAGTGGAAGTCGCAAAATTGACCCCAGTAAGGATTGGTTTGGGTGATGGAGCTTTAATACTGAGACTGTTTGGATACATCATCTATTGTAGTCATGCATGCAGGTTCAACAGACAGTTTGATTTTGATCATGTTTTTATGTCTTTATCTTAAATATAAATAGGCAGTTTTTAATGACACAAAGTGATGTTGAAAGCGACTGAGCCATGTGGCAAGATAATAAAATATGACTCAACACACAGAATAGATGCTGTCTATAGTTTACATGCCCTTCATATTACATGCTTATGAAAACCACATATTTGTAATATAAAATTCCTGCCATTTCCATTATCATTAACATTTCATTGTAATTAAGACTTTATATGAAACTTCCATTCTGCAGCGTGCTTCAATTCATTTCTTATATTATTGGCTCAAAATAACAGTGATGTGAGTTCATTAGATCTTTCTTTTACTGCTACAGACTTGAGGTGCAGCAGAGCGAATCAAGAAACTTCGCAAAGGTGAAGTGGGACTTTCAATCCACTTCCCAAGTTGTATCCTTTGCCTCAGGTAATATTGACCAGTTTCCTGGCATTTTTTTAAAAGGTACCATAATACAATCTTCTAGAAAGTCTCATTGTTAATTTCTTTAGAAACCTGTACCCTAGAATTAAACAGCAGTGCAAATTCTTCTGTTTGATAAGGATGGTGGAATAATTTCAGAGCCGCTTAACACAACTGGGGCCAAATAAAAACATCGGGGAGTTACTCCTGGCATTCTCCCCAGCAAAACTAAAAGCTTATACAATTGTGCATTCGATACTAATGGAAAGATCAAAGCCATATAGTACTGGGGGCGGGGGGGGGGAGAGATCGCCAGCCACTTAGGCATTGCCAGTGATTTCGAGGTCAAGGAGCTGTCCATTTCAGCACCACGTGCCTGAAACGCGCTCCAGAGACCACGGGCACCAGACGCCAAGAAAATTACAGCCGAACAAGCTACAAGCAAAGCAGAACCGGAAATAAAAGCTGTTATAATCAATCTTCCTCTCGGTATAGGAGTGGGAGCGGGAGAAAAAAAACTGCTGAGAAACGGCAAGAAACTCATTGAATAGCATTACTTGTTTTAAATTACTTCTCTCCCTAGCTTTTTCTCCATACAGTACTTATGGTATCCAGCGGCTGCTTCTGCAATCGGTCGAGGAGAAGGGAAGACGGCGGGTGAGAGAAAGCAAAAGTGAATGATTCCCCTCTACCCTCAAAAGGAGAGGCCTTGGGGAAGCCGCTGTAACTCCTCCCCTTGTCTCGTCTCCCCTCCCTTCCCCACATCCATACTGGCGTCTCCTTTTTTCAGAACAAAAGTCCAGGACATAGGGGTCACGCGTTTCCCCGGAGAAGAACGCTGCAGTATTAACAGAACCTGGCTCACCATGAAAACCCGTGTGCCAGGAAGGAAAAGGGAAACATTCTTCGTCCTCCTTCCGCATCCACGCACCTGAGAAAGCCCGCTCGGCACAGACCAGTGCAGACCTTTGCAAAACGCTCAGCAAAAGATTTGGGGGGGGGGGGGAGGCGGTAGGCGCAAATCTATGAAGCCCGCAGTGTTTGTCTGCCTGCCTGTCCCCCACCCCTAACTCCAGAATAGTTGTAACGGTCGAGACCCCTCCCCCCGGTCGATCTTTCATTCATATGTTTTGATTAATGTACCTTTGGACTTCTCAGCCGCGGATTCTCAGCCCCTCTTTTCCTGGGTCTTTCTGGCCGGCTCCTTCAACTTCCTCCCCGTCCTTCACGCCCCCCAAGTCTTCCCCAATTGGGCCAAAGCGGGCCGCGGGGGAGGGCAGCTTCAATCGGTCCTTGCCAAGAATATTTTGCAAGAGCCCAGCCCTATTTCTCCTTCTCCTTGACTCAAATAAACTTGCAGTCCGCATGCACGCGGAAGTACAAAGGAGAACCCGTCAATTCTCCGATCCGAGAGAGCATCTTCCCCCAACTCTTCATTCTCTCTTCATCCCCCCCTCCTCCTACAAGAAAGAATAGGGAGAACCAAGAAGGAAGGTTTTTGGCGAAAGCTCCAAACCAAGACTTTGCGGCGGATCTTGGAGGGAGGGACGGGCTGGGTTGTGACGTGGCGCAAAGTGAGCCCCTAATGCTGAAGCTACCAATGCAGACAGAGGGCTTGGGATTCAAGGATGGGCAGCCTAGCCGAAAAGGTGGCTTGCTAATAATGGGGGGGGGGGGGTTGAGAGGGAGGAAAAAAGGCTGTACCTGCTACCACCGCCTGTCCTGATCCCCACCCGAGCCACCTTTAACTCCCTCCCCCACTCCTCCCGCAACCTGGCTTCCAGTCTGCCCACAAGAGCGGAGAGCAGGCGCTCTTTTTCCCTCAATGCAGAAAAGACGCTCCGTAGGTTGCTGCTGGAGGTGGCGGGGGTGGGCCAAGAAGGATCGGTTTCCCCAGCTAGGAAAAGGAGGGAGTTGCTTAGAGCACTGAACCAGAGGGCTTCAGGCGGCCCCCATGTACCAAGGGCTCTCCGAACTAGAAAAAAAATTAGTTCCTCTCTGTATTTTTTTAAAAAAGTGTGTGTGCATGTGTGTGTGTGTGGGGGGAGAAGCCATTAAAATAATCAACCTTATACCAGAAGTTGAACATTAGCTAGCCTTAGTAGCCCCCCGCCCCCCATCCCCATTCCCAGTCTGCTAAATTGTTTTCAAGACCTGAGTGCACGAGTGAAAGTGGACTAGGGTCATTAAGATATGGCCCGTGGAAACCCCCCCCCCACCTCCCCCAAAGCGCTGGAAGTGAAGAAAAGCGTATTTAAAAGCAGCTCAGACTTTGGAGCTGGAAGAAAATCGCTCTGCGACAAAAGCTACCTAAAAGTGGAAAGGGGGTGGAAGGAGGGGGGGGGGGTGTAAAAAAAAAAAAAGAAATCCAGATGAGAGACTTGAGATCTGAGGTCTACCAGCGCACCCCACACTCCACCTGTTCCTAAAGGTAACAGTGAAGCCCCCCACGGGACAGTGGTGCAACTTACTGAGGTTGCGGCGCTAGCGCGACTCCTACAAGGCGTTGCTGGACTGCAGAGGTGGGGAGGCTGCAGGAGAAACTGCGGTTGTCGCCATCTTGGTGCGCTGCCTCCCCTGCCTTTCCCCCAGTGCAGCGCGCCGTTCCCTTGCATAATTGATGACTCTCAGCAGAACGCGTTAAGCAGCGGGACGGAGATCGGGACGCTCGCTCGCCATCCTCGCCTCCAGCCCCGGCCCAGCCCAGGCACAAGCCAGCCAAGCAGGCAGGCAGGCAGGCAAGCGCCGGGTCCTCCCAAACCCCGCAAAGTTGGCGCGGCTGCAGCGGCGGCAGCAAAGGAAGAGGGGGAGGAGGAAGAAGAAGAAAGAAAAGTTGGAAGACCTCCAAGAGGGAAAAGAAGGAAGGGTCTCGCGTGAGAACGGAAACCCACTCACTTTGGAGAAGTTTCCGGGCCGTGGAGGAGACGCCGCAGCTGGCAGGCGGGCGATCCGACGTTCAGGGCAGGTTCCTTTACCGAACTGTACACGGGAGAGAGGAGGCACCGGGATTCCCCTCTCTCCCGCCGTCGGGCAATGCCCTAGGAGGCGGAGGCGGAGTGGGGCAGGCAGGCTCCCCCATGCGCGCCACTGTAGAGAGTGCGGAGACGGCGGAGGGGGGGGGGGGCTCTGTTTGCCAAGCGGTTCCCTTCCTCCTCGCAGAAGGAATCAAGCGGAGCCCAGAGGTGTAGGAGGAGGATCTGGCATTTCGACACAGCGTTGGATCTATTCTGGGCTTTATCCCGTAAAACTGAACTCCAAGATGGGGCTTCGAGGAGAACTGCAAATAGGCACTCTGCAGAAGTGGGAAGGGGGGCGGAATAAGTCAAGATGTGACCAGGCTGAGAAAGTTTGCTGTAAATCGAAACATAAGGACATCACACCTTCCTTCCTTCCCTTTTCCTTTCCTTTTCCTGTCCTGTCCTTTCCCTTCCTTTCCCTTCCCATCCCCATCCCCATCCCCATTCATCACAACTGCACCACTTGCTAAATGTGTTGGAAACCAAGTAAATTGGAATGGAGAAGGAACTTGGGCTGGGTGGAAAGAAGTTCAAGGTCTGATGAACAAAACCATGGAGAGGCAAATAGAAGAGTGCCAATATCAGTCATAATTTTTCTCCAGCAGAAGCATTGAAATACCTCTCTTTCTGCCATGGTTTGTGAAATAATTCTGGGAGATCCTTGCCTTTTCAAAACAGTTTTGGACACAAATAGCTGTCCAACAGTTTCTGAACTTGAAGCTCAACAGAAGAGAGGTATTTGTCTTCCTGGGGCTGCAGTTGAAGTAACTGATCTCAACTGGACCAATTGGTCAAAAGTTCACTGTGATCTTTGACCAGCAGTTAACAAACTGTGTACTTGTTAACACAACTATCATGACAAAGTGCAGTTATTCTTTAATTAAATGTTGATGTATTATTCTCAGAAAAAGACAGAAAAATGCAAAAAAGAAGGAAAAGAAAAGAAACTTCTTGTATTATGCAACTGTCTGATGATAAACTTTACATTATTAAAGATTAACATTGTAGAAGGTTGGTGTCCATAGTGACAAAAAGTCAGAAATCTTTTCCACCCAACTAGATTTATTCAAAGACACTGTGAACTTCAGCTTATAAAATTAACTAACTAACTAACTAACTAACTAACTAACTAACTAACTAACTAACTAACTAACTAACTAACTAACTAACTAAATTTGTTACTTGGAAAATGGTTACCAGACTCCTAATTTTTAAATAGATTGAGGATTCATTCTTTTCTCTAGAAAACAGGGATGGAAAGCAATAATGATAGTAACAAAAAGATTGCTACATTTAGGCAATTCAATTATTTAAATGATTAAACCCATTTGATAACTAAAAACATATATCAGTTCTCAAAAAGGTACAGTCCAAGGATTTTTATAAAAACCTCCAAATGGGCCAAGCTGCTGTAAGGAGATGGATACATCTGAGAAGAAAATGTTTCCATATCATATCCCTTTTTTTTAAAGAAAAGGAACTTATAATTTCAAAAATTTACATGGATGCACATTTTACTTATTAATCAACTAATTTGTTTAGCGGAATAAGATTTAATTAATCACGGAATAAGCCAAAGCAAAGTGTATCAGTCATGACATTTTATCCCACTTGCTTTAACTATTTGGCCCTTTCAGCACAGCTGATTAAAAAGAATGTGTGTGTGTGTGTGTGTGTGTGTGTGTTTGTGCTGATAAATAAATAAAGGGAGACTAGTATAGATCTATTTCAAGCTATTTAGCTCTCATCAGCTAGCCATACCCTTACTGGGATTTGAACCTGTACTGTATTGCATCTTAGGCAAACGTCTTAGCCATTATGCCACAGGTCTCCTCCTTATCAGCTGAAGCCAGGGAAGAAGGTATATATTTAGTGTCACAACCCCTGGTAAGCCCCAATTATGGGAGGAAGCTAACTGCTTCCATCATCTGTCAATCAGCTCGTCACAAGAGTCCATCACGACAGAAACCCAATATTTTTACTGTTGCCTTTGTTATATTTATGTTTTTTTTTAATTTGTGCTGATAAATAAATAAAGGGAGACTAGTATAGATCTATTTCAAGCTATTTAGCTCTCATCACACACACACACACATACATATACATATATACACACACGCACATACACACACATACACATACACACATATACATACATACATACATACATACATACATACATACATAAATGATTGTATTTAGATTTAGTTTGAATATACACATTAAAATCCATTGGATTAAAACTATTCTTAAATCTGTCAACAAAGTATTCTTATATCTATTATCCCACTTATTTTAATATTTCCATCCTGGGTATATCTAAATCTGGAAAGAACCTCTTTTATTCAGGATTCTGAATGGAGGCTTGGAAAACAAAAACTGGGATCCACATTCTTCCTGTGCTAGTGATGTAGATTCAGCGAAATCATGATTTCATTGTCTTCTGAACCAGTCTATCTCACATGCTCTTTCACAACACCAAAATAAGGCTCTGCGTTTTCTGGGAATCCGTTCTAAGAAAGTGGCAAACAGTTACAACATTCTAACCACATTTCCAGTCCAAAGTTGCAAGGGGAAATCATACAGTAGCAAACCACCCACCTCCGTGTTTTGAATGACAGTTCAAAAACTACAATTTCCCCTAGTTCATTTTCTGATGGAGGAGGTTAGAATGGGAGTCGATAAAGGTCCAGAAGTCTCTGTGGGAGTACTGGAGACCAAAACAACTAGGATCTTCAGATAATTATCTAAGGGGAGAATCCAGGAATCTCTCTGACAGAGGGAAATCAGTTTCAAGCATCAAATATGTTGAAAGGGAAAAAATGTTCTATGTTAAAACTTTTCCTAGACTCTGATGTAAGCTTGTCTTTTACTTGTCAGAAGGTCGCAAAAGGTGATCACATGACCCCAGGACCCTGCAACCATCAAAAATAAGAGTCAGTTGATCACGTGGCCATGAGGATGCTGCAATGGTCATAAGTGTGAAATACAGCCATAAGTCACTTTTGACTTATGCCATTGTAACTTTGAATGGTCACCAAACAACTATTGTAAGTCGAGGACTGCCTGTGTAGGGAACTTCCAGGAAACACAAACAAGAACTTGCTAGTGGGAGTGATCTTTGTCTCTAAAGTATAGAGCACTGATGGCCAACCTTTTTGGTGCCGAGTGCCCAAAGCTTGCACACATGCATGAATGCGCATGTGTGTGAACTCCCAAAATGCAATGTGATCACCCCTGTGCATGCACCCCACCCCCTCACACCCTGTTTTGGCTTCCAGGTTGGTGAAGGGGGCCTTCCAGGCCCAAAATGGGGTGGGGGCATGCGCAGATGCGCGAACCCCCCAAATGCAATGTGAGCAACCCTCCATGCATGCACGCACAAATCCCCGCATGCACCCTGTCCCATGACATAGACACACACATCCCTGTATGCGCCCTGCCCCCCACATGCACACACACATCCCTGCATGCCCCCCGTCTCCCACGCATGCATGGCAAAGACACAAAGACCAGATAGGTGGTAGGAGGCATGCATGCATGAGCGGTGGAGATGGGGTGGGGTGATGGCTGGCGTGCCTACAGAGAGGGCTCTGCATGTCACCTGTGGCATGCTTGCCATGGGTTTGCCATCATGGGTATAGAGTAAAGATGTTTGTTAATGCTCTGTGAGTATGTATTTGATTTATTTTCACAGGGTCTGCTGATTCTCTCTGGTATTTTCTCTGATGTTTTGCATAAACTATTACACTTTGCACAAACTCAGCTTTCAATGGCAGACTTCTTCTCTATTGATTGCTCTGTTTCATTATTTCATCCATCCACGAATGGTTTTGCAGGGAACTACTTAAAGGAAAGTTTTAATAAGGTTGACTTTTTAAAAATTAGAACTTGCAGTCTTGTGCTAACTCTTCAAAAAGGAGGGAGCTGTGCCTGAAGTAACTACCAAGAAAAGGATGCTATATAGAATACATCATCATCATCATCATCATCATCATCATCATCATCATCATCATCATCATCATCATGGTAAGAAAGAGTGTAAGATATGAGACGTACTGGAATGTGTTGAGCATATTGGAATTATGGGGTGGGGGTGGGGAGAATGCAAAGCCAAGACATTCCCCTACGGAACAGAACAGAATAGAATTCTTTATTAGCCAAGTGTGATTGGACACACAAGGAATTTGTCTTTGGTGCCTATTCTCTCAGTGTACATAAAAGAAAAGATACATTCATCAAAAATCATAAGGTACAACACTTAATGATAATCATAGGGTACAAATAAGCAATCAAGAAACAATCAATATAAATCATAAGGATACAAGTAACAAAATTGCAGTCCTGCAGTCATAAGTGGGAGCAGATGGGTGATAGTAATGATGAGAAGATTAATAGTAATAGTAATGCAGCCTTAGTGAATGGTTTGACAGTGATGAGGAAATTATTTGTTTAGCAGAGTGATGGCATTCGGGAAAAAACTGTTCTTGTTCTTAGTTGTCTTGGTGTGCATTGCTCTATAGCGTCACTTTGAGGGTAGAAGTTGAAATAATTTATGTCCATGATGCGAGGGAGTCTGTAAATATTTTCACAGCCCTCTTTTTGACTCCTGCAGTATACAGATCCTCAATGGAAGGCAGGTTGGTAGTAACTGTTTTTTTCCTGCAGTTTCTGCAGGAGATATATGACAGTGGCAGAGCTATCAAACACCTGTGCCATGGCTGAAAAACAGGGCTAACAGAGGTCTCCCAAAGGACTTCTGAAACCTTAACCTTCTCCCCTCTGCACTATTTTATCTTAGGGCTTTAATCTTGCTGCTTCATTTATTGATACTTGAAGTATATAACATGAAATGCCTTTTTAATTCATTTAGTTCTGTCTCACTGGATTGGACTGCATGGCCAATGTTCTTGATTTCTTCTCCTTCTTCTATGAGTGACATGTTGCCATTGGTCTATCTCTAAAGGTCCATTTTCTCTGGTATTTAATTGTTCCTTCTCGTGTTCTGCAAGTTATAAAAAGCAAAAAAAACCACAAAAAAACAGTTGCATACGGAAATGATGGGAAATTGTGATTTAGACATTGGACACACCCAAGCCCCATATTTAAAGCATGATCTTACACAAACTCCACACTAGACTCTTCCATGCATGATTTTTATTTATTTCAGTTTGTTGTTGTTATTGAGGATCAGTGAGACACTATATCTTATGCTGGGAAGTTATATTATTTATCTTTGTTGTATAATGTGTACTTTTTGAAAGAGAAACTTGTTATTTGAACTACTAGAATTAATCCGAACAATTAATGCATATTACCATCTTTTAAAATGAAATATCATGCATTTATGAAATAATAACAGATCATTTAGAGTAGGGATATCAAACACAGTTTCATTGAGGGCCGCATCAGGACTGTGGTTGACTTTGGGGGGCCAGCCAGGCATGGCTGACTGGGTGAGCATGGCCAGCTTGATGCCACTCACTGGGTGTGGCTGACTGGGTGGGCGTGGCCAGCCTGACATCACTTCCCAAACTGCTAGCCTGGTTTCTTCTTTGCACTGGGTAGACCAGTCCGAAGCCATGCTGGCCCAATGTTTTCTCTTCGTACTGGGTAGACCGGGCTGAAGTGATGCAGAGTCACATTCTATAATCAGCTCACAGTCCATCTGTCCGGTGACTCCAAACTCCACTTTCAGCCATTTGCAGGGACATTCTCTTTTCCCACGGGAAAGAATGCTGCGTAGCCATAACATCCCCCTTTCCTATTGCTAGAATGTGGAAAGCCTGAAGCCTCATCAGATCCCATTACAAAATACTTAGAAAAAGAATAGGAAATGACTACAATAACACATGGCTACACATAATGTCAGCTTCAGGGTCAACAAAAAAGTTGTGATTTGATGTTAATGCCTTATTTTACTGCAACAGAGAGAGTCAGAAGTCAATGCTTCTTTTTCTTTTTTGTCCTTCCTCACTTCACTTCCCGCTCTTTCTTCCCACTGTTATCCTTTGTATCTTATATATTATATACCTCAATAAAAATGTTAACCCCCCCCCCAAAAAACCCCAAGCCAGAATAAAGGCAAAAATCTCACAGAATGGTGAAACAGAATTTTAACTGAACCATGGAGAGAAAAGAACCCGAAGGCAAGGAACTCTTGCAGGCCAGAATTCCTCCTTCTCTAGACATTTCTTTCACATTTATCCACCTGATTAGATAACATATTTTCCAATGTAACCATCTCTGATGATTCAAATGGCGGTGGTGGCATGGGATGTCTGTAAATGTAAGCTGCAGGTAAATAGGATTCATTCTTATTTCACTGCAGTATTTCAGTACGGTGACACTAATAAAAAGGTATTATGGCATAAAATCCACAATATAGTGTATTTATCCAGCTTTGTTTTGAAACCCAACAAGGCTCTTAATTCCCATGCTTAAGGATCTTCTTCCGGAGGTTGAAAAGTAATGCTCATATGAAACTGCTTTGCTCTTGTCCTTCCAACCAGAAAGGTATCCTTTATTAGGACAGGTTCTCCAGGGGTGGGATTGAAAAATTTTAGCAACCGGTTCTCTGCCTGGTTGCTGGGTGGGCGTGGCCATGGTGGATGTGGCCTCTTCAGCTTCCTCATGGTGGGGGGTTGTTTTTACTCTTCCCAGACTCCAGAGGCTTTCTTTGAGCCTCCAGGAGGGCAAAAAAGGGCTCCTCCGGGCTCCGCAGCCCTTCCAGAAGCCAGAAACAGGCCATTTCCAGACTTCCGGAACTTCCAGTAGGCCTGTTTTTTTGGCTTCCCAGAGCCTCTACGCGGGTCCTGTACTTACCTGGCATGATGAATGGGCGACGTGGAGACTCCTGGGAGGGGTAGGGCAGGATGTGTGGGGCCAGACAGTCCTTGCAACAACTGGTTCGTTGAATCAGATGCAAAATTAGCGTCCGGTTTGCCTAAGCTGGTGCAAACCAGCTGAATCCCACCCCTGAGGTTCTTTTACAGCTGAGGAAAGGGTCCTCCCCAGCCCTGCCAAGCATCTTTAAACTGGAGATACTAACTAATTCTGGAAGTAGGCATTGTGCTTAGGGATACAAGCCCATCAATGTCATGACTCTTGTTTCAACACTCTTGGAGCTATTGATCAATAAAGATGCCTATATGAAGCATATCTAGAACTGTGAGGATGGTGAGAAAGTGGGCATTGATGTTGTAGGGGGAAATCATGTGCCAATGCTTCTTCCACAGATGTTTAATTATGGCTCCTATTGGGTATATTTATCATATGTAAACACACGTATGTATGAGGGTCAATCCTTGGAAGAATTCTGCCATACAAATACTCAGAGAAGAGATAGCCTTTAGTGTAAGCATGTCTTTCTGGGAATTATTGGATAGTTTGTTTTGCAAACATGTATTGTGATGGAAGTATTTTGGATTTGCTTTCTTAAAATCTCTTATAAGGAAGGATTTCCTTATAAGAGGAACAAAGGATTTCCTCTTCTGTATTACAATTGATTAGGCAGCCTTGTCATGCCCTTGGGATAATAAAATGTACCTCACAATTAAATCCATACGGAAATGGAAAGCTGGATGATACCCATATGTTTCAGCTGATCCTCAAGCACTGAGAAGATAATGTGCTGGCTTGCCTTTGCAATAGGCAAAAGCCATTGTCATAACCCCAGCTGTCATTGGCGAGAAGCAAAGGGCATGGAATGTCATACTGCACCAAAGCAAGGAAAGCCTTTTTTAGGAACAGAGTGCAGGGCGGTCCCTTTGAGTTACTGTAATCACTGCAAAAATTGCTGTATTTTTTGGAATATAAGACACACTTTTTCCCCCCTAAAAGAGGGTGAAAATTTGGGTGTGTCTTATACACCAAATGTAGTCCCACCCACCCACCGACCTTCACCCTTTGGCCTCTGCCTCTCAGCAATTTGCCTCCTTGCAGCAAACAACAAACAGCCTGTTTCAGTTTCAACTTCAGCACAGCTTGATTAGCACAAGCAGCTGATTGTTGGTTGGATTGGCCAACAATCAGCTGTTTGCTGCAAGGAGGCAAATTGCTGGGAGGCAGAAGCAGATTTTTTCCTTTGTGCTAATCAGGTTAAACTGAACCTGAAACTGAGACAGGCTTTTTGCTGTTTGCTGCAAGGAGACAAATTCCTGGGAAACAAAGGCAGAAGTAGAATTTTTGTCTTGTGCTAATCAGGCTAAACTGAAATTGAAATGGGCTGTTTGCTGTAAGGAGGCAAATTTCTGGGAGGCAGAGGTAGATTTTTTTCTTGTTTTCCTTCCCAAAAGCTAGGTGCATCTTATACTTTGGAGCGCCTTATATTCTGAAAAATAGGGTAACTCTAATTTTTATAAAATTATATTAAAAATGTTGAGATTCTAAGAAAGAGTGCAGAGAAGAGCAACAAAGATTATCATGGGACTGGAGGATAAAACATACAAAGAACAGTTGCAGGAATTCAGTATGTCTAATTTAATGAAAAGAAGGACCAGGAGAGACATGATAACAGTGTCCCAATATCTCAGGGGTTGCCACAAAGAAGAGGGAGTCAAGCTATTCTCCAAGGCACCTGAGGGTAGGACAAAAAGCAATGGGTGGAACTTAATCAAGGAGAGAAGCAACTTAGAACTAGGGAGAAATTTCCTGACGGTTAGAACAATTAATCAGTGGAACAGCTTGCCTCCAGAAGCTGTGAATGCCCCAACACTGGAAATCTTTAAGACGATATTGGATAGCCATTTGTCTGAAATGGTATAAGGTTTTCTGTCTAAGGAGGGGGTTGGACTAGAAGACCTCCAAGGTCCCTTCCAACTCTGTTATTCTGTTATTCTCTTAACTAAGCTGAATTAACCCTCAACTCTCGGCCACTCTTGGTCATCATCGATGTCTAGAGTGGTGGAAGAAGAATGAATTGGAACCTTTTCTTCCACATTTTTTCAAAGCTTGGTTTAAATAAATGTATGTTCACAGGGTAGGCATGGCATTGTTTACCTGAGGCAGACAAAGACATGCTGGGGCTGGGTGGGTGGGTTAAAATCATAACTGTTTTTAGATCTAGTAGCCACATTATAACTGATCATAACCTTCCCACTGCAATATTGTGGCTTCTTCACATCTATTTAAAATAAACAAAGTTGGAATGCCCCAGTCTATAAATTACTTGACAAATAGATCTTGATGACAATTAAAGCCAGAATTTCCATTACTAAGCAAAATGGTTGTTCAGCGAGTTGCCTCCAATTTTATGACCTGTTTCAGGATTGTTATGAAACAAATCATTGTGGCTGTTAAGTGAATCACATGGCTGTTAGGCGAATCCAGCCCCCATTGACTTCGTTTGTCAGAAGCTGGCTGGGAAGGGTGCAAATGGCGATCACATGACCACGGGATGCTGCAGCTGTTTAAATACATGTCAGTTGCCAAGCACTCCAAGTTTGATCATGTGACTGTGGCAGAGGTGGGCTTCAAAAATTTCAGCAACTGCCCAGTTGCTGGGTGTGTGTGGCCATAGTAAGCGTGGCCTAGTTGGTCACCTGCACCACAGGGGGTTGGGATGACGTTTTTGCCTTCCCCAGGCTCCAGAAGCTTTCCTTAAGCCTCTGGGAGGGCGAATACTGCTTCCCCCAAGCTCTGGAGGCCTGTTTCTCTCCTCCCTGAGCCTCCATGTAGGCCCTGCACTTACCTTGCATCCAAGACAGGCTGCGTGGAGACTCCTGGGAGGGGCAGGGAGGGGCGGTGCAGGATGAGTGGTGCCAGCCAGGCGTGGGATTTGGAGGTCTCTGAACCAGCCATACCATTAGCTATGGGTTCTCCTAAAGCCAGGTGAACCTGTAGCAGCCCACCCCTGGACTGTGGAGATGCTGCAATGGTCGTAAGGGTTAGGATCGGTCCTAAGTCACTGTTTTCAGTGCCATTGTAACTTTTCGCTAAATGAATGGTTGTAAATTGACGATTACCTAGTCCTATATAATACCCTGGGTTCTCTCCATGGATTTCACCCATCCATACACCTTGTCGTGGGACGTCCGGTTGCCTTACAATCATTATTATGGCTCATGATCTGGCAAACATGATTCCATGAATACAGAGTAAAAAATACTGAGAAGGACAGAGAGGAAAAGCTAAAGATCATCTGGAGCCCTGAATCATTTTTTTTTTGTAATGAGCCACCAAGATAATAAGCATAGCAATGAACCCAAGGAAAGATCCTTGTCCTTCTGCTTTTGCTGGCAATGAGATTTATTTATCTATAATTTAGTGCATTTATCAAACAAGCTCCATGCCAATCCAATTAATTATTTACCAATCAAGCTTTCTTGTGCAGCCCCAGTTTCTAAGTTGTGCTCACAGGCCAAAGAAGCCTCACCTTTTCGGATTATCCAGGTTTAGGCATGTTAGCAAAATGAAGGCGGTCCTAGCTACCTATTTGTTTTTTTCGTTTGGCAGTCTTTGTTTCTTGCTTGTTTGCTTGCAAATGCATTTACTCTATACAGCAGGATTCCCTTTCCACACTTTCCTCTCCCCATGCATCGGTCAGACAAAATATACATGCATCTACAATTGCAAATAATACATGAAGGAGGGAACTTTGCATGTTGTAAACTTAGTGAGAAACACATCTTAAGAATACAATCTTCCAAGAGTCAGTCCTGTGTCAGCAGTGGGATTCCAAATCTTTTCCTACCTGTTCTATGAGAGAGCGCTTTGCATGCACATGCACGTAACATGTGCTTTGCGTGTGATGCAGCACTAAAAGACCACCCTCGGTGTCAGTGCTGGTGAGCTGAGTTGTTGTTTAGCTCAACTGAGGCACAGCAATCAGCGCTGTTGCGTGAATCAGCTCAGCTAAAAAACAAGGGAATATAGGACAGGGGACAAGGGAGGGAAGGGCCAACCAGAGGTGGTATTTGCCGGTTCTCTGAACTACTCAAAATTTCCGCTACCGGTTTGCCAAAACCAGTATGAACCGGCTGAATACCACCTCTGTTCTGTATGTTCCAGGAGGCTAAGTTTTGGACTGCAATTTCAGTATTTGTCCCACTTACTCATATTCTCCACAGTCAAGTAATACCTCTCTCATCCCAATCTGTTCACTCCCCTGGCTCCTGTTCTTTTGTATTTCTAATTATAAAAATTCTCAGGGCAGGAAGCTCTCTCCCCATACTTTTGGCTAAAGTTTGCAAACATCACTTGCATGAATGAAGTCATAGAGGAAACCATCAGAGTCATATGAATGGCATATCTTATTTTTTTATTTAATTTTTATTTTAGAGAACTGCCCACTTGCCATGTGACTCTGGGTGGCTTACAGATAATTAAAAATCACCAGACCAGATAACATCTCAATAAAAAACATACCATGCTGTTGGCACAGGGTAATGTAATCTCCTTGCCCAGTGTCTTTAAGGCCCTTCTAAAGGTTAGCAAGATTAGGGCAGTCTGGATCACAGGGATAATCTTGTTTCAGAGAACAGGATTAGGAAGAGAGATGCATATCTGGATGGCATTGTTTAACTGATGGGACTCAGAACATGCCAACCCTGACTGATCTTGTAGGCTGAATAGAGGCAAGTGGAGACTCATTGACCTGAAGATATGTAAGCCCTATGCCATGTAGAGCTTTATAGGAAATTGCTAGGACTGAATTGCATTTAGAAGCTCAATGGTAGCCAGGATAGCTTCCACGGGAGCATTGTCACAGGAACATATTGTGATGATTCCACATCTTCTTTTTAACTAAATGTACTTTAGGAACCATGATACCTTCTTTACCTATGGATTATAAACACCATTATATGATTGCCTCAGGTGATGACATGTTCATATTAGTCCTTATCCCCCTCTATGCCCAAAGACATTTGCAGGAGGAAACATTTTTGCCAGAATGATAAAAACGGTACCCCCTTTCACATGTGTTTGTGATCTTATGATGCATGCACTAAAGCAGGGGTGTCAAACTCAAGGCCCCTGGGCTGGATCCAGCCCATGGAGTACTTAAATCTGGCCCGTGGGGACAGCCTGGAAATAGCAAATGACTGGCCTGTGGTGCCACTGGTAGCAAAAATGCAGTCAGCTGAAGTGACCTGCAGTACTGCACTCTAACCACTTCGCCACTTCGATTCTATTAATCCATCATCTATCTTCCTCTATCTATTTATCTCCATCCATCCACCCACCCACCCACCCACCCACCCACCCACCCATCCATCCATCCATCCATCCATCCATCCATCCATCCATCCATCCATCCATCCATCCATCAGTCTGTCCAAATATCCATTCTTTTTAAGTCCAGAATATCTAATCATGCTGCTAGAATAAGCAAGTTTTACTCTCTTCCCCATTTGCCATCAGGCCTGTTCCTCTAACTCTGCAAATTAGGTTGCCAGAAGAAATCTGAATAGTTTTATCCAGTCTTTTGTCTATCCCAAGGAGAGCTTCCTGCTGTGATGGGGGAAGGGGGAAGCAGTCTGTCATAGAGATATGCACATGGAAGGATGAGAAATTAGAATCATACCTTGCACAACAGATGGAGAAACTGTAGGATTGTGTTCCTGTGTGGGATGCAAACCAAACTCAGTAATAAATGTCTAAGACATTGGGAAGATGGAATGGAAATCACAGAAATAGGAAAGATTGATCCCACAATGCCTACATTTCCAGTTTCTGTCAAATACAAGAAAGCTGTTGTGCAGCCTGTAAGAAAACTTTAATATAGAATTAGAAACAGTTCAGTTTGGGGAAATAATATTTTGTGGCCAGCAACAATCTTTGACACAGGAGGCTGTGCTCTCCATCCTGAGAGAGGCACTGGAATCTTCCCCTCCTGAAGAGGCCATCCTTGGATCCAACATCTTCAATTATTATCAACCAATCTCCAACCTTCTCTTTTTGGGGAAGGTTGTTGAAAAAGTGATCAGTTTGCATCTGATGAGGACTGGAGGAAATAGACTGTCTAGATCAGGATGCATCACGTGCTGATACCCCCCTCCCCATTTTAGCCAAAGGGGGGAAAGTCCCGATATGTCATGTGACACCACCATGATGATGTGAATTTGACACTCCTGGTCTAGATCCATTTCAGTCAGATCTCAGGCTGGAACTTAGTGGTGAGATAGTTTTGATCATGCTGGAACTGGGATGGTGGTGATACATCCATCTTTGTACTCCTTGAACTCTTGGTGGCTTTTAATACCATCCACCACAGTATCCTTCTGAGTTGACTCTTTGAGGATTGGGAATATTGTTTTATGTTGGTTTTCTTCCTTTCTCCACGGCTTGTTCCAGTTGGTTGAGCGGGAGAAATCAGTGCCTTGTCCCTTCTGTGTGGGATGCTGTAAGGTTCTAGCTTTCTGGTCCCCCTTTTTTTCAACTTTTACATGAAACTGTGAATCATCAACTGATTTGGGATTTGGTATCATCAATACCAAGACCCAGCCTATCAGCTAGGATGCCAATCAGCTGGAACTCAGGAGGAAATGAATAGATGGGGGCAGGGCCAGTCAGAGGTGGTATTTGCTGGAGTAATTCACCGAATTACTCAAAATTTCCGCTACCAGTTCTTCAGAACCAATCAGAATTGGCTGAATATCACCTCTGATGATGATATTATCAGGGATTGCCCAATATCAGCTAACTGGATTGGATGTATCAATCAAACATACAAAATTAATTAGGTAGTCCTTGACTTACAACTATTCATTTAGTGACCAAAGTTACAAAGGAGGTGAAAAAGTGACTTATGACCATTTTTCACACTTACGACTGTTGCAGCAGCCCATCATCACGTGAACAAAATTTGACGATTGGCAATTGGCATGTGTTTATGATGGGTCATGTGTAGGGGTTGCTGGGTGGGTGTAGCCATGCTGGGCATGGCCTAGTCAGCCTCCTGCACCACAGCGGCGGGGGGAGAACATTTTCACCTTCCCCAGGCTCCAGAGGCTTTCCTTGAGCCTGTGGGAGGGCGATGACTGCTTCCCACAGGCTCCAGAGGCTCTCCGGAGGCCGGAAATGGGCCCATTTCTGGCCTTCTGGAACTTCCGGGATGTTAGATCGAATGGATGAGACAGATTCAGGCTTCAGTGACAAACAACAGGTCTTTATTAGACAACTATTTACAAATCCAGCACTGGCCTGTTTGACAGCTAGCACTTTTATAGGGAACTGTCAAACAGCTTGGGCAATCGGCTTTCAGTGTTTTCCCGCCTGATTGAAGGACCTTGGTGGAACCTACCATTTGACTGTCAGTCTATAACACGGGAGGCCCATTTTTCCCCCTCCCAGAACCTCCATGTGGGCCATGCATTTACCTCAGAACCAAAATGGGCCGCCATACCAGCCATAACATTAGCTACAGGTTCTCCTGAAGCTAGGCGAATCTGTAGCAGCCCAACCCATGGTTATGTGATCACCTTTTGTGGCCTTCTGACAAACAAAGTTAATGGGGAAGCCAGATTCACTTAACAACCATGTTACTAACTTAACAACTGCAGCGATTCACTTAACAACGGTGTCAAGAAAGGTCATAAAGTCAGACAAAATTCACTTGACCTCTGTCTTGCTTAGTAAGAGAAATTTTGGGCTCAATTGTGCTCATAAGTCTGGTTTGGTTTGGTTTATTAGATTTATATGCCGCCCTTCTCCCAAGGACTCAGGGCGGCGTACAACATTAAAAGAAATACATAATACAAAAGTTAAAAAAAAATTAAATAGAATATTCCAAACAAACCCAATTAGAATTAACAATAACATTTAAAAAAAATAAAATTAACAATGATCAATAATTTATTTTGTTTTGTTCAGGCCAGGCTGGCTTGCTGGAAAAGCCAACATCGGAAGGACCAGAGGTCGGGGATTATACCAAGCTCCGGGGGCAGCTCATTCCAGAGGGCAGGTGCTCCCACAGAGAAGGCTCTCCCCCTGGGGGTCGCTAGCCGACACTGTCTGGACGACGGCACCCTGAGGAGGCCAACTCTATGGGATCACACTGGACAGTGGGAGGCTACCGGTGGCAGTAGGTGGTCTCGCAGGTGTCCTGGGCCTAAGTCATGGAGTGCTTTAAAGGTCATAATTAGTACCGTGAATCTCACCCGCAAGACAACCGGCAACCAGTGCAAGCCGCCTAAAAGGGGTGTAACATGGGAGCACCTAGGTGCCCCCATGATAACCCGCACAGCCGCATTCTGGACCAGCTGAAGCCTCCGGGTGCTCTTCAAGGGCAGCCCCATGTAGAGAGCATTACAGTAGTCCAGGCAATAAAGGACGAGGGCATGAGTGACTGTGCACAGAGCATCCCGATCCAGGAAGGGGCGCAGCTGACGTACCAGGCGAACCTAGTAAAAGGCCCCCCTGGTCACGGCTGTCAGGTGTTCTTCTAAACTAAGCCGTGTATCCAGGAGGACACCCAGATTGCGGGCCCTCTCTGAGGGGGCTAGAATTTCTCCCCCTATCATCAAAGATGGAACAAGATGCACAAATCGGGATAATGGAAACCACAGCCACTCAGTCTTGGAGGGATTGAGTTTGAGCCTGTTCCTCTCCATCCAGATCCGCACAGCCTCCAGGCATCGGGACATCACGTCGAGGGCATCATTTGGGTGGTTTGGGGTAGATATGAAAAGTTTGGTATCATCAGCATATTGATGATACCGTACCCCAAAACCACGGATGCTCTCACCCAGTGGTTTCATATATATGTTCAACAGGAAGGGTGAGAGAACCGACCCCTGGGGCACCCCACAAGTGACGCGCCTCAGGGTTGATCCCTGCCCTCCAGTCAACACAAACTGCGACCGATCCGACAGGTAGAAGGAGAACCACCGTAAAACTGTGCCCCCCACTCCTAACCCCCTGAGTCATTGCAGTAGGATACCATGGTCGATGGTATCAAAAGCCGCTGAGAGGTCTAATAGGACCAGGACAGAGGAGCAGCCCCTGTCCTGGCCCGCCAGAGATCATCGACCAATGTGACCATGCCATCTCCGTGCTGTATCCGGGCCTGAAACCCGACTGAAATGAATCCAGGTAGACAGCTTCATCCAGGAACTGGGGAAGCTGACGTGCTACCGCACTCTCAACAACCTTCGCTACAAAGCAAAGGTTGGAGACCGGACGACAGTTGGCTAAAGAAGCTGGGTCCAGGGAAGGCTTCTTAAGGAGGGGCCTCACCACCGCCTCCTTCAAGGCGGTGGGAAAGAACCCCTCTCACAAAGAAGCGTTGGTAATTGCCTGGAGCCAGCCTCGAGTCACCTCCCGGGAAGCCGAGACTAACCAAGAGGGACACGGGTCCAGCATACAAGTGGCAGCACTGAGTCTCCCCATAATACTGTCCATGGCCTCGGTAGTCAAGGACTACCTACACTGGACTTATATTTTAACTGATGTATTTATTAAGTTGATCCATCCGTCCAATTTCAAATATTGAATTCTGCTTTGGATTAGACTTCCTCCACGTGTAAAGCCTGGGGCTGTTTCCCCAACTCCACCCTGCCAAAATCACCCCAAACAGACAGATGGTTCTCAGCTTAATGAGCCATTACTGTTTAATGTGATTCAGAATTTGTTGGTTTTAGCAAAGAGGGTGATTTGAAATTTGGGTAGAGCATTTCCCGGGACAAGCACAGCTGCGTTTTATAGAAACCCTTTTCAAATATATAAAGAGATGGAGGCTATTGCCTATAAAGATCTGTGAATGTAAAAACAAAAACAAAAAAACACCATCAGATCTATGACAGCCCTTCTGGATTTATGAGGGTTCTTGAGCTGAAATGCTGAGTTAGTGAGGTAAGGGGCAGGTGGAAGACACTATTGAGGTTAGAAAACTGGGCCACTGCAAGATTTATAAGGGACCAGGAGAGGTGGGCTAAACAAACAAGGCACCGTACTATTGATTCCTGCAGGTGTGCACTGAAAAAAAGGCAATCAAAACACTGAAGGGGACACACGACTTTCTCAGTTCCAAAATTAACATGTTAACTTATTGCCAAGCTCATCAGAATGTTATGGCTCGTGCTGTTATCATGATTAGCCACCTCTATCCAGTGAGCAGGAAGGTAAAGGTAAAAGTTCCCCTTGCACGTATGTGCTCGACTTTCCTGACTCTAGGGGGCGGTGCTCATCTCTGTTTCAAAGCCAAAGAGCCCACACTGTCCGAAGACGTCTCCGTGATCATGTGGCCAGCATGACTAAATGCCAAAGGCGCACAGAACGCTGTTACCTTCCCATCAAAGGTGGTCCCTATTTTTCTACTTGCATTTTTACATGCTTTCGAACTGCTAGGTTGACAGAAGCTGGGACAAGTAATGGAAGCTCACTCTATTATGTGGTGTTAGGGATTAGAACCACTGAACTGCTGATCTTTCTGATCAACAAGCTCAGGGTCTTAGCCACTGAGCCACTGCATCCCTTATGAGCAGGAAAGACAGCATCTATTACAGGTACTCCTCGACTTACAGTTCATTTAGTGACTGTTCAAAGTTATGACACTGAAAAAAGTGATTTATGACTATTTTTCACACTTATGTCGGTTGCAAAATCTACCTGGTCACGTGATTTATATGCAGATGCTTGACAACAAACTCACATTTATGACGGTTGCAGCGTCCCAGTATCAAATGATCCCCTTTTGCATCCTTCTGACAATCAACGTCAATGGAGAAGCCAGATTCACTTAACAACTGTGTTACTAATTTAACAACTGCAGTAACTCACTTAACAAACGAGGCAAGAAAAATAATAAAATGGGGCAAAACTCACTTAGCAAATTTCTCAGCAACATAAAGTTTGAGCTCAATTGTGGTTGTAAGTCAAGGACCACCATGATGAAGGATAGAAAGGGAGCTTGGAAAGTTGGCCTGGAGGAAGTGCACAACAGACTCCATCTGTAATTAACCATTTTAAAAGCCTTGGATAAAGAATGATTTGTGAATAATAGGTTAAGGCCACTTGATGCAACTATAGGTAGTCCATGATTTACCCCTACAATTGAGCCCCAAATCTCTGTTGTCAGGTGAGACATTAAGTGAGTTTTGCCCCATTTTATGACCTGCCTTGCCACAGTTTTGAAGGGAATCAGTTGTTAAATTAGTAGCACGATTGATAAGTGAATCAGGCTTCCCCATTGATTGTGCCTTGTCAGAAGGTTGTCAAAAGTGATCACATACTTCTGGGACCCTGCAACTGTCATATATCCATGCTAGTTGCCAAGCGTCTGACTTTTGATCATATGACCATAGAGATGCTAGACCAATTCTTGAATACAGCTCATCTGTCTGGAACCCGCACTGCATATCGGACATTAATACAATTGAACGAGTCCAGAGATATTTTACAAGAAGTGTCCTTCAATCCTCTACTCACAACAGAATACCTTATGCCACCAGACTTGAAGTTTTGGGCTTAGACAACTTAGAACTATGCTGCCTTCAGTCTGACCGAAGCGTAGCACATAAAATTATCCGCTACAGTGTCCTACCTGTCAATGACTACTTCAGCTTCAACCACAACAATACACAAGCACCCAATAGATACAAACTTAAGGTAAACTGCTCCAAACTCGACTTCAGCAACAGAGTGGTCAATGCCTGGAATGCTCTACCTGACACTGTGGTTTCTTCCCCAAACCCCCAAAACTTTAACCTTAGACTGTCTACTGTCAACCTCACCCCATTCTTAAGAGATCTGAAAGGGGCGTGCATAAGCGCACCAGTGTGCCTACCGTCTCTGTCCTAATGTTTCTTTTTATTTGTATTCATTTCATGTATCCAGAATCATGTTTATACTTAGATATGTTATCTAATACATGCTTGACAAAATAAAATAAAATAAATAAATAAATAAATAAATAAATAAACAAACAAACAAACAAACAAACAAACAAATACTGGAACACGTGTGAAAAATCTGAAATTAGCCATTGTCTCTATGTCCACGAGCCTCAAAATTTTGTTTCTCTTCCTCCAGCTGATCTTCAGAAGGCCCAAACTCTCCTGAGTCACCAATCCTGAATTATAGCGAGTCCCAGAGCTACAAAAATTCTCTCATGCCCTTCCAGTCATAAAGAGAAAGAAATTGCAGTTTGCCCTTTAGCTTCAGCATAAAGGGCATCTAGCCAATAAATGGCCCAATCTTTTTTTCCCCGTTCATATGGAATAACATAGCAATGGAGAAAGTGCTTTGAAATATTGTTTTCACACAGCCTTTACCAAAACCCAAAGCAAATGGCAACAGCATCTCCCATTCAAAAGAAAATCACTTCTACCCTCTTACATACAATGGGCAGGAGAGAAAAAGACCCAGGTTATATTTGTATATCTGGTATTTGATAACACAAAAGTTGCTAGAGTTTTCTTTCTGCAGAATGGCTTCTTACTTTGTGTGCAACGGTTTCTCAAAAGTTCCTGGGTTTTATGAGCTCGACTAATTAGTTTCAGCCCACCAACTGAGCCTTAATTTTTCAAAAGAAAGATCAGATACTCCACAACTGAGCTAGAAATAATTGGCTTACCTTTTGAGTACAGACACCAGGTGAAATCACATAAGTGTGAAGCTGATTCTGGACTTGCATGATGACCTCAACATGGAAGCACTGTCAGAAAGGACCTTAAAGGTGTTTATTCAGCTGTTCCAGAGCAGATTTTTAGAATAGAATAGAGCTGGAAGGGACCTTGGAGGTCTTCTAGTCCTGCCCTCTGCTCAAGCAGGAGAACCTGTACTATTTCAGGAATGAATTAGAAATCATGGTCTCCTGAAATTCTTAAGCCTCCAAAATCCAAGCAACACAACATCTGTCATGTTTCAATATCTGAACATATTCTGGCTTGTAGCAGAAATACCTTTCAATCATCTCCAGGGCTTCTCTGAGAAAACCTTCCTTGTTGTACCCAGCATATACATCTGTACTCATGGGGGACCAATAAGAAGCCCTCTGTAATGGTATGTGAGAAAGATTTTGGGAGACTGGACAAAAAGATGCAGCCAAGGGAACAGATGGATAAGAGACAATATAGTGTGCAGTTGTTAGTGAGTGAGGCAAGAATCCTCCGTATTCCATCTGCTGGTCAATGTCGGCTGGCGACTCCCCGGGGGAGGGCCTTCTCTGTAGCTGCTCCGGCCCTATGGAACGATCTCCCCATTGAGATCCGGACCCTTACTACCCTTCCGGCCTTCTGCAAAGCGACTAAGACCTGGCTGTTCCGGCAGGCCTGGGGCTGTTGATTTATCCAGCCCCATCTTAAGTTATGAATGTTGTCGAATTTTAATGTTGTTTGTATTCTTTGTATGTCCTCCCCTTCCCTTTTTACCTGTAAGCCGCCCTGAGTCTTCCGAGATTGGGCGGCATACAAACCAAATAAATACAATAAATACAATACAATACTCAAAACTTCCCTAGTCTTTCCTCCCTCCCTCCCTCCCTCCTTCCTTTCCCTCTCCCATTTATACCCCACCTTTATATCTCACCTTAAAGGCCTCCAGTGATGGAGTGCCCACAACTTCTGAAGGCAAGCTATTCCACTGGTTAATTGTCCTCACTATTAAGAAGTTTCTCCTTAATTCAAGGTTACTTCTCTCTTTGATTAGTTTCCAGCCATTGTTTCTTGTCCTGCCCTCTGGTGCTTTGTAGAGTAATTTGACCCCTTCTTCTTTGTGGCAGCCCCTCAAATACAAGAATATCGGTATCATGTCCTCCCTAATTCTTCTTTGCTTTAGACTAGCCAAACCCAAATCCTGCAACTGTTCTTCATAGGTTTGAGTCTCCAGGCCTTTGCTCATCTTAGTTGCTCTTCTCTGAACTTTTTCCAAGGTCTCAACATCTTTTTTTGTAGTATGGTGACCAAGGGTCACTTTTAACAAGAGCCTGGACAGCCACTTGTCTGGAATGGTATTGGGTCTTTTACTTCAGGAGAGGGTTGGACTAGAAGACCTCCAAGGTCTCTTCCAGCTCTGTTCTGACTCACCGATTCGGATTTTCCATGTAGAAGATCCCAGATTCATTCCCTAGCATCTCTGGTTCTGCTTTCATTCTGAGAGATTCTTCCACTACTCCATGAGATGAAATCTGTTTCATTAGAAAACAACCAGGGAGGAATATAATTTATTTAGCTAGGATTTTGCATGGACAAGAAAATAATTTCTTCTCTCTCCCTAGAACTTATCAAGTTCCATGTAGCTGGCATGACAATGAGAGAACAAATGACATCAATATCACTTCCATGCCTTGAATGGTATCCTGGAGTGAATACAGAATCTTGGAAACAGAAATAGGAATTTCCAAGCTCTCTTTATAGTGAATTAGTTATGATGGAGTCTGTTTGAAATGCTTTTATGTATCCCCATCTGGCCTGAATTACCATTTATGACTCACCTCTAACCTTCCCAGCCTCCCTTCAATTTCTCACGGTAATCCAGTGAAGCTGAACTGTGGAAATTTAAGACAGATGAAAAATAGATCTACTTTATACAAGGTATGAAGTTTAATTTGCCACAACAAGATGTAATAATGACTACCGGCCTACATGGCTTTAAAAGAAGCTAGATTCATCAAGAATTAAAGTCTATCACTGATGTTAACTATTTGGAGAGCACAATTAGATTTGTTCTCAAGTACATTAGCTTATGGGCTTCCCACATCAAACCTGGACTAGAACTTTAAGACTAATCAAGAAATTATGTTATAGCATGTTGTATGTGATGCATAGGGACATAGTAGATCAGTGGCTAAGACACTGAGTTTGTTGATCAGAAAGGTCAGCAGTTTGGTGGTTCGGCAGTTCGAATCCCTAGTGCCGTGTAATGAAGTGAGCTCCCTCCACTTGTCCCAGCTTCTGCCCACCTAGCAGTTCGAAAGCATGTAAAATGCAAGTAGAAAAATAGGAACCACCTTTGGTGGGAAGGTAATAGTGTTCTATGCACCTTCTGTGTTTAGTCATGCTGGCCACATAACCACAGAGATGTCTTTGGACAGCGCTGGCTCTTCGGCTTTGAAACGGAGATGAGCATCTGCCCCTAGAGTCAGGAACGACTAAAACATATGCGCGAGGGGAACCTTTACCTTTATCTTATGTGATGCATGAACCAGGCTCCTGTAAGGAAATGATCTTAAATTCCATGATTTTTTAAATATCATCTGGCAGAGCAAGTATTGTTCTGCCAGATGTTATTAAAAATCAGTTGTAGGCCTACAACTGTATAATAGGACAGCTCTGTAATATTATGACAAAGGATTCAGTTTGAACAGAAAACTTTTTTCTGCTCTTTCCCTTCCCATTGTCAAAAGAGATTAGGTTTAGAGGTGATGACTCACAAAACATAACTACTATGAACTGTTAACAGAGACTTCAACTGTTTTAATCATATTTTCAGTGTTTATAGTTATATCTTAGCCGGCCAAAAAGATACTGCATAAAAACAACAAAACCAATAGTTACCTTATAAATGCTTTTTTAAAATACATTTTTTTTCCATTTTTAATTAAGACAAATTTTGTGAAAATTGACCAGGAACCTTTTTTTTTTTTACTACTGGTTCTGTGTTGGTGGCTTGGTGGGCGTGGTGTGGCTTGGTGGGCATGGCAGGGGAAGAATACTACAAAAATCTCCATTCCCACCCCACTCTGGGGCCAGCCAGAGGTGGCATTTGTCAGTTCTCCAGACTACTCAAATTTTCTGCTACCGGTTCTCCAGAACCTGTCGGAACCTGCTGGATTTCACCCCTGCCAGGGACAGGTTTCAAGCTCTGTTAAATAATAACTATCCCCAAACCACTTGAATACCATCATCATTGACACAATCACCAACAGTCAACTGCAAAAGGTAGCTTCACTGGGGGCAATTTCATACCTTTAACAGCATCTGGCTCAGGAATTCCGGAAGTTGAAGTCCAAAAGGGCCAAGGTTGCCCGCCCCGCCTTAGACTGATCCACTGAGATGTATCCAAAGCTTTTTTTTAAAAAAAAGCAATCTTATCTTCTTTATGAGGCCCATCTCCTGCACTAAAAGCTTTGGGTCTCTCAGCAGAAGCCTGAAAATGCTGGGTCATGGTATTACATAAAAATAATAGGACACCTTGTAGATTAGGCAGCATCTCATGGGATTTTCAAACTTCATTTTCTCAACTCAGCTTCAGGGAGCTCTGGCTGACAAATGCTGAGCAGGCAGTCATGTGGCAGAATGCGATGTAACACCCAAGTCCTCAATTCTCTCAGTGCGGAAAAGCTGCTGGGCTTCAATCTGACCTCAGGATGCAACCCTCTTAATCAGGGCTGGCAGCAGGGGTGGGTTCCCACCGGAGTTGGTACTGATTCGGTTCGTGCATGCCCAGTTCCTGCAACCGTTCATTGTATGTTTTAAGCCTCCAGTCCCCTAATCATCTTGGTTGCTCTTCTCTGCGCTCTTTCTAGAGCTTCAACATCTTTTTATAGTGTGGTTACGAAAACTGGATGCAGTATTCTAGGTGTGGTCTTACTAAGGCTTTATAGAGTGGTATTAGTACTTCACTTGGTCTTGATTGTATCCCTCTGTTAATGCAATTTAGGATTTCATTGGCTTTTTTGACTGCCTCTGCACACTGTTGGCTCATATTTAATTGGTTGTCCACTAAGACTCCAGCTATTTGTGGTGACCTTCCAGCATCAGAAAGAACCAGTCCTGGAGGCTGATTGGGGAAAAATAGAAGAGGCTTTCATGAGTAGAGTTCCCTCGCTAACTCAGAGGAAAAAATACCAAAACATCCTATGGTATCTTCACTTTACTGTACCAAACAAACACACAGAATCAACTTTTGCAGGGATCCTTATTTACAAACAGTCTCTTTGGTGATGCGTTTGCCATGTTTCACTGAAGAGATAACTCAAATATTTCTCTTTTTGTAAGTGGCAAAAGTGATACATTTTAATTTTAAACAAGCAGAAATTAACAGAATTTTTAAAAATATAAAATAGAATGTGGGGTCCTTTGTCCTCTTTGTAGCCCTGGATTGAAATAAGGGATCCTTGGTGCTGTCTGACCTGGGTTGTTTTCTTGCAGACATTTCATTATCCACACTAGATAACATCCTCAGTGCCTAGCCTAGCACTGATGATGTTACCTAATTTGGGTAATGAAATGTCTGCAAGAAAACAACCAAGATCAAAGACCACCAAGGACCCCTCAGTTCAACCCTGGGCTAAAAATATTCTCTTTTAAAATAGAATGGGACATTGAGATTATTTTACAAATTAGTGTCATATTATCATATATTTCATTTGGAAATCATTCAGTTTTTAAGAATTTAGATAAATAATATCAATCAAGGTTTCCAAGCAACATTTGTTGGCCTGAAAATGCAAACACAAATATAAATGTGCACTTGTATTCAAATACAAATGGCTAAGTAAAGATCCTCCTCGCACATATGTGCTAGTTGTTCCCGACTCTAGGGGGTGCTGCTCATCTCCGTTTCAAAGCCAAAGAGCCAGCGCTGTCAGAAGATGTCTCAGTGGTCATGTGGCCACCATGACTAAATGCCGAAGAGACACAGAACACTGTTACCTTCCCACCAAAGGTGGTTCCTATTTTTCTACTTTCATTTTTACATGCTTTCGAACTGCTAGGTTGGCAGAAGTGGGACAAGCAGCGGGAGCTCACTCCATTACATGGTGCTAGAGATCCGAACTGCCCAACTGTCAACCTTTCTGATCGACAAGCTCAGCCTGAGGAGTCCTTGGTGCCCTCTGAGCTTGCTTCTTTTCTTGCAGATGTTTCATTATCCTAACTAGGTAACATCATCAGTGCTAGTAAGGAATGCTGACCCCTCATTTCAACTCTGAGCTGCAAATATTTTCCTTTATTGGTATAAATATAAACTTGCTTTGTGTTCAGCTAATAACTGTACTTATTGAGGAACCTACAGTGTTTAGTTAATAATAGCAGGCAGACCTTCCCTGGAAGTTAAGCAGGTGCAGGCCTGATTACTACTTGACTGATAGATTCCTTGGGAATAAAAGGTTGTAGATTAGAATGAGAAATAGGAAAAAGAAACTTATGGCAAACTTTCTATTGTTGCCAAGTAAACGGTAGGGTTATATGCTAGAAGTAACCCAGAGTTGAACATGACTCAAGGATACCCTGTTTCCCCGAAAATAAGATCTCCCCGAAAATATTGCAACACAGCAGTGGTTATGAGGTGACCAAGCTCGCTGCCTCCCGTACCTCAAAAATAATAAAACCTCCCCAAAAATAAAGCCAAGCGCTTATTTCAGGGGTCAAAAGAAAATAAGACCCTGTCTTATTTTTGGGGAAACATGGTACTTATGTCTTCATAATTCAACCAGATGCATACATGAACACATTTTAAAACTGAGGGGGCAAATAATAAAAAGGAGATCATAGCATAGAAAACCAAGAGGAATACAGGAAGGGGAGAGAAAGCGTGGCTTTTCTAAGTAATGCTTTCATCTCCCTTTGCAGATGTACTATAAATTATCAACAATTCCAGGAAAGTTGTTGAGAATTACAGAGATGACCTTAGAGAAAAACACAAAGTACAAATTAAAGCCTAGAAAGAATATTAGTAAGCAATTTAACAGAATAACAGTTGGAAGGGATCTTGCAAGTCTTCTAGTCCAACCCCCTGCACAAGCAGGAGACCTTATACCATTTCAGATAAGTGGCTGTCCAGTCTATTCTTAAAAACCTCCAGTAATTAAGCACTGACCATGTCTGAAGGCTAGCTGTTCCACTGGTTAATTGTTCTCATTGTTGGAAAGTTTCTCCTTAGTTCTAGATTGCTTCCCTCCTTGATTAGTTTCCATCCATTGCTTTATGTCTTGCCTTCCGGTGCTTTGGAAAATAGGTTGACCCTCTCGTCTTCATGGCAGCCCCTCAACATGGTTATAGTCATAAGTGGAAAGAGATAGGTATTAGGAAAAAGATGGACAAGAGCCGTTCCCTTTTAGCTCTTGGCAATGCCTTCAAAGGTTGCACAAGCCATTATATTAGCTCCACCAGGTACACCAGACCAGGAAATCAGCTCCACAGGAAACTATTGAAATCATTTTTGTTCTTCCAAAGAATAAATGTAGACTGAAGGCCCAGAACTGAAAACTATAGTGGAATGAAGAGCTGGATAGTAGATCAACTCTTTGATCATTCTTGCCTGGACAAAGAGAGGTCCTGAGATTGTCCAAAAATACTCCAGATGGCTGCTCCTTGTGAGGAGATCATAAGTCACCTGTCTCGAAAAGATTTATGGCTCTGTGAGATGATGGAATAGCCAGCTTTCTGCTGAAAATGCAGTCAGCGCTTTTGAATTCACATACTTCAGATGTTGTGATGGATGATGGGTAGGGATTCATGAGCTCAAATGTTTGGGCACACTTAACTAGATTCATCATATTTTTAGATGTAGGATATGATAACGTAGGCCTTGCTCATATTCTCATTTTCGAACTGTAAGTTATTTACATAAATTTCAACATCAAATTGCCCTCAGTTATCATACCCTAAAAATAGCAATAGCAGTTAGCAATAGCAGTTAGACTTATATACCGCTTCATAGGGCTTTCAGCCTCTCTAAGCAGTTTACAGAGTCAGCATATTGCCCCCAACAACAATCCGGGTTCTCATTTTACCCACCTCGGAAGGATCGAAGGCTGAGTCAACCCTGAGCCGGTGAGATTTGAACAGCCGAACTGCAGAACTGCAGTCAGCTGAAGTAGCCTGCAGTGCTGCATTTAACCACTGCGCCACCCCTGCTCTTACTTTTTTTTTTGTACTGTTTTTTAATAAAAAAAGAAAGAATAATACTAGATGCCTAAAATGTTGAGTCCTTATAACAAACTATTTTGTCTGTCTGTATCCCATTGTGCATATTTTGGCAAATGGTATGCTTTTTTGCTTGTACATTTCCCAAATGTATGCATCTTTTGCAGATTTCTTTCATGTCTCTCTTTTGTGCTCATGTTTGGAATTGCATCGGAGTCTGCTTTGCATGTGCGTTTTGCTTCATATGCAGCCTGGATGAACATATTTTTGGGCTTCAAAGGTTAGTGTGAGATGCTGAATGATAGGTCAGCATTAGTTTTTCCCCTTCCCCAGGGGAAAAAGAGTTGGCATTATTCAGAAGGGAAAGTTATACTTTTCCTACTTGTCTACTTTTTGACTTACCAGTTTTATGGTTGTTGATATATATATTTTTTGCAAGATCTGATGAAGTCCCCTCAGAGCAAGTCTGATATTGTACTGATATTATCACTGATATTATGACTTCCTCCCATCTTCCCTCCCTACCTCTTTTTTTCATCTTTGTTAGCAAGAATGCTCACTTAACATTTCCTGTTTCCCTGGCTTTTATAAATCAAAGATTGTGCAAAGATCACCATCTAGTGGTGTGAGATTGCCTTGTTTTCGGCTGTGTAAATTACGGTAAGTATTAAATCAGCTCAAATAATAATAAATGCCAACTCTTAAAACCAAGTATTGATTTTCTGGGTATTTCTCAGATTGCAAATTGTATGTTTAGTAAAACCTGGATGAGATTGCTTTGAAAAATTATTTCTTTTGTAATCAAAGCCATCCCAAATGTTCCCACTATATCCTTTGTGGGAATTATCATGGACATTGGTTTATTTTCTTGTTTTCTGAATTGTTCACAAACTAAAATGGACAATAAAATACAATAATAAATAGCATTTATGAGGAAATGCTAATTAAACGCTAATTAAACGCTTAAACTTCAATATAAAATGTGCCTGGTTCCGGGAGAGGGGAAAATGGGCCTCCCGTGTCGCAAAAGCGGATCACATGATCCTGGGACACTGCAACCATCATAAATGTGAGTCAGTTGTCAAGTATCCGAATGTAAATCATGTGACTATGAGGATGCTACAATAGTCTTAAGTGTGAAAAATATGTCATACGTCCCTTTTTTCAGCGCTGTTGTAATTTTGATCAGTCACTAAACAAACTTTTTTTTATGTTGAGGACTACCTGTATAATTTTACCTTGAGAATCAGTTGGTCTGGTGCTTAAGGTACAAAACTGTGGGACCACTACTCAGGTGGGACCATGATTTCTAGTCCCACATGAGTAGTGGTGGGTTCCGGATCCCATTGCAACCGGTACGGATGTGTACTTACCCCCCCACAACGCTCCAGCTGCTCGGTGGAGTGTTGCGCAGGCGCCGTATGCCACGTGTGGGAAAGCCCCAATCAGCTCAAATACAGGTAAGGAGGGCGGGCGGGTGGGCCCTCCGGAGCACCGTACTGGAATGGTCGTATCTCACCACTGCATCTGAGCCATGAAAGCCATCTGGGCTTTCTCAAACCAATCCACCTCACACAATTGTTGTAGTTGGACAGATAGAATGAGGGATCAGGTAAGTTCGCCATCTTGAGTCATTTACAAAAATGATAAAGGCAGGATAAAAAAACAAATAATATGCTGCAAAATACAATAACATCATAGCATACTGTGATGTTGGCATTAACATTAAGCAGATGAAAGAAACATTGACTATAGCTATCTTGGCCTTTTTTAAAAAAAAGTGGGTCAGCTTTATTTATTTATTTATTTTTCCAATATTAAAGCACCTTCAATCCTAAGAGACACAGGCTGGAGTAAAATATCAACTCCTGGCCTCTGAAAGTAATCCAAAGATATACAAACAGATAAATAATAGAAATCAATTATTAAAAAAAACAAGTGCATCAAATATGCAAATCATGTAAACTGATTTGCCAAGCATCTGTTGCAGCAATGCTTCTTAAACATTAAAAAAAGGCATACACTTCCTTTTTTAATATTGCTATTGTGATTCAACTCACAACGTCAAATGTGAGTGCAGGAGAAGTGTTTATGGTCTCGGTTTATATGGCTTGTTTAAGGTTTAACTAGATGAAACTCTGAGGCTCTATAATCTATTCCTTGTGTGTGGAGCTGTGAGCGATCTCCTCCCTGTAGGAACATGCTGAAGGAAACAGCTAAGTGCCATCAATCAACAGCTACGAAGACCCAACATCATGATGGTTTTGGGAACAAAAGCAACAAAGTCAGCTTTCTTCTGGTGAAGTGCTAATGAAGCCAATGTGCAAGGAAGCTTCTGAGTAATTACTGAACAAATCCACTAAAAGTCTGTGCAGTGCAGTGGTGAAATTCAATTTTTCCCTACCGGGGGTAGAGGAATAATAACTTAGTACAGATGGCTTGTGGGGGGTCTTGGGGGGTGACTGAGTGGGCATGGTCAACTTGACACCATTCACGGCAATCCACCAAGCCACACACACCAAGCCACACCCACAGAACCGACAGGAAAGTTCGGCTGGCCAAGTCTTCTAGCGTTCAACCTGGCGGCTTATCATCTCCTTCTCATGTTTGCGCTGTGTGTATGAGCCCAAGAAGGAGGAGAGAAGCAGCCACGTTGAATGCACTGGTGATGCGCATAGCTGGGCCATGTGGCAAAGCGAAGGAAACATATATAGGGCTGGGATGGGTGGTGCGAGCATCGGGGGCAGTGTGAGTGAGTGTTGAGAGAGTGTTAAGGTGGGCAGGGTGAACGACCAGCAACTAACCAACCAGTTTGGCGACCCAGGATAAATTTCTGCTGCTGGTTCATGCAAACTTGTGTGAACTGCCTGGATACCACCTCTGGTGCAGCGGTATGGCTTCCTGCTTGAGGTTCCAGCTTCTTCTGAATCAAAAGTGCTTGGATCCACCAGGAGACTATGTCCCTCATTGTCAAAAGATGAACTAGGCAATGGTGACATTTTTCTTTTTCGTCTGCTTTGTCCTTTAGGATGAAAAGGGCAATTGCTTTTGGAATTGGTTCAAAAATACTTTCTTTCGAGCTGAATTTCTCTGGTGATGCATTTGTAGATTTGCTATGTAGCTAGTCCTAAATTAGGGGTCCTTGGTGCTCTTGGAGCTGGGTTGTTGTCTTGCAGATGTTTCATTACCCAAACTAGGTAACATTATAAATACTAGCACTTGTGATGTTACCTAGTTTGGATAACAGAGCCGAGGTGGCACAGTGGTTAAATGCAGCACTGCAGGGTACTTCAGCTGACTGCAGTTCTGCAATTCGGCTGTTCAATCTCACCGGCTCAGGGTTGACTCAGCCTTCCATCCTTCCGAGGTGGGTAAAATGAGGACCCGGATTGTTGTTGGGGGCAATATGCTGATTCTGTAAACCGCTTAGAGAGGGCTGAAAGCCCTATGAAGCGGTATATAAGTCTAACTGCTATTGCTATTGCTATAATGAAACCTCTGCAGGAAAACAACCCAGCTCAGAGAGTATCAAGAACTCTTCATTTCAACCCTGAGTTATGAAAATTCTCCTTCATTACTCTTCATTTAGTGAACACATTTGGGACTATCAGCCTGGTCATTAAGTAAAGTGGGCATTATTAAGTGAAACCATAAGTGTTTTCAGCTTTCCTTTGAAAGGAAAGACCGTGAAGGTCATAAATTGCAAGGATTGGTCATAAAATCACTTTTTCATAATCCATGTAACTCAGTGGTTGCTAAAATAGGTGGTCACTAAACAAGGACTAGCTGCATGTGAAGGTGGCAACCAGTGCATATCAATGGACATGCCAAGGGATGTTCCTAAGCCTACATCAAGAATAAACCTAGTGCCCTCCAGATGTTTCATAGTACATTTCCCAAAATTTGTTAGCTAGGAGGATATTTGTTGAGCCATGGTGGCATAGTGGTTAGAGTGCAGTGTTGCAGGCTATTTCTGCTGATCACCAGTTGCCTGCAATATGGCAGTTCAAATCCCACCACGTTCAAGGTGGACTCAGGTTTCCATCCTTCCGAGGTGGGTAAAATGAGGACCCAGATTGTTGGGTGCAATATAGGCTGACTCTGTAAACCGCTTAGAGAAGGCTGTAAAAGCACTGTAAAGCAGTATATAAGTCTAAGTGCTATTGTTATTGCTATATTTAGCTGGTGCTGGGGTGGGGTTGGTTAACCACTTATGTTTTTATCTATGTCAGTGTTTTTTCAACCTTGGCCGCTTTAAGCTACGTGGACTTCAATTCCCAGAATTCCTCAGCCAGTCAGGTTGAGAAACACTGGTCTATCTCATGAATGATTGTTATAGCAATAGCAGTTAGACTTATATACCGCTTCATAGGGCTTTCAGTTCTCTCTAAGCGGTTTACAGAGTCAGCATATTGCCCCCAACAATCCGGGTCCTAATTTTACCCACCTCAGAAGGATGGAAGGCTGAGTCAACCCTGAGCCGGTGAGATTTGAACAGCCGAACTGCAGTCAGCTGAAGTAGCCTGCAGTGCTGCATTTAACCACTGCGCCACCTTGGCTCTTGTGAGCTACCTAGACTCATTGTACGAGATGAGTGGTCATATAAGTCCTGTAAATAAACAAACAAATGTCCTCAACTATAAAACTCCTTTACGCCCATGATCTTAAAGATAGTCCTAGCTTCCCTGGCACAATTTGCTTAATAGTGACAAGTGTGGGTTTTCTCATGGGTATCATTTGCCAATGGAATGGCTTTCTCTTTTCAGTAAGTCAGGCCCAACATTAATGTGTTTGTACAATTTCTTATAGCTTTGCCTGTTAAATTTGGCCTTTCTTAACCATTGGCTTTCTTTAAGCTTTGTCGTAAACAGGTGATTTCTATTCTGCTTTATTCTAAAACATTTTAAGATGATGCAATTCTTTGGAACAAGAAGTAATATAACCAAAATAATTATTTAAACACAAATGATAAAGCAAATCTCAGATTGTTGGCAGACAAAATGATCATTTCCATTTGGAACTCTTAGGAGGAGATCATGGCATCTGGTCGTATTAGGGACTTCTGGGGCTCTGGAAAAACGTCACACTGACATGTTAAAAAGCTCTTCCCAAAATGGCCTTATAGTCCCAACACGTCTTCCAGATGTGTTGGGACTATAATAAATCTTACCCCAATTTCCAGCCAGGGCAGCCAATACAATTCAACTAATTGCAGTGGATTAGTAGAGTACTACTCTGAGGAATACCACCCTAAAAAAATAATTTACAAAATAGAAGTGAGGGCATTTTCAGGGTTCAAACACCAAATAGAAGAGGAAGGGAGGGATGGAGGGAGAGAGAGAGGGAGGGAGGAATTATTTGCAATAGTGGTGAATATTTGTAGCTCAGATGTAGGATGAGAGTTAAAGTTCGTTTTCTGAGTTTGTGGGTTGGTTTCTGAACGTTTCATTACTAGGCTAAGTAACATCTTCAGCAGAGTTGAGGGGATGTAGTGTTCTTTGACAGATGGATGAGTGATCCCCCCCCCCAACTCATCCACCTTTGCTTTTTTTGCCTTTTAGAAGAGGTATCTCAAGACTGCTATCAGTTCCACCTAACCGCGTGGACATCATCACGTCCCATTTTTGATGCTCTGCACATGCGTGGAAGGTCGAACTGGTAGCAAAGTAGCTTGATTTCAACCCTGCTGCTATCATTAATTAATGTTGGATTTTTGGCTTAACGGTGCCTTTGCTATACTTCCCGCTTATGATGGCTATCTATAAGTAGGCTGTGTTAGAAAAATATAAGAATCGTGCTAGATAAGACCACAAGTTTTCTAAGGCATAAACCAATTTCCATGATGACTAAATAGAAAGAGATATGAATACAGAGCACACTCCTACTCAACTGTTCTTCTACAGTTAGTGTGTGTGGTTGCTCATTCTGGAGATAATGCATATGCACAATGGCAAAAGAATTGGCATTAGAATTTGTGGGAAAGTATCCTGTGCACAGATTTGGAGACAAAATATCTTTGAGAGTTGGCAGCTGTAGAACTCTTGCTCCTAGGTGGTCCTAAGTCAATGTTTCTCAACCTTGGCAACTTGAAGAGGTCTGGACTCCAACTCCCAGAATTCCCCAGCCAGCATTCACTGGCTGGGGAATTCTGGGAGTTGAAGTCCAGACCTCTTCAAGTTGCTAAGGTTGAGAAACACTGTCCTAAGTGATCCTCTCAGTGTTGCTAAGCTAGTATTTTTTTAAATCACTGATCATGCAGGCTACAGTTATAGTTTAGCCACTTTAGAGGATTATAGGTTCCTCACAATTGTCTTTCAGCAATTTTACCATATTGTCAGTATTATTATGACTGTGTTGATTTCATCCCAGGGTAGGCTTATGAATGAAGAATAGTGTTTTCTCGGAAGTAAAGTAATTTTTAATCATGCCATTGGTTGTCTGGAAGCATTTCCAATTTTGGGCAATTTGTTATGTTTTTTGCTTATGCATAGAGGCCAGGTTTTAATCTCTCAAATCACTTTGCTTGGTAATATAATGTCTGCACCACAGTCTTGAATAAGAGCTTTGACTTGTATTGTAAAAGACCTATTTTTCAGTCAATGGATTTTGTTTTTCCGTTTCTCCTACTTCCTTCTCTTGAGTCACACTGCTGTCTAGTGGTGCCCACTGAAGGTGCATGTTGAAAATTGTATTCTGGATAATCTGGTCCTCCTACAACTGGCTCTTATTCCATTCAAGGGAGTTTGCATCATAAATCTAGCCCACTGATGCTGCAAAGGGCTGTCAAAAGGTATTGATCCTTTCCCAGAAAGAGAAGATAATAAAGCAAATGAAATTGAATTTTTATTATGGTCCTAGACCAGTATAAGGCAATGGTGGGATACAGTCAATAAAAATGATAGAAGGTACATCAGTGCTTAAAATAATTATGAAAAGTTAGAAGATGTAAGACATATACAGTATGTATCAAAGCAAAGTATGTATGTATGTATGTATGTATGTATGTATGTATGTATGTATATATGTATGTATGTATGTATATATGTATATGTATGTATGTATATATATGTTTGTGTGTGTGTATGTGTACACACACACACACACACACACACACACACACACACACACACACACACATATATATATATATATATATATATATATATATATATATATATATATATATATATAAAACGTGGTGGCTCAGTGGCTAAGATGCTGAGCTTGTCAATCAGAAAGGTCGGCAGTTTGGCAGTTCCAATCCCTAGTGCTGCCTAATGGAGTGAGCTCCCGTTATTTGTCTCAGCTTCTTCCAACCTAGCAGTTCAAAAGCATGTAAAAATACAAATAGAAAAATAGGGACCACCTTTGGTGGGAAGGTAACAGTGTTCTGTGCGCTTTCGGTGTTTAGTCATACTAGCCACATGACCACGGAGATGTCTTCGTACAGAGCTGGCTCTTCCTCTTTGAAATGGCGATGAGCACTGCCCCCTAGAGTTGGGAACGACTAGCACTTATGTGCGAGGGGAACCTTTACCTTTATGTATATATATATAAAAAGAAGTCAAATAATCTAAAAAAGGGAGGTAGGAGCATTTGATGGGTAAAAGGGATCATAAAAGGTTTGTATGTGAAAATGATATTAAATTATAGAGCATTGTAATATGATGATGTGGGTGCTCATTACCTCTAGTTTATGGCACAGGCCATCATCTGACAAATTTTCAGCACTGCTAGGGAGAACCTGGCAATACTGTATGTTGTAGCAAGGTTGGGATCTGAAAGCAGCAAGGAGATGTGAAATTGTCCTGTGCATGCAGTAATGGTGAAATGAGGCTAATAGGAATGTAATACAGGCCCTGGAAAAGCACAAACAATGTGTTGTTTCTGTGTGTCCAGAGTCACAGGGCACTATCACTTCAGTTGAGGAATCTTCCTGAATCAGTTTTCAAGGACAGCTGAGGAGAGGACAAGACTTGGTGCCTGTAACGGAATGTGTGCAGGGCCTTGGGGGAAGAAGGGAGGAGATGCTGCCCAAGGGACAGTCAGACAAAAGAGGCAGAAGTCCACAGTCCCTGAATAGTCAGAGAAAGAATCTTGGGAAGGACTTGCCCCAATGAAATCAAACAGCGAAGATTGCAAGATTCTCTTAATGTGACCTTACAATAAAGTAGAATTACTGTGTTTTCCCAAAAATAAAACTGGGTCTTATATTAATTTTTGCTCCAAAAGACGCATTGTGGCTTATCTTGTTTTCCAGGAAATCCAGCACTAAATGCATCTGCCTGGTTGATGATCTTATCTGGGTCTTAATTTTAGGGTAGGGCTTATGTTATGAGCATCCTGAAAAGCCATGCCAGGGCTTATTTTCCAGTTGGGTTTTATTTTTACTTGGGAAGTCTGACAGTAACAGAACAGAGAGATAATGTAGTTGATGGCAGCTGAAAGAAAAGTTTGCTAAATTAACCCTTGTATGGACAATGCATATTCTTCTACAGAATCTCTTTCTCTCTTGGTCCCCTGCCCTCCTCTCTCCCTTCACAAGGCTGTTTTGAAAGTGACACTATCTGCATAATTTCATTGCTTAAAGGTTATATTCACACATACCAACTCTGCTTAAAATCAATTTTTGATTTCCATTTTACTTCTCGGTGCATAACATTTGACATACCAGATGCACAGGGGTGGGGTGCTGCTGGCATTAATGCTAGTCTGGTGCACAAAATTTTTTGCTCTGTGCACATGTGCATTTGCACCTAAAAAGGTCTACGCATGCGCTCAACATTAGAAAAGGAAAAAAATACATTTTTGCAATGAAGAATGTTCTGCGCATGCGCAGAACTGAAAATCAAGATGGCACCGCCAAGGATCGAACCGGTTTGGGGCCGTGGCAAGCTGAGTTACTACCTACTTGGCTGAACCAGTCCGAACTGGTAGGAACTCACCTCTGCAGATGCATATCAATGCAGATAGCAAAATAGCTACAAGATTTCTCAATAAAAGATTTAAAATAGACGGCAATACATATTTGATTGATCACCTTTCTATGCTGCTTCATCTGCCAAATCATCTCAAGATGGCTTTTAAAAAACAATATAATGCATAATAAAACCATAGTTAAAAACAAAATCAATACAATAGAATAAAATGTTAATTAAAAATTGGAAAAGAGATTGAAAAAACATCTAATGTTTGTATTGAGTATGTATGAGTTGGAAGGAACCTTATAGATGCCAGCCTGGGCCTTGGGTAAGCATCCACCAGACCATAATCTTCAAAATTTCTAGCAGCGGAAATATTTATTATAAGGAGATGTTCATTACATATGTTACATTATAAGTTATATATTATATAATTAATATAATCATATACAGTATATAATAACATATAATATGTGTGTATGTATATGTGTGTTTATTTAGGAGGAGAAAGATGTTTATTTGTATTCATATTTATATTCATATTCAAGCTAAATGGTTGACCTTGGGCCAATCACTCTCACCTCATCTAACAGTTGTTGTTATTGTGTAGATAATAGGAGGAAGAAGGTGTATGTTTGCTGTTTTGAGTTTGTGAAAATAATAACGGTGGGACATAAATAAATGAATAAATAAAATAAAATAATTCTCTAGTGAGACCATTCGATCATAATAGTTCTACCATCGCAATGTTCTCACTAATATTCAACTTGCATGTTCTTTAAGTTAATTGCAATCCATTAGTTCTTGTTATGTTCTCAGTTTTGGAAAGAATAGGCCAGAGGTAGGTTGCTCCAGTTTGGCTTGGATCAGCCGAACTGGTAGTGGTGGTGGCGAGAGGCTCTGCCCACTCAACCGGACTCTTTTGCACATGCGTAGAAGCATCACGCGTGAATGCGCATGCGAACACGAGCAAACCGGTAGGACCGGGATTTGAACCCCACCTCTGGAATAGGCCTTCCCAAAGACCTGCCATGCCCACCAAGCCACGCCACGCCTACTAAGCCACGCCCACAGAACCAGTAGTAAAAAAAATTCAATCCCACCACTGAACCCCACCATCTAGTGTTGGACTAGATGACCTAGAAGGTCCCTTGCAACTCGGTTAATCTGTTAATCTGAAGTGAGTCTATATCACTGGAATGGAATCAACGGGAGGCAAACATTTGTTTTGTGGAAGTGGGTTATACATTTCAGCTCTTTATTGAGTCTACTGGAATGTTTATGTGACGAATAAGGAACCAAGAACCAAGAACCAAATATCTAACTTCAGTAAGATTGCATTTGGATAATTGTAGATTAATTGTAATTTGTCTACAAATTACCCCTCTGGATCTGAGGAGAGGATGCAGTTGAAAGAAATAATGTTCATGTTGACAAAGGGCATCATTGTCAACTCTGATGTTTACTGGTACAAATATGAAGGGATCCAAAAGTACCAGGGAACCAGTTTGGTGTAGTGGTTGAGGGACCAGGCTAGAAACCAGGAGAAGGTGAATTCTAGTCCCACCACAGGCATGAAAGCCAGCTGAGTGATTTGGGGCCAGTTATTCCCTCTCATCCTGACCTAACTCACAGGGAAAAATAGGAAGAGGAAGGAGTTTACCACCTTGAGTTATTTATAAAAAAACAATAAAGGTGGAATAAAGAAAATCTAACTCCCCCCCCCTCTAAACCTAGGGAAAACCAGGGAGTCTGAATAAATCAAGGAAAAACCAGCACTAAAAAAGAAGAGTCAAATTAAAGGCAGCTTTGCAATTGTGCCCACTTGATGGAAATATACAGCAAGAAATTACAGATCCCAGGCAATCTCTCTCCCTCTCTGCCTTAACTAGCTAATAATTATGTTACTATTGACAAATCGGGATTAGCTTCCCTCCATAGATCTAATTAATGAAGAAACTGGCTCTAACATTTGCAGTTAAATGGTACTGTAAAACAGGTCCCTCCACTGGTTTATTTAACTGAATTAGTTTTTGCGTGCAAATTAATTGCTGTAATTCTTTATCTGCCTGTAGTAAGATTATTAGGGATTAGCATGAACGTCTCTGTGAACTTCTTTAGGGTTCACTCCTGTTTTAGCATTGTCTCTAAAAACATCCTTTTGCACACCCGCCTACGGCTTTTCTTTGTGTTGACACGTATCCTGTTGGTGGGAGTCTTGATTTAGCTGTGGCTGTATTTTTTGAGGGGAAACTTGGGTGGGTTCTGACTCAGCTGCTCCTGTTCTCTTGGGTTTCACTAATCCTTGTTCAGATATTTTCAAGCACTTTTTCTGCAGGCAGGAAGGGAAGATTTTACTTTTCAGTTTTGCTCCAAGTATCTCTGTGCTTGTGGCAGCCCTTAGAAAGTTCGTCCTGGGCACAATGCTGTGTTTATACTAAGAGCAACCCATAGCAAAAGATTGCACTTCAGAGAGGCTGCCAAAAGCAAGAACTCACGAATTGACTTCAGTTCGTATAGGCATTGCTGTAGGTTAAAAGCAGGCTTGTATTATATTATAGGGCATTGTTAACTGTAATAGAAATTTCCCCAGGATTGTGCATACATGATTGGGGGAGGAAATGACAAGATTGCACACTTTTGTCCTTGCTCAATTGAAAGGAACTTTCAATTGAGGCTGCTTGCCAGAATAGAATGAAGAAGAAAAACTGAATAAGACATCAGAAAAGAGGTGGGTTGCTCTCGGTTCGGCCTGGATCGGGCGAACGGGTAGTGGTGGCAGTGGGAGGCTCTGCCCACTCACCTGGGTGTCAGCATGTGCGTGAGCATGAGCAAACTGGTAGCACTGGGACTTGCATCCCACCTCTGCATCAGAAGGAGGTAAGAGCAGTGGTGAAATTCAGCCAGTTCTATCGAATTTGGGTGAACTGGTAGAGCTGGCGGTGGGAGGCTCTGCCCACCTGCCCGGATGTCATCACGTCCCATTTTTTATGCTCTGCTCATGCATGGAAGGTCCTGCGCATGCATGGAGGTGGTGCATGTGCTCACATTTGTGAACTAATAGTGAAGGTAAGTTGCTTTCACCCCTTGATAAGAGGTCTTTTTTCATTTAGTTCCGGGAAAAGACTTCGCACACTCCTAGCTTCCATATATTTGAAGTTTCAGGAAATACTTATAGGATTAAGAAATTTGGCTGTCATTATAATACCTACTGAAACTCAGCGAGGCAGCTAGATCAGTTTTAGGCCATAGAGTTACAGGCCTGTATGGCCATCTTCAACAAGTGCAGCATTTAGCTGACTTTGTCCAATCCTAGTTCATAGTTGGACGGGAGACAAGTAGGAGGTTGAAAAACATTTCCCAAGAGGGCAATAGTAGATGACTTTAATATGGTTGCATTGAAAATACACAGATTTTTCTGAACAGGGCCGTTCTTGGGAAGGAAGGGAGGGAGAGAGGGAGGAACAGAGATGGTATTCTGCAAGTTCTGACCAGTTCTGGAGAACCGGTAGTGGAAATTTTGAGTAGTTTGGAGAACCGGTAAATACAACCTCTGACTGGTCCTGCCCACTTCTATTCTCTGCCTCCCAAGTCCCAGCTGATTGGGAGGGAATGGGGATTTTGAAGTAACCTTCCCCTGGAGTGGGGAGGGAATGGAGATTTTACAGTATCCTTCCCCTGCCACGCCCACCAAGCCATGTCCACCAAGCCATGCCCTGTCCACCAAACCATGCCCGTAGAACTGGTAGTAAAAATTTTTGAATCCCACTACTGGGGAAGAAGGAGAAAAAAAGCAAAAATTATGGATGTGATCATGTGATCAAAGCCACTCCCCTTTTAACTGACAGGGGTGGGGCATTAATCACATGATCATAGTCACTATTTGACTTGTTTGAATCTTTCCCAGGATACCTCTGGCTGTGAAATCACCAAATGCTTGGTTTAAAGAGGTTTCTCTCTTTCATTTAACAGGTTCCTTGTTATTTAATAATCCCCTGCAATGGAAGAGGGAAATCAGAGAGGAAAATACTCTAAGTTATCAGCAATAGCCATCAGAGTCCTTAAAGGTGCAGGGCAAGAGACCAATTTTAGTATGAAAAAGTTGGGATGGAGGCAGGGGTTGTGAAAGTAAATACATATCTGAATGTACAGTGACATTTCAAGAAATGTAATAAAAAAAGACTCGGCTTTTTATAGATGTCCAGGATGATTTATTTCAGTTGTGAAACATATAGCTCACACACAACCACCATCATTATCTATTTTCCAAGTACAGCTCCTGAGATGTAAAAGAAAAAACAAAACACAGCAACGTTGGACTGATGCTTTTTTTTATAAAAAATAATAATTGATGGCCATCCATTAAAAAAAAAAACCCTCTGTCCCGAGTTGTTCTTTAAATTATTGAGAGCCTATTATAGTTTCTTATTAAAAATAAACTACAGGTAGTACCCAACTTATGACCACAATTGAGTCCAAAGTTTCTGGTGCTAAGTGACTCATTTGTTAACTGAATTTTGCCCATTTTATGATCTTTTCTTTTTTGCCACAGTTGTTACCCGAATCATTGCACTTGTTGAGTTAGTCACGCAATGGTTAAGTAAATCTGGCTTCCCCATTGACTTTGCTTATCAGAAGGTTACAAAAACTGATCACAGGGCCCTGGGGACAGTGCAACCATCATAAATACGAGGGCCAAGCAGGGGTGGGACCCGGCATCTGCTACTGCCAGTTTGTTCGTGGTTGCACAGCATGCACATGTATGGACAGTATTAAAAAATGCTTCTGCGCACGTGGAGAAGCCAAAAACAAGATGGCGCCACCAGGAGAACCGATTTGGGGCCGTGGCAGGCCTGGGCCCAGTGATACAGGCTGCCAAGTTACTACCAGTTCGGCCGAGCTGATCCAAACCAATAAGAATCCACCTCTGGTGCCAAGCATCTTAATTTTGATCACACGACCATGAGGATGCTGCAGTGGTTGTAAGTATGAAAAACACCCATAAGTTACTTTTTTCATTGCTGATGTAACTTTGAATGGTGACTAAATGAACTGTTGTAAGTCGAGGACTACCTGTATAGGTAAAATTCAATAAGTACAGCATTTCTTGGAGGGAAGACAAACTTGAGGATAACTGGTTGGTCTGTAAGACAGCAACAGCATATGGACTTTTATCTCCTTTGTGGCCAAACCCTGTGTACAAAGTCTCAGCTTATCCAAATGCTACCTTCCTGTGTTTTCTTACAGATTGATGAACCGAATTCCTTTGGCAACACTGCCCTTCGCTAAATGAACTGTTGTAACTCAAGGACTACTTGTACTTTGTTACAAGAAAGGATGTCTACCGATATTTTTTTTAAAAATCCACGCCTAAAATTACAGCCATGGATGGTTGGCTATCCATAAGTATTAAACATGGTTGAAAAAAATGTTCCTGAGAGCATCCCTGCCTTTCACTGGGGTGTATCCTGATGCTGGGCTGTTGGCAGCTGGTAGGTGAGGAGCACCAGGATCCACTAGAGGTCATGCTTGAGGGATAGCAATAGCAATAGCACTTAGACTTATGTACTGTTTCATGGTGCTTTTACAGCCCTCTCTAAGCAGTTTACAGAGTCAGCATCTTGCCCCCAACAATCTGGGTCCTCATTTTACCCACCTCGGAAGGATGGAAGGCTGAGTCAACTTTGAGCCTGGTGAGACTCGGATTGCCGAACTGCAGCTGGCAGTCAGCAGTGCTGCATGAGGACCCAGACTGTGGGGGCGATATGCTGACTCTGTAAACCGCTTAGAGAGGGCTGAAAGCCCTATGAAGCGGTATATAAGTCTAACTGCTATTGCTATTGCTATTCAAACCACTGCACCATGGGTGGGTTCCGGCAGTCACTACTGCCAGTTCGCTCGTGGGTGCTTCACGCTTGCTTGCTTTGCACGCTTGATTGTGTGCCGTGTGCATAGTGCAATAAAAATTGTTCTGCGCATGCGCAGAAGCAAAAACAAGATGGTGGTGCCTAACCAATTCGGGGGCATGGCAGGCCGGGGTAGTCAGTCAGTTCCAGTGACCCAGGCCACCAAACCACTACCAGTTTGACTGAACCGTCCCCAACTGCTAGTAACCCACCACTGACTCTGCTCCATTGATGGAACAGATTGGTTCTCTGAATCAAGAATAGCAAAAATAGTTCTTTTCTGATGCATTTGGTCCTTTTTAAATAGTGGAATTATAGTCCTAAGTCTTTCATCAGTTCCGCTTCTTGCAACTTGGCAGAAATGGCCTTGTAAATGATGTGCGAAACATTGTCAAAAATGGTATGGAAGCGACAGGGACTAAATATTAATCTCACAGACAATGGGTGTGATAGCAAAGGATTTGAACTGTAAACTAAGCTGGTAGTTGAGGCAGATGATTCTATTCAGGGTTTTACTTTTCCTTGTTTCTCCTTTCTTCCACAGTTGCACTGACATATTTAATTGCATTCTTTTGCTGTTAACTTGTCTGATGTATCTTATATGCTTTAATGATTTTACACCCCAAATTGTTAATTTTTGGAGAATAATATGCCAATATTTTATTCTGAGTACATTACCCACTGTTGCTCAGTCACTTGTGAAAATCTTGCATTTTAACAGGATCAAGTCTCCTGGGATATTAAGCACATTAATTTAAGTTCTATTATACTATGATATTCAAAATGTTCTTGTGATCCGATGCTCTTAAAAATGCTTTCTCTTCCCTTCCTACCCATGGTAAGATCCACCATCTTGCCATTTGGGGAGGATTCTTAAACCAGGCAAATCCCAACATTTATTAGTGTTGGATGGGTTGAGTGAGTGAGGGGGGGGGGAAATCCCCAAATGAAGAACAACCCAAAACTGTTCCTAGTTTTTAGAAGGGAAAAGAAAAGAGATGAGAAAAGAAGGAGAGAAGAAGGTATAATGGGGAACGACAAGCTGGATGCAGAGTTCTTGTGTCACCACCATCTTCCTTCCAAGAATGCCTTTAAGGAATCAAGCGATTAAACTGATAAAAAGGGGGAGGAACAGTGGTGGGATCTTCCCAGTTGTTAAACTGGTTCGGTGGTTGCATGATTTCCGGCTTGCATGCACAGTTTGAAGAAATCTTCACTTCTGGGTTTCTTTGGAGGAGTAACACAGCTGATTCACACAGCAATCTGCTCTGCCACACAAATCAGATGAGAAGATAAAGGTAGGAAAATAGTATGGGCCGGCGGGTGGGCCCATCTGATCATCAGGGAGAACTGGTTCTCTCCCAGCTGATCGTTGGAGCTACCAGTTCACTCAGTGAGGTGCAGTCAGGGGAGGCAGGGGAGGCAGAGCCTCACCACTGTCATCTTGAAAAGAAAAAAATGTAAAAGGAAAAAGGCAAGAGCTGAGGTCAGGCTGAGCTAGTTGCTGCCAGAGTCACTGTGGATGACTCTGCTTAGTGCTTAACTGTTTAAAAAAGCCTCTAAAAAAGAGCACTCTACAGGAGGAGGCAGGAGAACGACTTGCCTCATCTACTATTTACTGTTTTACTGTTTATTAGGATTTGTATGCCGCCCACTCTCAAGAGACTCGGTAGCTTACAGATAAAGGCAGGAAGGGGGAACATATAAAAATTAAAAAACAGACATTAAAATTTCACAACATTCATATAGCTTAGAACGGGGCTGGATAAATCAACAGCCCCAGGCCTGCCGGAACAGCCAGGTCTTAAATCGCTTTGCGGAAGGCCGTAAGAGTAGTAAGGGCCCAGATCTCCATGGGGAGATCGTTCCATAGGGCCGGAGCAGCTGCAGAGAAGGCCCTCCCCCAGGGAATCGCCAGCTGTCAGCCTCCCCTTTGCTACTGCTTCGGCTGCCATTGAAACAGGGAGGGGGGCATGGTATTTGGGAGGGGACTCATTGTTGTGCTGGAGGAAGATTCTAGATTTTGACCAGACCACCTTACTGCGCATGTGGAGGAGGAGTGTTTCCCGCCAAGGCCAACAGACCAGCATTCCATCCTGGTGATGCCTTTCAAAGTTTTCTCACACCTGACATTTGGGAGAATTATGATTGGACTGTGCACGGGATACCAAGGGGAGGGGAATGAATTATACAATATATCATTCGCTTTCGCGCCTAAATAATCAGTCTTAGCTTTGCTACGCTTCTATTCATTTATAATTAGTAAAAGTACACTTGATTTCAACAAATGGAGTCTGATGGTTTTCTTTCCTGATTTGTGAATGAAGAAGGTCTGACAATTAAGCTAAGACTCACTTTCACCCCACCCGGAGCTACAACCTACCGAGGGGGGTGTCCTCACAAGAAGAAAATAAATGTCTTTGCAAGTGAGTGACCAAGAGGAAACTGAGGGGGTGACGGCAGAACCATCTTTAACTGAAAGGCTGGCTGGACTAAGAATGGAAGAGCCCGCTGTTCGTCCCCGATGGACTTTGGGTGTGGGACAAAAAGAGGAGTCAGAGGAGTTGGATGCTGGAGTCACGAGAAGATTTAAAAAAAAGTCAGCGGATGTGGGTGCCGCTGGGGAAGAGGATTACAAGATGTCCCATGCTATGAGACTCCTCGAGGAAGCTTGGTCTGAACACCAAAGCCGTGAAAGAGCCGCGGAAAGGGAGCAGGCTGAGGATCTTGAACAAAGGTACTCGATGCATAGGTTAAGGGAGGGTGAAGAAGCCCAAGAGGGTTGGGGGCAAGAAAACCCAGAACCAGCCTCCCCCCTCCAGCTAGGACCATTCAAAGAGTAGGGGGGGGCAGGCGACGCTGAATGGCAAAAGTCCCTCCCTTAACTGTAAAATATGATGGTGACCCCCAGAATTTAGGGTTGTTTATCATTCAGGTCTGGAATTATATAGAGATTTATGGACCTGATTTAGAGACTGATGATATGAAAGTTAGAATGGTCCTGATGGCCTTAGAGAAAAAGGCGGCTGAATGGATGGTGGGCCTACGCAAATGCAATTCCCCTCTCCTGAGGAATTTTAATGACTTTATGGCTGTAATGAAAAGGAGGTTTGATGACCCACTGATTGAGAGATGCGGGCGGGTGAAATTTATGGCCCTGAAGCAGGGAAGTAGATCGGTAGCAGATTATATACAGGAATTTCAACAGTTGTCAGCCTATATGAGGGGGAGGTCAGAAGATGCTTTATTGGATCAGTTCGCTGAGGGATTGAATGAAAAAATATACCAGCAATGCGTTAACAGACACCTTCCTCGCCGGGTGACTGCTTGGTATGAACACACAGCAGATGTTGAGTTGGATTTGGCCAGACTTCAATACATGAAAGAGAGAGAAGCAGAGAAATCCTCCCCCCTGCAGCTTCAAAAGCCCCCCTCTGCCCGAGAAGCGAGGGAAAAGGAAGCTCCGCCAGCAAACCCCAGCCTTTCACATGTTTCCGCTGTGGGAAGGAAGGCCATCGTGCCATGAATTGCCATGTGAAAATGGCTCAGACCACTCCACCCCATCCCCAAAGAGAGGGAAGAGCAAGTAAGGCCCCAGGCAAGAAGAGAGAGGCTGCGTGCGCCGCTGAAAATGTTCCCCAGCATTTCCAGCCGGAGGAGGATTGAGGCGTTAGTTCCAGTTCCTCTGACAAATCAGATGATGAGCACAATCATCGTTGGGTGAGTTCAAACAAAGGCCCCATGTTTATCCCAATTGAGTTAGCAGTGCCACCTACTGGCGCGCTTGAAAAACTTTTAGCTCTTCTGGATTCAGGTTGCTCTCGCTGTATGATAAGTCCAGCAATGGTAGAAAAACTTGGCTTGAAATTGAGAACTTTGAAAACCCCTATTGTTTTTTGCCAAATTTGACTGGCTTCCTGCCTCCTCCTGTGGTCTCTCTGACTCCCTCCAATCCAACTTTGTGTGTTTGTGTGTGCTTGTTTGACAGAGTTTGAGTGAGAGAGGGAAGGGATAAGAGAGATAATCCAATCCAACTTCTGTGTGTGTGTGTGTGTGTGTGTGTGTGTGTGTGTGTGTGTGTGTGTTTGAGAGGGGGGAGGGAGAGAGGGAGGAAGGAGAGGAAGGGAGAAGAAAAAGAAAAAGAAAGAAGGAAACTTATTTCGCAAAGGAGAAAAACAAATGCTGTCGCTTTAAATTGGAAGTGAGCATGCCTGGCTGTGGAATTCTGGGAGTTGAAGTCCACAAGTCTAAAAAAAATTGAAACCCACCACTGTGTCAGTGCCTCACCAGCCATAAACCTCAATGCTTGTCACTGGTAGAATCCCACCCAGGGGAGGAGGGACTATAAAAAGTTTCTAGTTGGTGTGCATCCTGGAAATTTGGGGATTCATTTCTTTATTATACTTCCCTACTGATGAAACTCACAACTTAGTGCCTCTAATTTCCTCTTAACCAGTTACTTCACTATTATCAATTTAATTGATGACTGCTACTTTAAATAGCAATAGCACTTAAATGTACAGTATATATTTTATAGCATTCTCTGAGTGGTTTACAAATGTCAGCATATTGCCCTCAACAATCTCTGTCTTCATGCAGTCTTTAACCAGAAACTTGGGTTGATCGAACATTTTTTACTCCTCCTACACAATATAAAATTTAGCCTGTCTACCTGTTGCCTTTTCCGATAAGGTGTTTTTCACACAGACTAAAAGGGGTGAAGCATCATTCCCATGATCATGCCACTATTTTGACTTGTTTGATTTTGATCCAGATTAATCCAGTGTCCTAGGAATGTGCCTGATATTGAGATCTATCTGGCTCATTATGGTCAGTATAAGTTGGCAGCACTTTCCAAAGGCTGATTACTCAAGGGATGTATGAGAAACCTCATGTTGGGTTGCGTTGTTGTTTGAACAGTAGCCTCAGAAGCTGCAGGATGAGAAATGTTCTACATCTGATGAGCTCCAACCCACACAACCTTCTTTTGGAGAGGAGAATAGTTCTTACTGAGCCTTGGGCATTGGCCTAGGACAGGGGTGGAGAATTATGACCCTTTTATGACTCCATCTCCCAGAATTCCTGAGCCAGCCATGCTGGCTTCCCCACTTCTGGCCTAGAATGCCAGACACTGACGCCATTTCTGGTTGGGAAACTGCTCAGGTACTCCCAGTGGTGGGATCCTGCCGGTTAAACAACCGGTTCGGTGATTGCGTGCATACAGTTTTAAGAAAACATACCTTTGTTTTGTTTTGTTTTGCCTTTATTTGTATGCCGCCCTTTTCCCTGGGGGGACTCAGGGCGGCTCACAATTCAAAAGAGGGAGGGGGAGGAGACAAACAATAGACAATACAGCATGTTAAAAAGAAAACACAACAATCGCACAATTCGAGTGGGGCTACAATCTTAACCCCAGGCCAGCCGGGACAGCCAGATCTTTAAAGCGGCGCGGAAGGACTGGAGGGTGGTGAGGGTCCGAATCTCCATGGGGAGTTCGTTCCAAAGGGACGGAGCAGCCACCGAGAAGGCTCTCCTCCGGGTAGTTGCCAGTTTGCACTGGCTAGAAGATGGAATTCGGAGGAGGCCTAATCGATGTGATCGAATCGGTCTAGTGGAGGTAATTGGCAGTAGGCGGTCTCTCAAATACCCAGGCCCACTACCATGAAGGGCTTTATAGGTGATAAGTAGCACCTTGAAGCGCACCCGGAGATCAACGGGTAGCCAGTGCAGCTCACGGAGGATAGGTGTTACGTGGGTGAACCGAGGTGCACCCACAATCGCTCGCGCGGCAGCATTCTGGACTAGCTGGAGTCGCCGGATGCTCTTCAAGGGCAGCCCCATGTAGAGCACATTGCAGTATTCCAGCCTAGAGGTCACAAGGGCACGAGTGACTGTTGTGAGGGCCTCCCGGTTCAGGTAGGGACGCAACTGGTGTACCAGGCGAACCTGGGCAAATGCCCCCCTGGTCACAGCTGACAAATGATGTTCAAAGGTCAGCTGTGGGTCCAGGAGGACTCCCAAGTTGCGAACCCTGTCTGAGGGGCATATAATTTGACCCCACAGCCTGAGTAACCTTCTGCGTTACTGCTGGGGAATAACACAGCTGAGGCGCGGCAATCCGCTCTGCCACATGAAACAGCTGAGAAGATATAGGTCAGTAAAGTGCAGGGGTGGGCGGGCGGGCCCACCTGATCGTCGGAGCTACCGGTTCACCCGAACCAGTCCAAACTAGTAGAATCCCACCAGTGACTGGGTGGGTGTGGCCAACTTGTAAAATGTGGTGAAACTCACTTAACAACACTCTTGCTTAGCAACCAAAACGTTGGTTCAGAAACTCTGGCATTTGAAGCATTCAAGTCTTAAAGCTGTCAAATTACAAGACCCTTGCACCCCTAATCCTTTAGAAAAAAAAGCCCCAGGGGTGTTCAAACGTGACAGCTTTAAGATTTGTGGACTTCAACTCCCAGAATTCCTCCTCTCGCTCTTCATCTTGATGATGTGTGGACGGCCGGGGGGAGGGAGATGGAACCGGTTATAAACGGCACTGTAGATTTGTGGAACCTCTTCTATAGAAGAGGTTAGAACTGGCAGGAACTCACCCCTGAATCCCACCCCTGGGTACTCCTCAACTGTTCTATCTTTTCCAAACTTATTATCAAGAATTTCTTTTAACTGGAATGCTCAAGGAACTGAAACATAAACTTTTGAGCTATGACTCCCTTGTAAGCAGAGCAGCAATTTTAATTGTGCCTATTTTACACAACTGGGAGAGAGGGAACTACAAATTATATTACCACGTTCAAATTCTTTGAGGTATAGAGGTTGCTTCTCATTGTAGAAGCTGCCCTGTTCCTGTTTCATGGAGAGTCATCTGTTATGTATATTTGTTAGTAATCCTGTGTGTATCGCAGACTTCCCAGTGTGACGCTTTTTAGCTATGTTGCTCCAAATCTTGTAAGATCAGCTGGCTGGGGATCATGGGAGCTGAAGGAGAAAGAGCAGCCTGTGGGAAAACTACTGCATCTCCCATGTAACAATATGGTGAGGATCAGAGTTTTGATATAGGAAAAACTGAAGCTGTTCTCTTGGTTTCTAAACAATTCCTGTCCATGAAATGTCCTTTCTCCCTCCCTCCCTCCCTCTCACCCACCCACCCTCCCTCCCTCCCTCTTCCTTCCTTCCTTCCTTCCTTCCTTCCTTCCTTCCTTCCTTCTTTCCTTGATAACCAAAACATTTAATTTTCAGTGACCTTGCAAATAACAACCTGTAATTTCTATGGTGCCCTAAAGGGAAACTTTGCTGTTATCTTATGGAGCCAGACCTGGTTCTTTGCTGTTGTCTGCAAATGTGCTGGTTCCTATTCTACTCCAAGATCAAGTCAATCACCATAAATGTTGAATACACGTAGGTAAATATATATGGGGATGCAGTCAAAAACAAACAAACAAACAAACAAACAAACAAACCAGTGGCACTATTTCCTACATTGAGGTTCTTCACCTTAGGTCTCCAAACACAGCAGAAATATGTCTTCCATAATCTCAGGGTAGCAGTGGTAGAGATGACTGAATTTACATTTCTCTAGAATGTAGAAACCTTGGCCTGCCTCAATGTTTTAATCCAAATATTTTTTTTAAAGGGCTGAGTATGTCAGTTTTACTTTTCAACTCACAACTGAGACTCCTCCCTCCCTCTTCTTTCTCCCTTCCTTCCTTCCTTCCTTCCTTCCTTCCTTCCTTCCTTCCTCCCTCCCTCCCTCCCTCCCTCCCTCCCTCCCTCCCTCCCTCCCTCTCTCCCTCCCTTTCTTCTTTCCATCACTGGTGTGTAGGATAAAACAGCCACAGTTCAAAAAACATTGAGTTTTTAGTAGCCTTTCCAGTTTTTGAGATGATAAAATTTGCGCATGCGTGGGAAATAGAATGGCCGCCGAATTCCACCGCTCCGAATGCTTGCGACCAAGAAGATATTAACCGTGGCGCCCAGGACCCCTAACATGGTAACGGAGGGGTTCTTTTTGGGCACCAGCCTTCAGCCTTCCCAGGGAGGTGGTCGTTTAGGGAGGGGACCGCCCTTAAGCGGCTCCAGGAACAGCTCCGGAACGACGAGATCCTCCCTGGCGTGGCTTTTTGCATCGGACTTTCTAAACAGCTGGGAAGCGGCGGCGACGGCTTTGTGCGAGAGGCGGAGGCTTTGGCCCTGCCGTTTGGAGGAGTGCCGAACCCCCTCACTGACTGACCAACATCGTGGGGCTGGCTTATGCCCCGAAGAGGAGGTGGGAGGCCCAGGAGAGATGTCTAGACTGGACTGGGACTGGGACCGGGAGGCAGAGGAATTGATTTCCTGTCTCTGTTACAGCTTCGCTCCTATCCCCCCCTGCATTTTAAAAGGGCGTTTTGCCACGATTTCAACGCTGTTTCTGCAGGACCTTAAAAGGTCTGACCATCTATCGGCTTGGTTTAGGAGTAAAACTGGAAGAACTAATTTACGGACTCCCTGTGGCAGCCATTACCATCAGCTGCCACCATTACAATTATCACTGCCTCAGGAGTGCTGTGTTAGCTGGGAAACTGAACTCCCTCTAGTGGCCATTACGGGTACTTATCTGAAACCTTTACCATCATCCAGCACTATTACATCAGAGAGGCAGTGTGCCAAGAACTTAGACTCCCCCCAGTGGACATTGTTAGTATTTCTTTTTGGACATATACTTTTCTGGACCATTTACAGCTTTCTATCGGACTCCCATTAGACCTTATTAACGAGAAGGCCAATCCTAAGATCCTGCCTTCACCAATTCGCACAACCGTTTAACCGCGCAATTTTTTATCTGGTATGATGAGTGCATGGGATTGTATGTGCTTGAGTGAATGATCCCACTTTTATTATTCATTATCATTGTATTTTTATGTGTTTTAACTTTCTGTGGGGACTGCTTGGGTGAATGAATGAGTATGTCTGATTCGGAGGACCTGCCAGGAGAAGCGGGGGCCATGGGGGTGGTTGAGGGAACTAGAGACACGGGAGAGGGTCGGGGTATTATGGTCGTAACAGGGAGGGGCAGATACGGCGGGGACTTCAGGGCAGGCCATTACCGGGGAAGGAGGGTTCGCTACATTACAGAGATCCCTCCTTCCGGCCCTGTGAGTCCCACTCCGAGACCAGATGGCGCAAGTAATCAGGACCCTGGACTCAGGCTGCTGTCGCTAAATGCCAGGTCTGTGGTACATAAAGCTCCTCTCGTCCGGGACTTAATTTTAGACGAGAGGGCAGACCTGGCATGTATTACTGAAACCTGGCTGGGCCCAGAGGGAGGAGTCCCCCTTGTAGAACTGTGCCCAGAAGGATTTCAGGTGCTGCACCAGCCGAGAGCCCAAGGAAGGGGTGGGGGTGTGGCCGCTGTTATCCGGGAGTCGTTAGTTCCTCGTAGGGTCCCTGCTCCGGAGCTTGTCGGGTGTGAGTCTCTGCTGATAAAGTTGGACCTCAAGGGTCAAGTGGGTTTGCTGTTAACGTACCTGCCTCCCAACAACGTTGCAGCAGCCCTCTCCTCGCTCCTCGAGTCGGTAGCCGAGCTGGCAATTGAGTTCCCTAGGTTGATGGTCCTGGGGGACTTCAATTTGCCTTCGCTCGGTGAAAACTCTGATGGGGCGCAGGAGTTCATGGCTTCCATGACAGCCATGGGCTTGACCCAAGTAATTCGGGGCCCAACCCATTCGGCGGGTCACATGCTCGACCTCGTATTCCTCTCGGAGCAGTGGATTTGTGATCTTGGTCTGAGGGGTAACGACATCATACCCCTGTCGTGGTCAGACCATTGCCTACTGAGGCTCGACTTCCAGAGACCAAACCCCCACTGTAGGGAGGAGGAACCAACCAGGTGGTTCCGCCCCAGGCGACTCATGGAACCATTAAGGTTCCAGACGGAACTTGGGGTCATTCCTGATTCTTTCACCCACAATCCGGTAGAGACTTTGGCTGCTGCCTGGCATTCGGCAGCATCAGAGGCCCTCGACCAGATTGCGCCACTACGGCCCCTCCGAGGCGGCGGATCCCGGAGACCCCCTTGGTTTACCGAGGAACTCCGGGAGATGAAGCGCCGGAGGAGATGCCTAGAGCACCGATGGAGGTCCAATAAGTCCGAATCGAACCGAGCAATGGTAACCACCTGCACCAAGGAATACACCAGAGCACTTAGGGCAGCGAAAAGATCCCACATAGCTACCTTGGTTGCGTCCGCTGAGTCCCGCCCAGCCGCCCTGTTTAAGATAACCCGCTCCCTATTAAATAAAAGGGAGGCGGGGGAACCCTTGCAGGGCAGAGCTGAGGATTATGCCCAATTCTTAGCGGACAAAATTGCTCGGTTTCGGTCGGACTTGGACTCCACCCCTGCAGTTCCAGCCGAGGCACAAGAGGATCAGATGGAACATCTCTGGGTTGAGTTTCAGGATGTTACCCCCGGGGATGTGGACAAGGCCATGAGGGCTGTGAGTGCCTCCACCTGCGTACTGGACCCGTGTCCCTCATGGCTGGTTACCAGCAGCAGTGAGGTGACACGAGGCTGGATCCAGGCGGTCGTGACCGCCTCTCTTCGGGAGGGGAACTTCCCCGCCGCACTGAAAGCGGCGGTGGTGAGACCCCTCCTAAAGAAGCCATCTTTGGATCCAGCTGTCCTTAATAACTATCGTCCAGTCTCCAACCTTCCCTTCCTTGGGAAGGTTGTTGAGAAGGTGGTGGCCTTTCAGCTCCAGCGGTCCTTGGAGGAAGCAAACTATCTCGACCCCTTCCAGTCAGGCTTCAGACCCGGTTACAGCACAGAAACCGCTTTGGTCGCATTGACTGATGATCTCTGGAGAGCCAGAGATGGAGGATTTCCCTCCATCCTGGTTCTCCTTGACCTCTCAGCGGCTTTCGATACCATCGACCATGGTATCCTTCTGCGACGACTGCGAGGGGTGGGAGTGGGAGGCACCGTGCTGCGGTGGTTCTCTTCCTACCTCTCAGACAGGTCGCAGTCGGTGTTAGTGGGGGGGCAGAGATCGTCCCCTAGGCCCCTAACATATGGGGTGCCTCAGGGTTCGGTCTTATCCCCCCTACTATTCAACATCTACATGAAACCGCTGGGAGAGATCATCCGCAGGCACGGGATCAGATACCATCAATATGCGGACGATACTCAACTGTATCTGTCCGCCCCGTGCCAACTCAATGAAGCGGCAGACGTGATGAACCGGGGCCTGGAGGCGGTTATGGACTGGATGAGGGCTAACAAGCTTGTGCTCAACCCAGAAAAGACCGAGTGGCTGTTGTGTTTCCCTCCCAGGGATTCCACCAATATTCCATCTCTCAGGCTGGGGGGTCAAACTCTATACCCCTCAGAGAGGGTCCGCAACTTGGGAGTCCTCCTAGATCCACAGCTATCGTTCGACCACCATTTGACGACTGTGGCTAGGGGGGCATTCGCCCAGGTTCGCCTGGTGCGCCAGTTGCGACCCTACCTGAATCGGGAGGCACTCACAACAGTCACTCGGGCCCTCGTGACCTCTAGGCTGGAATACTGCAATGTGCTCTACATGGGGCTGCCCTTGAAGAGCATCCGGCGTCTTCAGCTGGTACAGAACGCAGCCGCGCGAGCGATTGTGGGTGCACCGCGGTTCACCCACATTACACCTATCCTCCGCGAGCTGCGCTGGCTACCTGTCGATTTCCGGATGCGCTTCAAGGTGCTGTTAATCACCCATAAAGCCCTACATGGTAGTGGATCTGGATACTTGAGAGACCGCCTTCTGCCAATCACCTCCCTGCGACCAATAAGATCACACAGATTGGGCCTCCTCCGTATTCCATCGGCCAGCCAGTGTCGGCTGGCAACTACAAGGAGGAGGGCCTTCTCAGTAGTCGCCCCGACCCTTTGGAACGAACTCCCCGTGGAGATTCGTACCCTCACCACCGTCCAGGCCTTCCGCACAGCCTTGAAGAACTGGCTAGCCCGTCAGGCCTGGGGATGAAGATAGTTGCCCCTCCCGAATGATGAATGCATGTTGGTTACTGTTTTATTATATGTGTCTTTGTTATTGTCTGCATTTCCCCTTCCCTGATTTTATGTGAGCCGCCCTGAGTCCCCTCAGGGAAAAGGGCGGCCTACAAATGTTAATAAAATCTAAATCTAAATAAAAGGCTGATTTGATTTTGCTTTGGCTTTCTCGCAATTGGGTTATTTTAATGCAGGCCAACCTTTTTCACCGCCATTGTTAAAACCATAAGTGCCCCGGGAATGATACCATATTGATACACCACGCTGTGCTAATTGGACTTATTGTAGTTCCACCACAGCATAAGATTGAACAATGGTTAAAAAAGACAATGAAAGACTGATGGGTGCCAGGTTTAGCTACTTGATCTCTCTTATGCTAAAGTTAATTTTTAAAAAATCTCTCAGAATTTCTAAACATCCAAATACAACATCTTTTGTGAAAGTGCTATAAAAAGTGCCCCACTTTTATTTCTCACCATCTTCTCTAACATGACACTCCCAAATGTGTTGGACTTAAGCTTCCGTCAGAGGAAGCAGCATTGTGTTATCACAATGCCAACTCCACTCCCCTTTTTTATGCATGTAGTGACATGTACAAAAGGGATGGAACTTGTGTGGGCTGAATCAGTGTGATACTGGATTTGTCACTTGCCACCCCTCTCCTGCTGATGTTGGCTGGCTTCTGCAGTCGGGAGTCAGCAAGTACACACTAACTAGGAATTATAGGGAGTGAAGTCCAACATAACAGGAGATAGGAGGTTGGCCGTTTGTAACAATATTTGCCGACTATTCTTAGAAAGAGACATAAAAACAATAACAAGTTTTCTCTGTCTCTGTCTCTCTCTCAGTCTCTTTCTCTCTCTCTGTCTCTCCTTCCCTGTCTCTCCCTCTCTCTTTCTGTCTCTGTCTGTCTCTTTCTCTGTCTCTCTGTGTGTTTCTCTGTCTCTGCCTCTCTCTCTGTTTCTCTCTCTGTCTCTCTCTGTCAATCTGTCTCTCACTCTGTCTCTGTGTGTGTGTCTCTGTCTCTGCCTGTCTCTCTCTCTCTGTTTCTCTCTCTGTCTCTCTCTTGTCTCTCTGTCTCTCTGTCTCTCGGTCTCGGTCTCTCTCTCTCTCTCTCTCTGTGTGTCTGTCTCTGCCTCTCTCTCTGTTTCTCTCTCTGTGTCTCTGTCTCTGTCTCTGTCTCTGTCTCTCTCTCTCTCTCTGTGTGTGTCTGTATCTGCCTGTCTCTCTTTGGGTGTTTCTTTCTCTGTCTCTCCCTGTCTCTGTTTGTCTCTCTGTCTGTCTCTCTGTCTGTCTCTGTCTGTCTCTGTCTCTCTGTCTCTCTGTGTGTCTCTCTGTCTCTGTCTCTGCCTGTTTCTCTCTCTGTTTCTCTCTGTGTCTCTCTCTGTCAATCTGTCTCTGTCTCTGTCTCTGTCTCTCTCTCTCTGTGTGTGTCTCTGTCTCTGCCTGTCTCTCTCTGTCTGTTTCTCTCTCTGTCTCTCTCTCTCCGTCTCTCTCTCTCTGTCTCTCTCTGTCTCTCTCTGTCTCTGTCATTCTCTCTCTCTCTCTCTGTGTCTGTCTCTCTCTATCTCTCTCTTTCTCTGTCTGTCTGTCTGTCTGTCTGTCTCTGTCTTTGCCTCTCTCTGTGTTTCTCTCTCTGTCTGTCTGTCTCTCTGTCTGTCTGTCTCTCTGTCTCTCTCTCTCTCTGTCTCTCTCTGTCTCTCCCTCTCTCTCTCTCTCTGTCTGTCTCTGTCTCTCTTTGTCTCTCTATCTCTCTTTGTCTCTCTGTCTCTCTCTGTCTCTGCCTCTGCCTGTCTCTCTCTGTCTCTCTTTGTGTCTCTCTCCCTCCCTCTCCCCCCTCCCTCCCTCCTGTATTAATCTTTCTATCTTTGTGGCTTCACGCCATGTTTTTGACTCCTGGTGACTATTTGGATTAGTCTCTACAATTTTCTTGACAACTTTTCAAAACTGTTTTAGCATTTCCTCTTTCCTAGGACTGAAAGTGGGGAACTGGCCCAAGGTCCCCCAGCTGTGTAATAATGTATATAATGAACACCAGAATGATCAAATCCAATCAACAGTAGAGACCAATAATCCTTTTTTTTGTTTCCAGTCTTCCATTAAAAGAATAGTGTAATAATTGAGTTACCACTGAAAGTCCCAGAATGCAAGGATTAGAAGAGATCTTAAGAGATCACCTATGCCAACCCTCTGTTCCAGGTAGGAATCCATCACAATTGCAAACCCCATAGATGGCAATGACCACCCTGCAATAACTACCCAAAAACCCTCCTCACAATGGAAGTTTGAATAAATGGACTTCTTCTATGTCCATAATAAAAGGAAGAAAAAAGAAAAGATGGGCCTGCCTCTAGGAGAAGATGGTGGATAGTAACAGGTGATGGCAAGAGGACTCAACTCATCCTCGTCTTCCTTCTCCACAAAGGAGATCTGTGTTCCAAGGGAACCAAGGGGAAAGTGGCAACAAGGCAAATAAAGGAGAAAGTTAGTGAATGCTTGACTACCATGAATAAGTTTACATTTTCAGCACCAGATTAACTGAAAATCCTACATAATACGTATGTCAACTTTTAAAGCTCCTTTTTTGGATTTTTGCCAGGCATGGTGGTGGAGAATTTGGTGAAGAGCAAGGATCATCAGAAAGGAAGAGAAAAGAGTATCCAGACAACCACAGATAGGTCAGCCTGATGCTGCTATTCTGGAGCAATTATTAAGCAACCACTTTATGACTATTTAGAAAAGAATGAATTGCTCGGAAGGAGCCAGCATGGGTTTACATATTTATTAGTGTCCAGATTCAGGAGGATGTGAACCAGCTTGAAAAATGACTCGCTTGGGGGTTCCATACTGGGTAGCCAGCTGTGTAAGGGGTGTGAGTGTCTTGCTAGATCTCAAGGGGAACCTGAGCAACTACATAAATTAGATTCACATGCATATCTGAGCGGGCAGCCATGCTGGTACTTTACCGATCTAGTGAAGATACATGCTTCAGTTTTTTCAAATATCTCCTCCGTATCTTGTGCCATCACAATTAAGTTGCCAATGAACCTCAGTAGATGATTTTGGCTCAGCTCTTATTTTTCAGCACGGCTTCTTCATATTAGAAAGGAAGCCATATAAATCAAGCTGAACTCTTGGACAGAAAGCAAGATGTATGTCAGGTACTGAGGATTTAATAGCTGCCAGCTGATGAAAGGTTGTAAACTGTAAGCTGATGCAATGAGGCTGATTCATTGCAGCTATGGCATAACCCTTTTAAGACTCTGATGGGAGGTCCACACAAGTCTATATATAGAGGAATTCTGCAGGCTAGTAAATATTTGGTGACTCCAGTGTGGAGAAAGATGGGGTTGGTGTAATTAAATGAGCTGAAATCTGAATGGGAAGTCTGATGCTGCTTAAAGGGGTTTTTTTTTGTAACCCTTGGAGCTACACAGCTTTTTATATTAATCCTTCTTAGCCTTCATCAGTGAAATTTAAATTTTGCAACTTTAAATGAACCCCATCAAATCTGCTGTTTTCTTATCTCCTTCATTTTTTTTAACTGGGAACGTTTCCAAGCTCCTACCTCTCTGCTTTGTGATTGTTGGAAGAAAGAACAAATTCATGTTTCATGCTTGAGATGCACTGAACTACACAATGAGCCTGCAAGCAGGGAGGAAACTGCTCAGTGGGAGGGAGGGATATATTTATGCATGTTGTAATAAATGTTATATCCACTGCAGGAAAAAAACACCCTAATCTAGTTTCAAATTAGCCCGAGTTACCATTGAAAAGGTTCCATGCTGTTCATGTAACCTACCAAGGCAGATATTTTGCTGAAAAAGCACCTCTATTCTTTAAGTGTGGCTGCTTCTTTCTCCTATTTGACCTAGAGTGCCCTCTTTAGATTAAGAGCTGTAGTTGATTGGTCATGTACAGGTACTCCTTGACTTACAACCACAATTGAGCCAGGGGTGGCATTCACTTACCTTCCCTACTGGTTCGCAAATGTGATCACATCTGCGCATGTGCTTAGCCTTCCACAATGTGCTTTGGCTAAAAAAAAAGGGCCTAAATGGGATGCCATAGAGAGGGGGGACAGGGCCACCCATGATTTCCACTACTGGTTTTGGTGAACTGGTCCATACCGGCAGAATGCCACCTCTGAATTGCCCCCAAAATTTCTGTTGTTAAGTGAAACATTTGTTAAGTGACTTTTTGCTCCATTTTAAACCTTTCTTGTC